>NC_022021.1:22569516-22587139 GCF_000317375.1 Microtus ochrogaster
GAGTCAGAGAGACGCCATGTAGCTGCCAAAGGAGAAAGATGCCTACCAGTAGGCCACAGCCTTGTGGTGATACATAGATTAAATGAAACAGGTTAATTTGAGATATCAGAGTTAGTCAGGAATATGTCTAAATTATTGGTCAAGTAGTGTTGTAATTAATATAGTTTCTGCGCGATTATTTCGGGTCTGAGTGACTGGGAAATAAACTAGCAGTCTCTGCCTACACTTCTTAGTCAAACTACTTCATAATGTAGTAGAAATGACAAAGATTTCTTCTTCTCCTTTTCCTCCTTCTCCTTTTTCTTCTTAAATTACTTGCTGAGTTTCATCTTTCTGAATCTTTTTATTTTGTTAGATCTTAGTGCTTTCATTTGGGCATCAAAGATACCACTTTACCTAAAGCAGACTGTGCTTAAAACATAAGACCATTTTTCTACTGTCCTTCAACAGCAATAGCAATCAAGACCCAACTCACTAGATTTTCATCCTTAAAGAACAAAACATGCTAAAAGATCAAGGCATTTCTCATCATGGAAATTACACACGGAGACAAAGCTGGGACATTGAGTCAGTGCCATATTAAAAAAAATCTTACCCTTGGAGTGCTTTAAAAACTGAGGGAGCCCAAATTTGAATTCTGCACTTCTGCCTATATGTCACCTATATTTCCCTAATGAATGCCTTTGTGCTATAGTTATTGAACAGCACAAAAAAAAAAACCAAAGAGATATATGAATGAATGAAATGTTTCTTGTCCTAATTAATTTTTAACAGAGTTAAAAAGAATTTACTGAATCCAACCAAGCTGAAAAACACAAAAAGGGCTTATTTAACCAAATCATTGTTTTCAGCACACTATATTTGAGTTCTCTCTCTCTCTCTCTCTCTCTCTCTCTCTCTCTCTCTCTCATATATGTCTGTCTGTCTATCTCTCTCTCTCTCTCTCTCACACACACACACACAAACATTCATTATTTAGTGGTATGTGTTGAAGGAGGCTGCTTAGCCCCAAAATAATCACATGGAAACTGTATTAATTAAATCACTGCTTGGCCCATTAAGTTTAGCTTCTTATTGGTTCAACCCATTTCTATTAATCTGTGTATCACCACGTGGCTGTGGCTTACTGGCTTAAGTTCCGGTGTCTGTCTTTAACGGGGCTACGTGGCTTCTCTCTGACTCTGCCTTCTTCCTCCCATCATTGTTTAGTTTTCCCCATCTAGCTAAGTTCTACATGCTATAGGTTTAAAGCAGTTTCTTTATTCATTAATGGTAATCACAGCACACAGAGGGGGATCCCGCATCAGCCAGGGACATGGGAAAATCTATAATTTAAGATTAAAGCTATGCATTCACTATAGGTTATAAAAACTAAAAACTAATTACTTGAGCAGTCCAAGGAATAGTAACACAATTACATAAAAGCAAAATGATGTAAACAGTCTAAGTACACAGTTGGGAAACAGATTGAGTACATAGTTTTGAATGGTCTTAAGGCTTATTGTTAACTTGGTTACAAGGTCAGCCAAAGGTTCAATTTCTGAAGGCAAGATGTATATCAGAAAAAGCTATTCACACAGGACATTATATATGGTGAAGATATGGAATAACATCCACCATTATTATGAGATTATCAATTTATACATTTCCTTCCTTGACCTACAGGAGGTAAGTGTTTGGGTTCCTGGCTAGAAGACCCTGTTCTTTAGGCTCTAGCTCCCAGAGGCACATCCTGGGCCCCAGTGCCACCTAACAAAGCCCCAGAGAACTAGCAGCAGCCTCCTCACACCCCTAAATATGCCTTGCCATATCAGCAGCCATTGGAGGCATGGCCCCACCTGCACCTAAAGGAGCTATCACCAGTCACAGGCCCCAAATGCACCTGGAGGAAGAAAGAACACTTAAGCCACAGGCTCCACCTGCACCAATTGGAGGAAAAGGGAACCTCAGACACACAAACCCCATCTACATGGACTGGAGAAAGTAATGGGTAGACAGGAGTATAGGAGCACATTCAACAGCATGAAGAGCAATATGGCACCACCAGAAACTAGTGGTTCTATACTAGGAAGACCTGAACATTCCAACACAGATGCAGCAGAAGAAAATGACCTGAAAAATAATGTTATCAATATGATAGAGACCCTTAAAAAGGAAATGAAAAATTGTTCTAAAGAAGTGAAGGGAAAAGCTAACAAAAAGTTGGAAGAAATCAATAAATACCTTAAAGAAAGCAAAGTCAAGAAAAGCAAAACAAAATGATAAAACAGGTGAAGGAAACAGTTCAAGACCTGAAAACTGAAATAGAGGTAATAAAGAAAACATAAACTAAGGAAATCCTGAAAATGGAAAATTTGGGTAAACAATCAGGAAGTACAGGTGCAAGTATAACCAGCAGGATACAAGAGATTGAAAAAGAGAATCTCAGGTGTTGAAGAGATGCTATAAAAAATAGATTCATCAGTAAAATAAAATATTAAATCCAACAAGTTCTTAAGACAAAATATCCAGGAAATCTCGGACACTATGAAAAGAACAAACCTGCCGGGCGATGGTGACACACGCCTTTAATCCCAGCACTCGGGAGGCAGAGGCAGATGGATCTCTGTGAGTTCGAGACCAACCTTGTCTACAGAGCTAGTGCCAGGACAGGCTCCAAAGCCACAGAGAAACCCTGTCTCGAAAAACCAAAAAAAAAAAAAAAAAAAGAGAGAGAGAGAGAGAGAAAAGAACAAACCTAAGAATAATAGGGGTAGAAGAAGGAAAGGAATTCCAACCCAAAGGTTCAGAAAGCATATTCAATAAAATTATAGAAGAAAACTTTCCCAACCTGAAGAAGGACATTCACATGAAGGTACAAGAAGCTTACAGAACATCAAATAGACAGGACCAAAATAAGAGTCACCTTGTCACATAATAATGAAAACATTAAACATACAGAATAAAGAAAAAAATATTAAAAGTTGCAAAGGAAAAGGCAAGTAACATATAAAGCAAGACCTATCAGAATTACACCTGACTTGACTTCTGAACAGAAACTTTAAAAACCAGAAGGTCCTGGACAGATGTGCTGCAGACTTTAAGAGACCAAGGATGGAAGCCCAGACTACTATACTCAGTAAAACTTTCAATCACCATAGACAGAAAACAAGATATTTCATTACAAAACCAAATTTAAACAATACCTATCAACAAATCCAGTCCTACAGAAAGTACTAAAAGGAAAACTCCAACGGAAGGGAATTAGCTACACCCACAAACACACAAGTAATAGATAATCCCACACCAGGAAATCCCAAAGAAAGGAAATATACACACAATACCACCACCACCAACAAAACCAAAAATAACAAGAACTAGCAATCACTAGTCATTAATACTTCTTAATATTAAAGGTCTCAATTCCCCTATAAAAGATACAGGCTAACAGAATGGATATGAAAAGAGGATCCATCCTACTGCTGCATACAAAACATACTCCTCAACTTCAAAGATAGACATTATCAGAGTAAAGGGTTGGGAAAAGATTTCCCAATCAAATGGACTCAAAAAAAACAAGCTGGTGAAGCTATCCTAATATCTAACAATATAGATTTTAAACAAAAATTAATCAAAGAAAATCTGAAGAAGGACATTTCATATTTGACACAGGAAAATTCCATCAATATAAATTTTCAGTTCTGAACATCTATGCCCCAAATACAAGAATACCCACATTTGAAAAAAAAAATTACTAAAGATTAAATCACACATCAAATGCCACACACTAAGAGTAGCAGCCTTCAAATATCCACTCTCACCACTGGACAAGACTGTCAGACTGTAGAAATAACCAGGCTACCTAAAGGATAAAACAATTATATTTTTATTTACTTAAAACTCACAAAACAGAAAACAAGAAGTCCAAGTCTCACTATGTTCCACGGGAATCACCCAGAGAGAACACCTAGGGAGTGCACACGTTTTTCCCCTCAGTTTCAGGAAGCCACGCCTTAACTTAGATTCACCTCTTAACGATAATTAGCTAACAAGGTTTTCCCCATCATCAGACATAAACTTAACATAGAAATAAAGGAGCTAACAGATGTTGTGGGAACAGCAGCCCCAAGTTATGATATCCCTGCTCCCATTTGAGGTACTTATCTGCAAAGAAAACATAATAAATTCCCTCTACTCCTGGAGTGGGGGAAGGAATTTTGAGTGCATGGTGACTGTTCTTTGATCCCTTCCTGGATCAGGTTACAGTCCCTTTGCAGCCCCCTCCTCATTTGGTGCCATGGTATAAAAGCCAGACCCAGCAGAACAATAAAGAAGCTGTTCCACCTCAACCTCGTGCTCTGTGCATTCACTCAATCTGGACACCCTTCGCCAAGATTCTTGATTCCAGCCCGCGCTGGCGCAGCAGATGTTATGACTCATATGGGTTTAATAGACATCTATAGAACATTCCACCCAAACACAAAAGAATACACCACCTTCTTCTCAGCACCTCAGAGAACCTTCTCTAAAATTAACCACATACTTGGTAACAAAGCAATACTCAACAAATACAAAATTATTGGAATAACCCCTGTATCTTATCAGATCACCATGGCTTATAGTTAGAGTTCAATAATAACAGTAATTACAGAATGCCTACAAACTCATGGAAACTGAACAATGTTCAACTGAATCAACACTAGGTCAAGGAAGAAATAAAGAAAGAAATGAAAGATTTCCTAGAATTCAATGAAAATGAATGTACAACTGATGTGGAATTCTCTGTATGCTATGAATATGTTTTATCACCATTGGTAATTTGACCATATAGCTGCCAAAGGAGATAGACACCCTGGAACCTTACTGGTAAACCACGAGCTTTATGGTAAAATATAAAATAATAGGGTGGGCTCTGTTTGCTAGAAGGACACAGAGGCATGATTCCTTTAAGAGAAGGCTTCAGCAGTAACAACAAAAGCTGTGCAGCTCCTTTGAGAAGACTTCCTTGTTTGTACTAATTGCACAAACAGCTCTGGCTTTTTCAGGAGGCCACTGTTGCCTCTGAGCATCTAAACTTTGATCTCAACAGCACCTTTGCTAGGAAATGATAGTCCCAATCTTTACCTGACAGTCCTTTACACACCAGCTCAAATGTAGCTAGTCAACCAGCAAAGCCCTCTCTGACCAACTTAAGAAATCCCAAATCCCATAGAAGAAAACACTATGAAGTCAGACCTTCTATGTTGTATGCAGGTGCTCATTGATACCTGAATTTCTCCTTTGTTGATTATATTATTTGGTAAAATATAACCTATGAGTAGAAGAGCTGTGTTTCATTGTTTAGTATAGCAGTATGATTTGAACTAGCACTTGGTGCTTAATCAGTGTTCAGTGCCTGAAGAAATGAGTAACACTGTGAATCTATATACTATAATGGATATATTGTAGTAACACTACATAGCAATATACTGCATGCCTATATACTACAATAACCAGAGCTATATTGAAATTAATATTTGTAACTTACGTGTGGAAAAATATGACTCAATCCATTAATTTTACAAAGATGAAATTTATTATTAAGTGTCTAATTATCCAATGAATAATACATCTTCAACTTTTTTCAGAATGTTCACTATTGCCAAACATTATATACAGTTCTACAAATACATCAAGTGGTCTCTCCTTATCCATGGGGAATATAGTCTAAACCCCATGCTTTCTTTCCCTACATATAGTACCAAGTTCTCTATACCACATTTTTCCCTAAAATCCATTTCTAGGGAAAAGTTTAACTTATAAATTGGACATAATAAGAGATAAACAAAATAACTTATAAAACAGAATTATGATATTATTGAGTAATAAAAGTTGTAAATGTTGTCTTTCCTTGTCTCAAACACCCAATATAGTGAACTCACCTTTCTTGTGATGAAGTGAAATGATGCTCAATTGATTAGATTTGATTCCAAGTATTTGATGTTTCCTGGTGCAGTATCCACTAGGATATGTTTTCTGCTCATCTCTTCTCTCCAAAATTTAATGTATTTCCATCTTCACTAAGTACTTACTCTATACCATGATGGAAACTTTTGCAGTTTGAAGAAAAAGAAAACAAGCAAGGAGTTACTTAGTTTACCTTATCCAAACTTAACAAGTAAGAGGCTCACTCTCAGTGCAGACCCTAGCAACCTGGCCATATGATTCTTTCTTAAATTTCCAATTAAGCTCTAAGCTTTCATCCAATCAGTTAAAGAAGTATTTTACAACCACTTTTTGGCATATCTGAATTTCTAGCCCCACTACTCCTGTAATTTGAGGCCATTTTTAAATTACAATACTAGTAATTTGAACACAAGCTGTCCATTGATGCCATGACAGCCAACTGGACAACCTGGATGACAATTAAGTGACTAACAGGTGTGCAACTGTCTGAGTTAGGGTTTCTATTGCTGTGAAGAGACACCGTGACCACAACAATTCTTGTAAGGAAAATAACACTTAATTGGGGTGCCTTACATTTCAGAGATTTAGTCCGTTGTCATCATGATGGAAATTATGGTGGCATGTAGGCACACATGGTACTAGAGAAGAAACTGAGAGTCCTACATATTTATTGACAGGCAACAGGAAGTGGTCTGAGACACTGGGTATGACTTGAGCATCTCTGAGACCTCAAATCCCACCTCCACAATGACATACCTCCTCCAATAAGGCCATACCAACTCCAACAAAGCCATAGCTCCTAATAGTGCACTCCCTATGAGTTTATGTGTACCAATTCCATTCACACTACCACAGAAACAAAGGCAATGTGGATTTTCTGGACAAAGGATGACTCAGTCTTGCATGTAGCAAGATTCTGGGAAGTTGTACCACACTACTCAGAATGACACAGAATTAGAAACTTGTTTATTTCTGTAATTCACTGTTTGATAATTTTGGATTTCAAAGGACTACATAAAGTTAAACTGGAGACAGGGGAGCTGCGATAGGTACCAAACAAGAATCATAGAAAACAGAATAAACTCCCTGTTTGTTTTAAATCCTTTGATGCTTTGATGGTTTTCTTGTTTTTCAAGACTGGGTTTCCCTGTATGGACCTGGCTGTCCTGGAACTTGTTCTGTAGACCAATCTGGCTTCAGACTCAGAGACTGACCTGCCTCTGCCTCTGCCTCTGCCTCCTAAGTGCTGGGATTAAAGGTGTGTGTCACTGTGCCTGGCTTGACTGTTTAAATTTTTAAAATTAAGAAAAAAGGTTCAGCAAAGATGTCTCAGAGACTTGCCACAAAAGCTGGTTGACCTTGTTCAAGCTCCAAAATCTATGTAAAGTTGTAAAGCTTTTCTATGATTTTGGTTTATCTTTACCTACTGGCAAAGATAGAATTTCCTACTTTGCCCAAATTAGAAAATAAGGTCAGACTCAGACACTGGGGTTTGTTAAAATCATTATTTTACTAGATTAGACGTGGTTCCTATACTCAGAAGATGAAATAACATTTAAGAAAATGTCTTTATAAAATGAATATGAACAGTGCCTATAGCTATAAAAATATAGCAAATAATGACAGTACTACTAACATCTCAACTTTTTATGCAAGGCTAGAATTATCAAAAGAGCACAAAACACACATTATGATGGCACATTAAAGATGTTATGGTAATTATAGCTTATTATTTATAATTTGAACTCAAAGAGCCCTATGAAACAACACGGCTACAAAAACGAACACTGCAGTTCTCTGGTTAAATGAAGCATAACATCATACCCTGATACTGTTTCAAACCATTTTATTAAGTATCAAGTACTCTAAATAAGAAATATATTTTCTTTTTTTTTGTTTTATTGAGCTATATATTCTTTCTATACCCTTCCCTTCTTTCCTCCTCCTCTTCTTTCCTCTCCCAAGGTCCTCATGCTCCCAATTTACTCAGGAGATCTTGTATTTTTCTACTTCCCAGGTACATTAGACCCATGTATGTCTCTTTTAGAGTCCTCTTTGTTGTCTAAGTTCTCTGGGATTGTGAACTGTAGGCTGGTTTTTCTTTGTTTAATGTCTAAAAGCCACTTATACATGAGTACATATGATATTTGTCTTTCTGGGTCGGGGTTACCTCACTCAATATGATGTTTTCTAGATCCATCCATTTGCCCACAATTTTTTTCTGCTGTGTAGTACTCCATTGTGTAAATGTACCACATTTTCCTTATCCATTCTTTAGTAGAGGGGCATTTAGGTTGTGTCCAGGTTCTGGCTATGACAAACAATGCTGAGCACATGTCCTTGTGGCATGGCTGAGCATTCTTTGGGTATATACCCAAAAGTGATATTGCTGGGTCTTGAGGTAGGTTGTTTCCTAATTTTCTGAGAAATCGCCATACTGATATCCAAAAGGGTTGTACCAGTTTGCACTCCCACCAGGAATGTAGGAGTGTTCTCTTTACCCTACAACCTCTCCAGCATAAGTTGTCATCAGTGTTTTTGATCGTGGCCATTCTGAGAGGTGTAAGATGGAATCTCAGAGTTGTTTTAATTTGCATTTCTCTGATGCCTAAGGATGTTGAACATTTCTTTAAGTGTCTTTCAGCCATTTTAGATTCCTCTGTTGAGAGTTCTCTGTTTAGGTCTGTACCCCATTTTTTATTGCATTATTTGAAAAAGAAATATATTTTCAAAGACAGGCTAGGTCTTCCACTTGGAAACTTGCAATTAGAGTGCATCTGAATACAAATGAAATAGGTGTCAAAAGTCAAAAATAGGTGTTAAACTACCTTGTTGCCACAGAATAATTACATTGTGACTCTTTCTCATTCAGTGTCAATCATTTCTGTGCCGTAACATTCTCTCCCCCTTTTCCAAGCAAATCCATTCCTTTGGAAGATCCTGTGAAATATGACTCCTCTGAACACCCTTCCCTAAAACACCCAAATGAAAATGTGTCTTCCCTGGGTCTAGCTAGAAAACTTTGTCTTCTATGGAAACTGCTGCTCAACTGGTTTCCTCGGAGCCGGCTTTCCATATCCCAGACGAGCTCAGGTTAGGTATCACACTTTTAGAAGAAGGCAATTAGAATGAGACCAATGAGGAGCGAAAGGTGGGAAATAGGAAGCTGGAGAGAAGGAAGGGAATGGGGGAAGGAAGCCAGGAAGGAAACCAGGGGTAAGAGGACAATATGAGAAGGAGAAAGGAAGTAAGGAAGAGAGCACCTAAGGAAAAATAGCAGTTTTACCTTTCACAGAGGCCATGGTAAGTAGGAAACACTAAAACACAATATACATATTTTTTTACAAATATTTATAAAACTCATATAGTACAAACATTATTTTACTCTCTGAGCATAGAACAAAAATACTAATTACAGCTGGGTGGGGATGGCACATGCCTTTAATCCCAGCACTCGTGAGGCAGAGGCAGGCAGATCTCTGTGAGTTCTAGGCCAGCCTGATCTATAAGGGTTAGTCCCAGGATAGGTTCCAAAGCAACACAGTATAACCCTGTCTTGAAAAACAAAACAAAACAAAAAAACACACACACAAAAAAAATGAGAAGAAAAAGAAAAGATAAAGATAAAAAGAAATACTAAGTACTTCGTCCAGTGTTTCATAGTTAGGAATGGCCAAGTCAGAGCACAGTCAAGCCAGGGAAACCACCACCATAACTTCCTTCCTGAGGAGCTTTCCCCTTTATTGACTTCATCAACTCCTCAATGGAGAGGGAAACAAGGTTTACAAAGGTGGTTGAGCATACCTCACCTGTTCCTCTAGATAACCTAGACTTTAGAACTCAATACTGAAGCCATTACTAAATACTTGACTCTCATTTTCTTATAAAATGAGAGTTATATAAAACTTATATAAGAAATTTTTATATAAAAGAAGTTTTTTCTCTGAATTTTTTCAGTGTGATGCTTCCAGCTTATTCTCTGAGATACCAGAAGCAATGACCCTAGGAATCCAGTTCTGTATTTCTGGTTGTTGCATAGGATCTTTTTATTTTTTATTTTTGGTTGTAAGCCTAGCCTTTAATGATGAGATGGCTCCGTGGTTAAAAGTACTACCTGCTCTTCCAAAGGTTCTGAGTTCAATTCCCAGTAACCACATGGTAGCTCACAAGCATATATAATGAGATCTGGTGCCCTCTTGAGGAGGAGACCTGTTCAGTCATCCTCATCAACTTAGACCATGAAACCCAATATGGACAAGTTCAACAGAACCACCATATACGGCTGCCCATGCACGTTTCAGCATTGCCAGGGCATAGAGTTCATTCATTCCTGTCATAGGCTCGTGATTCCTACTGGACGTGGTGAGTGGAGATGCTCACAGGAGATGAACAGTCTTTGCACTCAACCACATCTTAAAGCTAACTGTTGCTCAGTAAGGGTAAAGCTTATTAGAGTCTCCAAGACTGTTTTTGTCAATAATGTGATAGTCTGTAGCTGACAGACTTATGAAGATCATTTGAGAAAATGCTGGAGAAACAGTCGATGCCTGCCACACAGATCTTGCCCACACATGCCAGCAAAATACATCAGTGCTCAGTCCCCTAGTCAGAAGCAATTCCATCAGCTCTGTATTCTAGGAAGAACACTGCCTGTTCTAAAGTGTTAGCACAATACCCTTTATGTGGATGATAAGATTTACATTGGGCTTTGGAAATGCCTAAGATCAGAGATAAAATCCCACCTCAACTTAAGCGGGTTTGTGGAATTTTACTGCTTGGTGATCTGCAGTGAGAGACAGCTTCATTCTGTCACAGTCCCCTCCCAGCCTGTCACAGGAAATATGTTATTACAAGCTGCTCCTGGCATTTGGGATAAAACAAAAACAACAAATAAAGGTTCTGTTTATATCTACATTGGCTGAAGTATCGAGAAAGGCTCTTCCTTCAAGGCCCCAAACACCTCCACTGAACTTGATCCACAAGAAACACAACTTTGAAAATATGAACTGAATTAACATGTGAATACTGAATGCAGACAACCTCATCTGTAAGCCCTGTGGACAATACCACCATTCTTATTCTAGAGAATAAATGCAGATTTAAGCACTTCTGAATTACTTCATTAGGGACAGAACACTAACTCAGCCACATATAAGGAGAAAGGCTGCTTTATGCTTTCCGTTGTTTCCTTTCTAAAATGACTTAGTCTATAAAGCATTTTAAATGGAAACTTTGTATAGCCAGAGCTTGGGCCTGCAGTGTCTCTCAGTCCTCTAGCCAAAGGGATCCCGTGTGGATGCTCAGTTCCTGAAGCTAGAATCACCTCTTCATAGAACCTATTTGACAGGGCATCTGCATACTGTGGCTTCTGTCCTGTCCTGGTTCTCCACTGCCTGCTCCTTTCAGGTCACTCATGGGTTAAGCATAATGTATTCTCATCTTCTCTATAATTCCTATTATCTTACAGCTAGTTTTAATATATCCAAACACTTGTTGTTGAGTATAAGTGGGTTGGACCTGTAAGAGTCTTCTTTTATATCTATCTAAATATAACTCATATACACACAGACATGAGCTACTTGCAAAGATGCCAGTATGATTTGAATTTATAGTTTCACAATATTTCTTAGCTGTATGAAGTAGTTAGAGTTCTCTTTTAAGCAGTCATTAATATCAATTAGTCAAAACAGTTTCCAAAAAAATATAAGCATTGGAAAGGAAAATGTTAATTGGTAGGTTAATGCTAATTGTAAGACTCTCTGCTTCTCAAAGCAAACCAAACAAGCCTGAATTGTCATATTCCCAAAGACTCTGTGACCTAGGAAGCTTTGATCAGATGTAGCCAAATGAGGAAATAGGTTGGAGATTTACAGATATTTGCATGGTTTTCTATCTGGCAAATGCAAATTGCTTAAGAAAATAAAAAGATCTAAAGATTGCATCATGACAGATGAAAATGAGTGCAGGTGAGAGCAAGATTTGCCTGCCGTGGTATCTTTGCCTCTCACTTCAGAAACAAGAGAGCTTTCTTGTTTATGAAATTAAATAGTCTGAAATACCTTAACTTCCCCGTCTTTAATTAACTCTTTAAAAGTTAATTTACAGCAAACAATTGAGACTCCTGGGCACAGGAAGATGTGCACTATTCATGAGACTCTAGTTTCTAGTTTTAGCTACTTACCCTGGAATAAAGTCAAAACCTACAGAATTATGGATCATATAAGCTGTTTCCTCCAGGACAGCATTAAGTGGTATTAACCTTCTGCTCCACCCACCTGAGAACTCCAAAAAAAAAAAAAATGAAAATTGCAGATAGTTTTCTGTCAATATCTAGCACACAGCTCGACATGGACAAGACAATGAATGAGTGACAGATGCTAAATGAGGGAGAGAAAAGCAGGAAGCCTTTTTAGCTATACACTTTGCTTTTAACAGATGATCAAGATAAGAATTAATTTTAAAATCATATTTTAATAATTAATGTTTAATTTAACATTCAAAGAGACCTTTACAGCTAAACTGCAGAATTTTTTCCCAGTATTGAAAACCCTTCAACAAAAAGCTGAACATGAAGGGCTTAAAGGGAAGAAAGAAGCAGATGTTGAAATTCCAGTCTCAAAAAAATTAAAGGAAAACATATTAAAAGGAGAGAAACAGCTTTTGCACATAGTTTTCTCTCCTCTGTGGTCCCAGGTCCAGCCACATTTTGAAATTGTAAAAAAAGGTTTTCCACTTCAAGAGGGGTGCACAGGTGCACTCCTTATGTTTCTGTTGCTGTAATAAAATATCAGACAAAAGCAAATGAAAGAAAACGTGTTAATTTTGTTCAGGGTTTTAGAGGCTTCAGGCCATAGTTGCTTGGTCCCCAGTAATTATGCAAAAGTTCACAGGCAGCAGAAGTATGTAGCAGAGGACAAATGTTTACATCCCAGGAGACTAGAAGCAGAGAGACTGAAAGGGGTCAGGAATAATACAGTCCACGAACCTATGCCTCATGCCCATTTCCTCCCTGTAACCCGCTGGGCTGGAGAGGACATTGCTGATGTGCACCTTTGAGCACAGCACAGTACTGCACATTCAAGCCATAGCCACAGGCTTTCCCTTCAGGACAGTGACGTTTGGCTTTCCTTTAAAAATATGTAATCAAATAATCAAATACATTTATTTGAGGGAGAAAAGAAAGAAAAAAACAGGTTGTTTTCTTGCATTTATTTCAAATCCAGTTGGTTTTCAGATGTGTCTGCTATCTTCTTGACCTGGTGTGCAATCAGAAATTTTGCCCTCGTGTTCTGGCCCAATTAGTGACAGTAATAAACTGAATACAGATGGATACAATCGCTTCCGTTATTACTTCTCTGAAGTAAATGAAAAACAAAACAAACAAAAAATCCTTTGAACCCTTGACAGGACAGAAGAATTTTTCATCGAATAGGACACTACTTTATGTAGTAAACTTTTTAAATAAACATACTCTGGAAGACCTCACACTTCTCCCAGGACCTGCAAAGACCGCTCACCTCTTCCAGGACCTGTAGGCTCAGGAAGGAGCAGCTTTCCCAGAGTCCCTTAGGTGAGACACAACCCCCAGGGGATTCAGTGTCTCTGTCCCTAACCAGGACTTCAGCTTAGCCTTCCCAGTTAGGCCATAACACTTACTTATGCCATGTCTCTTTCCTAAAATCCCTCTTTAAAGACAGGATGGGATTGACCGGAAGTCACTTTCACTCTCGTTTCCGCAGTTGGCATCTGAGATAAACACCTCTAAACACTGTTGAAGAATTTCGCTAATTTGCTTCCTGCTAGTTTGGAATTTATTATCAGAAAGTTAATCTCAACATTTCTATACACTTTTACAAAGATTTGGCCAACCAAATTAAAATGGTCAAATATATGCAGACAAATATGTTGGTTACTCGAGACAACATCTAAAAATAATTTAGAAACCCTACCTAAGCCTTGCAAAGTTACCCAGGAAAATCTGCCCTGTGCATACCTACCCAGCCCCCCTCATGTGAAAAAAAAAAAAAAAAAAAAAAGAGCTTTCTGCTCTGGGCTCAATTTAAGTCTCTGCTGTTAAGTATATACCACCTGAGAGTTTGGGTAAACTTTTAAAAGAAAGACCTAGAAGAATTCATTTTGCTTAATCCTTTCTGTCACCAAATACCCAAGTGTTCACATATGTATTCCAGCCCAGAACCCAGCAAGCGCCTCTCTGTGTCCCCACGGTTATGGCAAGTGGTTTTCCTCTTCAGTTGCCTCTTTCTGCCTCTCTCCTTTCTGTCTACTTTGCTTTTCTTTTGATGCCAGCAATAGCTTTGATATAGGAATGTAACTTTACCTTTCTTTAGGTCAGATTTTCTACTAAGGCTGTTCAAATATCTATATTAGGACATGATGCCCACCAAATGTATCCCTTAAAAAAAAACATCAATAAAAACTATAATAAAAATGACTTAAATATACAAAAAGCTGTTACTTATGGCTGATTTCTGTTTTACTGATAATGATCAGTCATTTGTTAAACACTTTAAGAATGTTTATGTAGAAAAAAGCACTAAAAGGATAGAAAGAAAACTTCATGCTTTTCAAAGTATTACCATATTAACAAATTCTTTGTCATTCATTCAAATTGACTTGCCCTTACAATTTCCCCCACTGCTTCCTTTTATTATGCAATTAGCTGTTTAAAGTCACTAGTGTGGGTCCCCTGAAGGCTGTGTACAAAATTAACTTCAATTATTTTCAAACACAGACTTTAACTCAGTCTTTGTCTCTAGAAAGACATCACGTGATTGTCCTAATATGCCAAGTTAGCAAGAGTCATGCCTTATCGTGTATCTCCATTGTTATTCCTAATTCAAACGGGCTGCCAAGAAATGAAACTAACAGGAAACCTAATAACTTTTTACAATAGAGTTTATAATTAGGACTCAAAACATAAGATTTCTACAGAACCAAAAACTCCCTAGCAGGATCAGGCCTTTCATTCCAGTCTGAGCCCTGTCACCTTTCCCTGACAACCTATGCAAATGAAGTTTTTGATTCCCAGAAAGCTAAAAATTATAACTGTGTTCCCATTATTCCAGTCACTGTGGAGAAGAAGGAGAGAGAAAGAAGGAAATCCATCGTAAGCTGGGAGTGTGGACCCAGAATACATCCATGAACGCTAACCTGTGTTAACAAAAAATCGTTTACAAGTCTATCCGAGTGCATCAGCAAAGAACAGGGTGCTGAGAAGCTCATTGACCTCTGAGCACAACTACTCTAGAACCTTCGCATTACAACCATTATGGATCAGACTGTAGCTGAATGGGACAGCAGGAGATTACATCGCAAAGTAGTGTTTAAAGAACAATAAGAAGGGTTGGAGCTGTAGCTCAACTGAAGAACGTTTGAAGAAGCACAAAGGCATGCACAAAGCCCTGGATTCAATCTTCAATACCTCCTAGAAAGAAGGGAAGAGGAGGGGAACTAAGAAGACTGAGCTGGGGGGAATGCAGTTGCAGCGTGTTTGTTTTGCAAGCACACCAACTTAAGTTCAATTGGTGCTAAGGTTTAGAGACAGAGGACTCACTTCCTTAGGTCACTGACTAGCCAGTCTAAGCCCATTCAGTGAGCCCCAGAAAAAGAAAAAAGCTATTTCTGGTCAACTAGAGGATGGTGCCTGAGGAAGCTGCCCTATGAGCTCCACCATGCATGTTCACACACATGTACATAGACACACACAGATAAACATACACGCATACCCAAAGTGGGGGATAGAGAGAGAGAACAATGTCCAGCTCTCTAGAACAATTGCTATAAAGTGGTAGAAGGAGCCACACAACACAAAAAATGAACTATACAATGCATAGAGACAACATTTCTGTGAAACAGAAATTGAGTTCTCCAAGCAACATAAGGAGTGTTTATTTCTATTTTATTGATTTCTGATGAATGTTTTCAAAATAAACTCTTTACACATAAGCTCTTTTGTTAGTCTTTTGCTGAGGGTTACAATGTTAAAAGTATGTTTATCTTATTCATTAATGCTACAATTATGTCTCCACTAGACATTTTTATTTTCTCTTGTTATTAGACCAGGACTTCTGTTTGGCATTAGACTGTAATTTCTGTTACATTCCAACAGAATAACTTTTCTTATAAATTGGTGAGTTTGATCATTTTAGGGAAAGAAATTACATTTCATACCATAGTATCCTTTACAGCCTTACCCAATTATTTTTGAATTAAAACAAAGTTTTAAAACTAACAACGAGTATACTTATAAGTAAATTAAATAGCTTTATTTAAATACCTCTGTACTAGGAACTATGGTTATCTTGTCTTTTTTCTAATACTGCAAGGGTATCAGAAATAGAATTTATTTACCATTTCTTATAATAAAAGGAACATTCAAGTTTAATTTCTATGTTTGGAAATGTATGTAAGAGTGTGTGCATATATGTGCGTACACACATATGTAGATATTAAACAAAATGTCATTGAAGTAGAATGACTGTAATAGGCTAGCTTGAAGGCAAAGAAGAACTTAGTCATGAAACAACCCAGCATAGCCTCCCTGACACTGCTTTTGTTCTCTGCAATGCTGATCTCCATTTGATGCAGCTGCTTCCTTATTTGCTATACCTTCTAGTCAGAAATGGTCCTGCCACTTTGCACCTGTTTAAACTCTTAAGCAAAATTTCTTTTTACAGACCAGCCATGGTCTCTTGGGCATTTCTTTTCTATTTTACCCTTTGGTTACGCTTCTTTATAACCAGAGAAGCTAGGATTTCTAGCACTAGCCCTAACAAAGCTTCCAAAATCCTTTCTCGTCTCCTCTACCTTCTTTCTCTCTGACTTCTGCCTCTCTTTCTCTCCCTACCTTGCTTTATCCCTCCCTCCCTCCCTTCCTTTCTCTCTCCCTCCCTACTGCCTAGCAACATTCTTAGGGCTCCCTCTAGAGATAGCCAGCAGTTTTAAATACCATCACTTGTAAACTTTTCTGCTGAATATTCTGAGTCATATCCAAGAACAAAACTTGGCCATTTATCATTCCTTTAAATGAAGCAGTGTGCTGGAGAGTGGTTGGGGGTTGGGTGTAGCTTTAGATTACAAGTGCAATTTGAACCAGTTTTTCAAACTCAAAGTAATTTAATTTAAGTCAAAATAGTAACTAAGAAAACTGGAAGCAATAATAACTGCCATTCTTGTTCTCTGCCATTGCCCTACTAGGTGTCGGTGGAAATCTAGAGATACAATGATCTGAATCCATTCCGCACTAAAATCTGATCACCCTGATCATTACACATTTTATTTCATTATAATGAAGATACATTATTTTGTGTCTTCAATTTGGCATGCAATGGAAATGAACTTGGAAACGAAGACTTAAGCAACTCAAATTGAAAGTCAATGGCCTAATAAAAGCATTCTGTCTTGTAGATGATGTCATTCACACCCTGAACCTTCACTCTCATGTTTTCTTTTTCTTTCTTTCTTTTTACAAGTTTATCAAAGGAAACATGGGTAATATCTAGTGTAATTCCCCTATTCAGAAATTAGGAAATATGGCCTGGGTGGATGGCTCAGCTGTTAAAGGCTAAGCTCACAACCAAAAATGCAAGAAATTAACAAATAAGGTCAAGAACGTTAATTCTACAAACTAAATAGGATGGGATACAGAAAGAATGTTAATTCTACAAACTAAATAGGA
>NC_022021.1:22587324-22594804 GCF_000317375.1 Microtus ochrogaster
TCTCTCTCTCTCTCTCTCTCTCTCTCTCTCTCTCTCTCTCTCTCTCATGTTTGTGGAGTTTGCCAAAGGGAAAAAATGAACAGTTAATTAGATACAGGAAGAGACATCAGCATATGCTTTGTGAACGGCTGGCTCAGCTGCCCAGGACATGGCTACAGATTCCAAAGAGAAGAACACAGTCCAAAACAACCTTTTCTGTCTGAACAGAAAATATACTTCTCTTACCTTCGAAGGGCCCAGGGCATAGAACAGGGGTTTCTCTGTGTGGTCTTATAAATCCATCATCTCAGTTGAGGGGGAAAAATGAAACAATAGCCTTTTCCCTGACCAGCAGTATTTCATTATATTAATCGTTGTAGATATACAAGAAATTCAACAACCCTAAAGTGAGCCCTCACCAGTCCGACTAGAGGCACGCCAGATCACTTGCACAATGGGCTGTGGGAACTTTCAAATTGATCTTCAGATCTGTATGCTGCAACAAAAGAGAGAGAGGAAATGCTGCTGCCACATCCACACAGAAGGCTGAAAGCCAGCGTGCAGGTGGCAAACACACTGTCTTAAAGTAAAGAGGGTGTGTCCTTATGTCTCTTTGGGGTGCAGTTTCTGAGGAATGAGCAAGGGGCAGTAAGCCAAAATGTTCTCCCATAAAAGGAAACAAATCTCTTCTTTGCCAGGAATGTCTGCATGACTGTGAGGCCTCCTGGGAGCAGCCTTTGTTTCTAAGTGTTTGGTATTGTTTGGGAGGTGTTTGATTGGTTTCTTTTTTTGGGATTTTATTTTGCCCTATCCAAAAATCTATCTCTGCTCATCTTTCTAGAATCAAAGATCTTTATGGTATTGGTTAAAATAAATAGTAAGAAACTACACTTTCATTTCTTTTCTCTGAAAATCAAGCCCTAAAGAAATGCCGAACAATTCTGAATGATGAAAGAATTGCTCTAACAAAATGATACTAATATAATGACAAAATACATTTCCTATATTTGCTTATAAACTTGACATCCTAACACTGATGTATAGACAAGGACCTTTGAGTGTGACTGTGTGATGTTGTTTCCCTTTGTCTGTGATGTGTTTATATTCATGCCATACTTCACCGTTCAACCATTCAACAAGAGATGTCCTCCCTCACTGGTGAACGTGTTTGCACATGTAGGGCTTATCTGTGACTTACTTATTGAAGACATTCACATTTTAAAGCAATGCAATAAAAAATGCAAGGTACACACACATCAATATAAATATTTTATGATGAACTTTACACAAGGCCAACAGCCAAGTCCTGATCATTTCTGCCAGCTGTTAATGCCTTCCATATTCATTTCTTCCTTTGTGAAATCAGGAACTGGAATAAGATGAATGACAAAGCCAGGACAGACAAAAGCTAGCATATAACATGGTGAATAGCTGCCAGCACATTCACAAGCTAATCAAAGATGGTTCCCCTTAAACCAAATGAAATAATACAGAATCTCAGCTACAACTGGAAAAAAAATCTGGACAGGGAAGCTCTGTGGAGTGATGGCACATACTGAATCTTAAAATAAAGTTTTGTGAAAGTCCTCCCACATCTATGTGGATTGATTTTTAAAATAAGTGAAATAATAATGCCAGCAGCAACAACAACAAAACTCCTAATAGCCAGGCAGTGATAGCTCATGCCTTCAGTCCCAGAATTTGGGAGGCAGAAGTAGACTAATCTCTGAGTTCCTGTGTTTAAGGCCAGCCTGATCTACAAACTGAGTTCCAGGACAGTCAGAGTTACATGGAGAAATTTTTTCTCAAAAAACAAAACAACCCCCCCAATCTAGTAAAAAATAGAACTGATAAAATATCATAAAAGTTGTTTAAGATTTGTGTCCTTTATAAGAATACTAAATATTAGAATTACATTTTCAAAGACATGTGAAATGACCCTGGTGAATAAATTTTGTGATGTCTTCATCTTCCCTATGATTTCAAAGCATAACTCTTGGTTGATGTGTTACTTAGAGAAGTTTTCTTCTTCAATACTTTTTTTTTAAAAAAAAAATGCTCCAACTGTATGAGGAATTGCATGCTTCAGAAGGAAAAGCACAATTAAGGCACTATACTTGACAACTATTTTTGCGATTGTGAGGTTGGATATGTTTTATTTTATCTTTTTTTTTTCTTTTTTGAAATAGAATCTCTCTACAAAGCTCAGGCCAGTCTCCAACTCATGGCAATCCTGTTGCCTGTTTTCTAAGTGTCGAGATCACAGATGTGTGCTCAAGGCAGGTATGTTTTTGTAAATAGAAAGCTATTTAATTTTTTTTATTGAGCTATATATTTTTCTCCACTGCCCTCCCTTCCTCCCCCTCCTTTTCTTTCTTCCAGTTTACTCAGGAGATCTTGTCTTTTTCTACTTCCCAGGTACATTAGATCCATGTGTTTCTCTCTTAGGGCCCTCTTTGTTGTCTAGAATTCTCTGGGATTGTGAGTTGTAGGCTTCTTTTTCTTTATTTTATGTCTAAAAGCCATTCACTTATGAGTGAGTACATATGATATTTGACTTTCTGGATCTGCGTTACCTCATTCACTATGATGTTTTCTAGATACATCCATTTGCCCACAAATTTCAAGATGTCCTTATTTTCTTCTGCTGTAGCACACCATTTTGTAGATGTATATTTTCACTATCCATTCTTGCCTACAACAATGTAAAGTAAAATGTCAAGGTGTCTAGAGAAAAATTCAAGTATCTGATCTTTTTGGTAAAGGTTGTTATGATTATTAAAAAAGATTCCTTGCTAATCTAGAAGAGAGTCCAAAGTACAACATCAGATCTTTAAATACGTCTTCAGAGAGATTAGTTATTGACTTTAAATTCTACATGCTCAGACAACATCCATGACATTTGACATGAAGCTGTAATAAGTTAATTCTATAAGCTTCCTAAGCTCTTTTAACTCCCATCTAAGCGTTCATTCATTAACTGACATACGTTAAATACTGAACACTTGCTAATGATCTATTTTGTACCAGGTGCTTTATCTGTTCAATCATTATATCTATGGTATGCCAGAAATGGAGTGCGATATTTTGTTTCTAACACACACACATTTGGAAAATGATTACAATAGATGCTCTAGGTATTATATTATATTCTAAGGAAAAAAAAGAAATGTTTAAAGAAGTTTAATATTGCTAAAATGTGGGTATATTAGTGTTTTATGAGCATACAGAATCTCATATTCCATTCAGATCCAGCTAATCCCAATTTATGAAAATGAGATCCACACATGTAAACCCACTCAGGTTCCACTAGCAAATTCTAAAGGACTTTGAAGAGTGACCACCTTATTCTGGAGGAGCAAAATAAAATTTCATGAATAAAACATAAGAAGAAAGCACCAAATTCTACCAGGAAAGATCAGAAAGATCTTCATTGAAGATATGGTCTTGATAACAAGTCTTAATAAATTTAAAAAAAAAATCACAAAGTATATAAGTATGGAGTACAGAACTAGCTGAAATTTCAAGAAGAGCATGACCTCTCTGGAGAGTTACCCAAAAGGAGTCATGGGTGGCGGGCCTACAGACTGGTGACTGTACAGGCTCGACTCTTAGGGATCTAGCACATGCTGCCAGAAAACCACACTCTAGCTTGTGTGACACAGGGTGATGCGGGGTGTTCTTCTGCATAGGGAGGTTTTGTGGTCAAGGAAAAGAGATGGTTGCACAAAGAGCAATCAGTAAGGGTGAGTCCAATGCAGCAGGGACAGGCTATCTTGGATGAGAAATTAGGGGACCCTAACATAAAACAAATATTTTGGGTCAGTGGGAGCAGGGATGAAAAGCAGATCAGACGGACTGGTAAAGACTAGAAACAGACGTTTTGGGTGATAAAACAGAACTCCTAATTTCTAGCTGGATGATCCCTTGCTGGAAGTGTAATAGTCGCTACATTGATAGGACATTTACCATGTTCAACAAGCTCCATTGTTCATCTTCAGACAGCATGATGCAGATGGAATGTCTACTTTAAAGATTAGGGATGCAGGAATGTGTAGAAAGTTTGAGTAACTTGCCAAGGTCACAGATTAGAAAGTGACAGAGGCAAGACTTGAACTCAGACTTTCTGGTTTCACAGTCTGTGCTCTTAAATAACTTTCCAACCTTCTTCACTTAAATTACAGGAGAGAAAACCCATAAGGGCAAAACGTACTAGGTCACGGTACTGTGAACCCAGGTTTGAGGCTGGAAGGCAAACAGTCAAGCTACATCTCACATGGCCTCATTTATGGCAATCTATTATGTCAATACGATTCCATTCAATGGTTTTAAAGGGTTATTCCAAAGCAGATGCGTTGCAATAAGACATTTCACCCAAAATATCAATAGAATGGCAGATCCAACATGGTGCTATGAAAGCTGAAGACACAATTGTTGGGTAGCAAAGGAAAACTGTGGATTAATTCCTTCCTCCCCAGTTTAATTATGACCTACTTCACTGATACCAGCCAGATTCTATGTCACCAACACTATTAGGCTGTCAGGAAGAGATATCACTTATTCTTCTCCTTTTCCCTGGAGTTACATAGAGACCTGAGAGCATCATTTGTCAGTACTTCTGGCTCTCGGCAAAGTCACAATATTGACAGGAATTAGGATTTAATACTCCATCCAATTTTAAAATGTTCTAAATTAGAAAATCCTGTAACAAATGTGATCCTTGCTCTTTGAACAAATGCAGGTTATCAAGAGGGTCAGTCACTCACTTTGTTGACTTAAAAATGTGTTTAAAAGTCTTTTAAATATTGTATATCAAACTGTATTTTCTTAGCATATGAATCTATCTAAAAATGCCTGTAATTTGACAGAAACTTTTAAAATTTGTATTTATTTTTAAGGAGTTTCATAGCTAATTAACAGAAGTAGAAAGTAGCTTTTGTTAAATACACAGGCTGATGGCAAGGCCTGGTGTAATACCTGCTTCCTAGTAGGAGACCAGTAAACTGCTAGAAGAACATGGCCAGGTGGTAAGGTGGGGAGGCACATTCTGTGATATTATGGGTTACCTAGATAATGTTTGTTAAATGTTCTCTGGCTTTTGTTTGCATAACTTTGACATTAAAATCCATTTTTAATAAAAGCATTACAAACCTTTTGGTTTATTTTTGATGCCAAAATTCCTTCAGTTCCAGGTAAAAGAGAAACCCCACATAAGTCTATAAGGCATTAAAATCATAGAAGGTAGAATTGCTTAGCAGATGCTCAGTAATAGCATAAGAAGCACTAGACATTTTTGTGATTTGGCTTTTATCAGAGAGACCTGTCATATCATTGGGGAGTTCTACTCTACTCTTCTCTTCTCTTCTCTTCTCTTCTCTTCTCTTCTCTTCTCTTCTCTTCTCTTCTCTTCTCTTCTCTCTCTCTCTCTCTCTCTCTCTCTCTCTCTCCCTCTCAAAAAAATTAAGTTTTGTTCTTTTAGTAATAAAAGAGATTGTGATCTCTTTTTTTTCTTCTCATTTCTTATCAGTTTTCTATAAATACAAGAATTTTTCTAAAGGGAAAGACAGCAACATAATAAAAGGCATCTGTCATATTAACAGCGAGTTAATTATAAATATTTGAATGTTAGTTTGCTCATCTATGATCTGAGATCACTGCTGAGATAAGAAAAATGACCCCAAACTACAATTTAATGCATTGGGGAAAAACATCTAAGGCATAGTAATTCCAGCTTCAGTCTTTGGAACAGTTCTGTAATGTGTTGTGGATCCAATCTCCCGAAATAGCTTAAAAGCAGTTTCTTGTGCTGGAGATTTTAGAGTTAATTTTAATTTTGGCTACTGTTTGGAAAAGATGGGCTGTCTGTGTTTTTTTCTATAAAACGGATGTTTATGTTGTATTAAAAATACCACTGACCTTGTTTTACACCACTGTGTGGTCCAGGCGGAACCACCGCATTGTGTCTTGGTTTTCTCTGTAAAGAGAAACAGTATAGTGAAATGGAGACTACAAACACAGACTCCTCTAATTTAAATATGGCTTAGGATCACATATGCTTATTTTAGAAAAGGATTTTTCCTACAGCTCTAGTTTGTGTTGAGGGTTTTAATGACCTCAGTTAGATCCTGCAGAGCCCATTCGGAAAGAAACAGACAAGTTGGCCATAGGGGCTCTTACTTGTCATCTTAGCAGGTATTGGAGAAACACCTGATGCCCAGTGGCAAGTAGAGCCCTTCTGATGACTTTCAGACCAGTGAGAGACCCTGTCTCAAAAAAAAAACAAAAAAAACAAACAAACAAAAAAAAACAAAGACAGTGCCCTACAAAATATAGAGGTAGGGAAGGACTTTCTGAATAGGACTGCATTTGCCAAGGAATTAAGATCACAGTTGACAGCTGGGACCTCTGGAATGTCACAGTCCTGAAGCCTCCATGAACCTCAGCGAGTAAGGTCTACCAATCATGTTTCTATGTTATATTGCTCAGTCTCCATATTTCTAGATTTTGACTTTCTTGTAAATAACTGATCTAAATTGAAAGAAACAGTCAAAAATTTGAAATCCTGGATTCTGTCAATTTACCTCCTATATCTATCTATCCTGGACAGTTACCTAATTAAACCACAATCTTCAGCATTTTGCATTTGTCCTATTATCAGATTTAGCTATCCAACAGGACCTGTGATAACTGTGGATCACATCCTTCCATAGTAAGTGGGCTGCTGGTCAAGGCTCCCATAACCTACTGTGAGCAGAGCCTGTGGACCCTGTGTGTCCACCACTGTCCTTACTTTCTGCAATCCCCCACACAGGTGAAAATTGCTTAGACGACTGGAGATCTGGCTTTCCTCACTTCCTCCCCAAGGGGAAAGTGGACTTGTTAGTATTTCCTCTTATCCCTACCATCCAATTTACCTCCCTGTTCTCTTTTTTTCCAAGAGCTTGAAATGCTGCGAACAAAGGCACTTAAAAATAGCGTTCTTTGAAATGAAGTGTTCTCCCCAGCAGCAAAACAACAACAATCTAGGCTTCTGCATGAGACACTTAGCATCCTAGCCCATTCCCCCTGGACTCTTGCTTTCTTATCAACAGTAATTGAGGGTACTCTAAAACTCATTTGAGCACTGGCAGGGTTCTGTTCTCCTAAAATGCCAGAAAACTCTCTCTGGACTGCTTCACAGGCCCAATCACCTTCTTCACATGGAACATTTATTGGGCACCAGCATGACATCTGCACTATTCAAAGGACCAAGAGTTTCAGCCAGATGAGAAGGCTGCTTTTTCTTCACAGTCTTCTGGGTCATAGTGCACTCCACATGCCAGTGCTGAGTGGAAGAAGAAGTGATGGAGAAGAGCTATAGCGCTTCATGTATGTCACCCCTTCATGTGTTCTATGGTCTTCATGTGTGTCACCTCTTTATGTGCTCTATGGTGCTTCATGTATGTCACACCTTCCTTGTGCTCTATGGTGCTTCATGTGTGTCACCTCTTCCATGTGCTCT
>NC_022021.1:22594961-22606713 GCF_000317375.1 Microtus ochrogaster
GTCTTCATGTGTGTCACCCCTTCCATGTGCTCTGTGTACTTCATGTGTGTCACCCCTTCCTTGTGCTCTATGGTCTTCATGTGTGTCACCTCTTCCATATGCTCTATGGTGCTTCAGGTGTGTCACCTCTTCCATTTGCTCTATGGTGCTTCATGTGTGTAATGTCTTCCATCTGTTCTATGGCAAAAAAAAAAAAAAGAGGAAGAGGAAAAGGAGGAGGAGAGGAACAACTCCCTGGAAATACATAAAATCAAGTGACTCATTTTGGAGCTATAAGTAACTTCAGGATATTAGAACTCAGCATTTCTCTGAACTGTACAAGAATAATTAGCTAGAGTCTTTGCTTGATGTTTACATTCAGAAATAAGAAGTGAATTACATTATCAACGGTCATGGCAAGTGGAGACAACAGACAAATGTTCAGTCATTAAAGTAAAGTGAATAATAACACAGAAGACATAACAGACAACAGAATAAAGACAAGTTGCATCTAAGACAAAAGGAGTGACTACGAAAATCTTGGGCATGGACATAAACTCGGTGCCCAGAAACTACAGAAGTAAGCTTATACTGTTCATCTTGGTAAACAAGGAACAAAACATTTACATGTAGTTTCAATTCCACTTTTTCCTCTCTTTTGTCTCCTGTCCTGTACCTGACTATACAACAGCTTATTATGTTATAAACTCACAGATATAGACAGCTGTCTAATCAGAATTTCAGCACTTAAGCATGATCATCAGGCATTTAGTGCTTAAATATGAATACATGGTGTAGGAGGTCCTTCTGTCTATGTGTTGCTTTTATTGGTTAATGAATAAAGAAACTGCCTTGGCCTGTTGATAGGGTAGAACTTAGGCAGGGAAAACTGGACTGAATGCTTGGAGAAGGAAGGCAGAGAGAGAGACACCAAGGAGCTGCTAGAGACAGATGCTAGGAATATTACCTGGTAAGCCACAGCCACGTGGTGATATACAGATAATAGAGATGGGCTAGTTTAGGATATGAGTTTAGCTATAAATAGGCTTAAGCTATTGGCCAAACAGTATTGCAAATAATATGGTTTTCTGAGTGGTTATTTCATAGCTAGGCAGGAGGAATGAACAAATAACCTCTCTACAACAAATTGCCATGCCAACATGGTGGACTAAATCCATGTAAAACTGAGAGAGCTTGGAAAGGAATTCTAGACACACAAGAAAACAAAGTTTAGCCACATTTTTTTCAGCTGTAGGCATGCCATGGTTCCTTTAAGAGAGGTTTTCCTGACTCAGCCATAGAAGGAAAAAAGCCACACCATTTTGAAATGCTGGCTCTTATGGCTGCCCTGCCAGTGCAAACTCTGACTCTTTCAGGCAGGGGGTCCAGCTACGGAGCATTTAAATGTAGTTTGTGAGCAGACTGATGCAGCTTGCTTAAGGGCAACATGGACTGATTGTGTGCCTAGAAGTGGGGCAGTGTGACTGGCTCAGAGGCACAAGTGGCTCTGCCATGCTGGACTGGGCAGAGCAAGCAGGAAGTACCATATATATGGCACAGATTAAGTTTTAAGAAGCACTTAGCACTTTAAAAAGCACTCCTGGACAGTAAAGAATTACAGGTATGCAATAAAGACAAATCCAGGTGAGTCATAGTGTTAGAGAAATGTACATAGACTTGAGAGAAGAAAAAGAGTATAGAGAGTCATAAAATAAAGTTAATGCTTTAATGAAATGTTAAAGTCTTTAAAGAAACAGAGTACAACAATAGTCAAAGATTAAAAAAAGGGAGCAAATAAAATTAATCCACTAAAAATGGAAAATTTACAGAGAGTCTGGATTGTGTATATTATTGTGTTTTCTTTGAATTTTTTGACTGCGAATGAGCTAAGTACAGAGAGACATTTCATTGTACGGGCTGCTAAGCTAAACCATCATTCATTTTATAAAGGAATCTTGACTTCAAAGTTTGAGTCTATGGATATGTTGTTTTGGAAAAGAGGTTCTTTTGTCTCCACAGAGGATGAGAACCTTTGGATTCATTCCAGGCTAATATGGTTTGATAGAGCATGACCCCCTGAAAGGTCGCTGTGAACACCCTCAAAAAATTACTTCACCCAACTACTGACAGAGATGAACCTAGCACACAGGATACATCATGGAAGACCCCCAAACAGCAAGAAGCATTATGGACAGAACTATGCCCATATTCCCAAATATTGTTTATAAATGTTTGTTTACATTTAAAGGGGATATGCTATAGAGATGAATAATTTGATTTGCTATAGATCTTGGTTTATTGATATAAATTTAAGGTAAATTTTGTTATACTGTATATGCATATTTATGCCCTTGATTAAGGTATTGTGTTGGTATAGTACATTTAAAAATGTAATGTATATAAGAAATATAGGTTAATAGATAGGCATTTATAATAGTCAAGATTGTAATCATATTAGTTAGGCTTTCTAGATATATAGAGATATATTTCAGTTAGTTGGGTATTCTTCAAATCTTTCAGAGACCTTCAGATTGTGACATTTAGATGTTTTAAAAATTTAGGACTTTTCATGACAGTGAGACACATCTGCTCCTGGCAGCACCAATCTACTTCAAGAGTGAGATGGGTATCAAAGAGGCTCCTTATGGAGTTTGTTAGATAAACTGGACATGCAGGAGCCACAGAGAAATGACTGCTGAACTTGCCTAAAGGTGAGATGATCCTTTGGGGTTCCTGCTTCATGAAAGAGTCTGCAAGACATTCTTCAGGACACAGAAGTGACTGACAAACTGCCAATATAGGCTGAACTCTCTTTGAAATTTCCTTCTTTGTGAAAAAGTCTACTGGATACTATGGGCATGTAGGCTGAAGATGGATGCCCCAATGATACAGAAAAACTTTGGGTGACTGTCCAGGTAGTGAGATGGTTCTGTCATTTCTTTTTTTTTTTTTTTCCAAAAGCACAGTTTTATTTATACAGTCCTAACCAGCTCAGTGGCAGGAGGAGTGGGAGAGGCTCCATCTTCAACCCAGGGGCCTCTGTGATGTTGGTTTGCTGTCACCAAACACACAGGCAAGTGGCATCATGGATTTGGTAAAGTTATGACAACGTTCAGTCTCTCTCTGCTAGAGCAACAAGGTGAGCATCGATCTCTGCTTCTGAGAGAATCCTGAATTTAGGATTTTCGACTGTAACTACTCCGACTTCTATTTCTGAAGGCTTGAAGTCAATCGACAGAACAGTAGACAGGCATGTGATTGCAGTTTCCACTGTTTGTTCAAATGTCCAATCAAATTTCTTCTTCACTTTTTTTTCGAGGAAGCTGGTGGACTCTGTCTGTTTGACGCCGGCTGCAGTGGCTTTAAAGCTGCAGTAGTAGCCTGCCGGGTCACACTTGTACACCTGAGGGCCTTGTTCTTCATCAATACCAATTAAAATCATACAACAACCGAGCGGCCTCATCTCCGCATTCTGTGTGTAGACCTGAGAAATATCAGCGATTCTTTTACACAGCATGTCCACAGGAATCTCATAGCCGTACTTGTATTTCCAGTTAGCTGCCTCATAGTGTGCCCTCTGTACCTGGGATCTGCTGTCAGCTGTCATCCCAGTCATCACACAGCCGATGTTCTCGGTTATCTTGAACAAGTGGGTCACTGTGCTGGAATCCAGTAATTTCTTCTGTGTGACAATTACTGCACAGTCTTTTCCTCTGACAGCCACAGATGTGAGTCCACCCTGGTTAATAGCCTTAAAAGCATATTCTACTTGGTAGAGTCGGCCCTCGGGAGAGAAAATAGTAATGTGGCGGTCAAAACCGGCGCTGGACCCACGGGACATGGCGTACCCCCTATTTCAAACACAAAATGCCGGTTCTGTCATTTCTAAAGTTTTAGAAGGTGCTTACAATGCACTTCCTGTTAACTTAGGTAATATTATATTCTTCTGGAGTCTTTGATGGAGTTAAAGAAAGTAGATACAAATATTGTAACTATAATTCTTGCTTAATACCTGTTTTTTGTTTTTGTTTTGTTTTGTTTTTTGTTTTTGTTTTTTTCAAGACAGGGTTTCTCTGTAGCTTTGGTGCCTGTCCTGGAACTAGATCTTTTAGACCAGGCTGGCCTTGAATTCACAGAGATCCACCTTCCTCTGCCTCCCAAGTGCTGGGATTAAGGCATGAACCATTACCACCTGGTGACACCTGTTTTGTTATATGTAATTTTACTATGTTAAAGTTAAAACCTTCCTTTATTATTTAAACAAAAAAATGGTGTGGGAGGTTCTTCTGTTTATGTGTTGCTTTTATTGGTTAATGAATCAAGAAACTGCCTTGGCCTGTTGATAGGGCAGAACTTAGGTAGGTGGGGAAAACTGGACTGAATGCTGGAAGAAGGAAGGCAGAGAGAGAGAGAGAAAGACGCCATGGAGCCGCCGGAGACAGATGCTGAGAATTTTACCTGGTAAGTCACAGCCATGTGGTGATATGAAGATAATAGGGATGGGTTAGTTTAGGGTATGAGTTTAGCCAGAAATAGGCTTAAGCTATTGGCCAAACAGTATTGCAAATAGTATGGTTTCCTGAGTGGTTATTTTGTGGCTGAGTGGCTGGGACAAGCAAGTGACCTCCCTACAATGAATACACATACAAAGATCATCAGGCATTTAGTGCTTAAACATGAATACACACATACAAGGATCATCAGGCATTTCGTGCTTAAACATAAATACATATTCAGGGACCATCAAGCATTTGGGATAGCTAACAACATGACAGAAACTGACAATAATCAAAAGATGAATATTAAATACGTTGATAACAGACACTGTGCTTTTAAAATAACACCTTTTCAAAGAGATTTAAAAAGGCAAGATGCTAAAAAAGGGAACAATCAGAGCACAAGAAGTATAGTAGGAAATTAAAGAGAGACCAAAATTAAAATCAAGTAAGTTATAGAACTGAAAGGTGAAACCAAGGCAATCTTTCATAAAATAGCTAAAAAGATGAATGGTAGGAAAACAATTAACAGCTCCATCAGGAAAACTCAGAACATTCTTTCACAAAATTTCAAAATCAGAAGTAAACATCCTAACCCAAGAGTAAATTAAAATAACATGAACATTTAAAAGAAATATTAAAAAAAGACTTCAAATTTTAAAAGAAGTAATTTCTTAGCCTAATACTGTTAACCCAGTAGTCAGACAGCTAGAGCCATTTTTTATATTTCAAGAATATCTGGACATTTCTGTCATATCTTTTCCTAAAGACCTACAGAGTATTAAAGGTATTTTTAAGTAGATAATTAATGGTATGATTTCTTCTAACGTTTTAGACATTCTTATCGTGCCTTACTTTCTTATTCTATATTGCTCTTCCTCCCTCTTCCTAGTTAAAGCCCATCCTGCTTTTTCCATTTCTTCCATCAAATCACGTCTACCCCGCTCTTCTTTTATTTTTCTCTACCCCTGCCTGATACCCCAGGAGTGCCTCCTTTTTATTTTCCTTGTTTCCGCAGTTACTCCAGGATGTGTACTCCCAGCTGGTGATTTGTAGATGGATGCTTCAGACACATGACAACATGGAATGTTTGTCTTTCTGGGTCTAGGTTACCTCCCTTAATTAGCTCTCTTCTAGTTTCATCCATTTACCTGCAAACTTAATGATTGTATTTTTCTTAACAGCTGGCTAGTATCTCATGTAAGCCAGTGTATAGATATGCATAGACAGTTTAAATAAATTTTCTATCTGGGCTGGCAATGTTCCTTCCAAGAGCCAAAGACCATCAGGCATGAGAAGAAGCTCTCATTTGAGTTGTTGGTCAGGGTTGTCGGACAGACTCCCAAATCATTACAGGCTACTGTTATTTCCCTTGTATACCTGCAGAGCTGGAAGGTTAGTCCCTATTGCTGAAGACACCATGTACTTCAGTTACCTAGAGTGACTGTTACTGACCCAAATGTCTCCTTCATCAGGACTAGTTTTCATGATACCTGACAGTACCATGCAAGCTTCCAAAGGAGGCAAACAAGCAAATCCTATCCAGCTATGGTGCCTATGAAGCACATCGACATCCAACAAGGCTACAGAGAGACCATCTCAAAAAAACCAAAACCAAAACCAAAAAAAGTAATGTATCAAAAAGTAACAACAAAACTCTAAGCTCTTATTAGACATTTACATTGCAGAACTATTGAGTTCTGAGTTTCTCCCCACACAGACACAGCAGCAAACACACTAAGTGTTTGTTCCCATTCTGCAACTCAGGAAACAGCTGAGCTGTATAAGCTGGAAGTCCACCGCTGTTCCCAGCTCATTTCCGTTTCCTTACTGCAAAGGCTGGGTAAAAATATTTCCTTCCCCATATTCTGACAAGATTGTCGGGAAGACTGAAGAAATTAATGAACACACCTAAAACTGCACACAAATGTAGCTTGATGTGTATTTGGGAAAAGACTTGACACATTTATCATGCAGATATTTGGTAAAGCTTAAAAATTAGCTTTTGTTTTAACAACACAATTTAATAAATTATATAAGATAGCTCTAAGGAAATAAAGCCTTTGGTGTTCCGGTGGGTTAAAATCAATCTGAATTTTTAGTTCTATGCACTGTGATCATGGCAGGAACCTACAAACACCTGTGCACACAAGTCCATGCAATCACACATAAACACACACCTAATACAGCTAAATACCTCCATGCCAGCACATGTACTCTTATAACGTTCTTATAAGTTATTTGATACTGAAAATCAAATTATATGACAAATAAAAACAAATATAAATTAATCTAAATACTATTTCTCTCGTTTTATTCTATTAAAGCACAAATAAATCTATATAATAAAACAGAGAATTCTACTCAAATAATTATGTATGGCTGACACTAAAAATATCTGTATTTATATTGAAACTTAAAACTTCAAAACACCCATGAGGTTCAGAATGGAAGTTTCAGCAACACTATGGGAACACACAGTGTCTACAGTGATGCTACAAAGCTAAAGAACTATTGGCCAATGTCTTCATTTCGCCCCACGGACCAAGACCTGCTGTTTGGTTTTATTTTCTACCACTGCGATACCCACGCCGCCCCTCCCTATCATGTGAGGATGCTTGGTTGGAGGCTTCACCCCAGTGGCTGACATCCCTACATTGGAAGAGTCTAAAATGTTTGGGTGGAACTTTCCACCCCAAGACCCCTCCCCTAGGAGTGGCCTCAGTCCAGATTCCACCCTTGAGAAAGCTCACCAAACAGTGACCACGCCCACAGGGTATTTAAACTGTCCCGCAACACACACAGAGAATGAACACATGGTCTTCTTGGTCTTCCTTTCCCCTTTTCCTGGTTCTCCCAGTCTTCCTGGAGCATGGGTGAGTGGGGAGGGGGGGTGGATAGAAATTATAATCCCGTGCTTCAGATTTCTAAACATTTCTGAAATGGTAAAAATAAGCATATTGGTTGGCTCAAAAACCTTTCCTTTGCCATCCTTTCTCAAGGGCTCCAGAGTAAAAGTCCCTAGGTAAAGAATATTACTATCACTGGGTAATCCATTTGTCTCCCTCTGTTTTTACATTAAAAACAAACACAAACCCCTTTCCTAGGGTAAGACTGTAAAGAAGTTTGTGCCGTGGGAATCACTATCAAACGGACACGTGTGCATTCCCTAGAAACATTTTTAAATTAAAGCTAAATTATTTTCCAGTCATAACCCCAAAACTTCTGAGAACAATTCAGAATTCCAAATGCTCATTCAATTTTGTGGCTTAGATGGACCAATAGCTTTCAATATTTTTCTCTGTGGAAAAATTACTTCAGTTTCTGCTGCTACCCAAAATTTGGTATAAAGAAAGAATACTCAAGGAAGGCAAATGCTTATTTAATTAATTTAAGCAAAGTGATTCAAATGCAAACTTAGTGCCATGGAAGACACCAAGGTGAATAAGTATGTAAACATTTCCATAACACAGCAAAATATTCAAATTTTCCTTTTTCCTTTCCGATTCCAAGAACATATGAGTTCGCCTCTTTTTGTTTTTTGCCTGGAGGCCAGGAAGCTGAGTTAAATTATGTGCTCATCACACAACTAAATTATCCTCTTTTTAAAAACAAATTTGTTTTCATTTCTTTCTTGAATAATGTTGTCTAGTAGTAATTCATTCATTTTTATACCTTTGCAAATCTCTTTGATGGAGTAATAAAGTACAATAAACATACACACATTTAGGATGAAAGAAGTAAGCTTTGATTTTAATTAAAATTACCAGAAGTTCACAAACACTTTATATGCCTTACGAAGTCATTTAAATCCACCTGCCATCAAATGAGTTAGGTTTTTATATTAGCTCCCATATTTGCATCTGCAGGCTTGTCTGGTGGTTTTAACTAAAGAACACAGTAACTGCCGATGATAGAGAGCATTTGTGTAGGACACTGTAAAGTTCCAATGTGCTTGTCCCTGGCTTCCCCAGCAACAGAAGCAGCCTTGAGGGAGTGGTTGGTATTGATGGAAGAGATTTGTCAGTAAAGCTACTGCAGGAAGGTGAGAAAATTCAAAACCAAGTCCTATCCTGAGACAAAGTTCATCACACTTCACCTGGCTTCTCCAAACTGTACTCCATTCCTACGAAATGTGAGTAACCAAGAAAACTATGCTCCATTAATCTGGACATACTATTGGAAATTACTGAACAATATCTAAGGAAATACAGTCAGACAACAATAGTGGTCAACAAACCAGAGGCAAATAGCTCCTGCACTGTGCCAGAGGCTCCTGCACGGTGAATCTAGCTCCAGCAGCCTTATTTTCATCTGAAGAAACACCAATTTGTGAGTCCATTGTGACTTAGTATTAATGTATTTACATAGTACTTTATCATTTTCCAAAGATTCCCCTCTCACTGAAGTGTCCTCCTTTCTGGAGAACCAACTATCATCCCATAGAGAAGCATGAGACAAACCCAACATACAGATCAAATACACAGAAAGACCAATTTGACTAAGAAAAAAGAATTTTTCCTGGTGGCTATCCAACCGCTTTATTATCAAACTCACTGAAGAGCTTTTATTAGGCAACACCTGTCTGGGGTGTGTTCTGTTCCAGGATACATTATGAACTATCCAGACCACACATGAGGATCAGGTTAAAAACAAGATTGCTTTATAACAATAAGAAAAGAAATGCCCTGTGCCATTTGAAACCCAGTGATGATACTAACTAGTGAGTCAAAGTGATGATAGTTGGATGGACCTTATGCCTTTTTTTTCAAGATAATAGGATGCATTTTAGCTTATATAATCATTAACCAAACAAATAAAACCTTGTGTGACAGGCACCGTCATTCAGCCCACTGATGCCCCAGAGAAATGTTGTTATTGTGGCAGGATAGAGATGAGCAATAACAGCAAGCAGTCCTGTGCTCTGCACCCCGCCCTGGGCTATACTGCCTGGGGAACAGGAAGTTGAAGCTGTGTAAAGGTGTGAGCAGGCAGGGTCATCTTATCATCTGCTAGGCCCTAGCTGGAGTGATTTGAGACAACACATCAGATACCTTTTTCCAATGCTGAATCTTTGACTTTCCTCAATTAGAAATTTCCATTTTAGAAATGTCTTTTCAAAATGTCTATGAGATGCAGGTATTTGTTTTCAACTAAAATCATTGGGATAACAATGACTCTGACACACATACAAAAGAAAGTACATTATGTGCAGAATGACACCTTAATTGGAGTCCTACCAGAGAAAAAGGTAGCCAGTGGCCTTCGTCAGACCTGAGCTGAAGACAGGGACAGAGACACAGGGTATGATATCCACTACAACATAGACCTGCAAGGGGAGAACCAACGAGAGGAGGCCAGAAAGGAAGCCTGGAAGGTTTTAAGACTGTTGGCAGAGATCTTGACAATGAGGAACTTCTGGAAAACTTTCAGAGAAAAATCAAAAGACAAATGTGAGTTGGTTGATTTGGTACCAAAGGAGAATGAGCCTAAGAGATGGTGATGGCCAAGCACAGGAGGTGGCAGAGGAGCCTCTTCACCCACATGCTTAGGCACACATGGCTATCTGAGGGTCACTGGTAGAGACTGGTTCCTTACTTATGCTGTGTCTGGAAAAGACTCATACAACACCCTCAAGTTTTGCCTCAGAGGCACCTTGACCATGGAAGACAATTTGACTCACAGTATTTGCTGTCACACTCAGAGGCTTTGAGAGTAAGTTTTCTCCTTATTACCTCCACTTTACTAATTCAGCATAATTCCTGTTTCCTAAATACTGTTCCTTGTATGTGTGTGTGTGTGCGTGTGTGTGTGTGTGTGTGTGGCCTACTGTCGTCCATCACTGGAAAAGGTAGAGAACAGCTGATCATACCCATCCCTACTCAATCCATCTACAACACAATCCGTACACCTAAGGCTCAGAGAACATTGTGGAAAGGGAACCAGAGGGACTATAAGAGTCAGAGGACCAGGACATCTGAGGTGAGATTGTGTCTCCTAGAAATGACACAGAAGCTACACCCATGATATTACACCAATATGGCTGTCTAAATAAATAAGACCCGAATAAGGACAACACCAATAGATATGATAATGGAGATGGGGAAAATCTCATGGGGCACCACACTTAGATAAAGAACTACAGGAAACAGTGTTATGGTCTGTCCAGTCCCTTTAAGAGTCAAGCCCTGCCCACTTCCCATTCTACCAGGGCATGTGGATTCTGCTGGCTCTCTCTCTCTCTCTCTCTCTCTCTCTCTCTCTCTCTCTCTCTCTCTCTCTCTCCTTTCCTCTCTTCCCTTTCCCCTTCCCTAACCCACTAAATAAACTCTATACTCAAACTCTCTCTGCATGGTGTTTCTGTCTCTCACTTTCTGAGAACTCCCACCTGCCTGGGACCCACTTGGGACACGGGTGGTGGGACTGACTGCCCATCATGGCCCACCACTGGTCCTCAGGGAATCACTGCCCCTTGGGTAACCTCACCCACTGCTTTTTAACACTAAGGACTGCTGAAAAGGTAAAAATTAGTCTGTTCCAGAGGTGAGCTCCCTAACTGGTTATATAATACTGAGAGATCAGTCCTGAAATAATATACACAAGCACATTGAACAGTCTTGGCAGTTACACACACACACACACACACACACACACACAAAAGTACATACACACATATACACACAAATACTTACATATACACACATACACACAACTACATACATTCACAGGTATAAACATACATATACATACATACACACATATACACATATACATACACACATACATGTAGGACTCAGGGCAGCTTGGTACACACCTGCCAAGACAGGTTCTGTAGATCAACAGGAAGGTAAGTCTGAATCTTAGTTTACCCTAATGCAATACCTGGTTCTAAGAAAGACCACAAGCTGAGACATGCTCCACCCTTAGTGCTGCACACACCCATCCCCTTTTCACCAAGGAGGAAATTCCTAACATTCCGACTATTGTAGATAGGATCACCTGCCAGCACGCACCCACGCATTTCATTAGGACACCCCTAGACGAATGTCAGCCAGTCAGGGGTCCTGAACCTTAGAAATCCTACTATAAAAACCCAACCCCAACTGAGCTCAGGGCTCTCCTATCCCATCAATACGTTGGTGTCAGGGACCATTGCCCTAAAGATGATAGCAGGGACCATTGTCCTAAGGATGTTTGCAGAGAGCCCCACATCCCAACTATCTTGAGAACTGTTTGTTAAGGGAATCACAAAAAGAATGTTTCTGCTTACACAAAAA
>NC_022021.1:22606813-22616815 GCF_000317375.1 Microtus ochrogaster
CAAGTGTGCTGACTGGTGACCTTTGCTATCCCCTACCCCCACCCCAAGCCAAGTTCCTCATTCAAGGGCTATATAAGCTGTAACCATTACCCTAATAAGCGGAGACCTTGACAATTGAATTATGTTTGGTCTCCTTCTTTTCTCTCGCCCATGATTCTTACAGATAGAGCCTCTTCAAACCCTGAATAACTGGACCTGATGGTCACATTGGTTTACACTAGGTCTTCTTGTTGTTTTTGGGGGACTCTGTGGATTTGGGCATAACGATACACACATGTAATAATAACGACAAAAGAGAGAGATTGCCGTAAATTTGAAAGGGAGTGAGGGAGGGCATTGGAGGTGTTGGCGGGAGGAAAAAATGAGGAAATTATGTAATTTTATTTAATTCTTATAAGAAAAAATTTAAAAAAGAAAAATGTTTCTTCCTGCAAAGGAATGAAGTAACACTTTGCATGTATTTCTAAAAGGAGGTCGGGAAGAAGAAAGTGATGAAAGAAACAGATGTGAGGCCAGGGGCGGTGGGCAGTAAACGGGATCGTGTTCAGGGGCGGTGGGCAGTAAACGGGATCGTGTCCAGGGGCGGTGGGCAGTAAACGGGATCGTGTCCAGGGGCAGTGGGCAGTAAACAGGATCGTGTCCAGGGGTGGTGGGCAGTAAACGGGATCGTGTCCACGGGCGGTGGGCAGTAAACGGGATCGTGTCCACGGGGCAGTGGGCAGTAAACAGGAGCATGTCCACGGGCGGTGGGCAGTAAACGGGATCGTGTCCACAGGCCTTGGGCAGTAAATGGGATCATGTCCACGGGCGGTGGGCAGTAAACAGGAGCGTGTCCAGGGGTGGCATGCAGTAAACAGGAGCATGTCTAGGGGTGGCAGGCAGTAAACAGGATTGTGTCCAAGGGCAGTGGGCAGTAAACAGGAGCATGTCCAGGGGCGGCAGGTCATATAAACAATGGCACTTTCCAGGAGCCAGGTCAGAGAACTGTTATCTGCTGCCTGTGTTTTTCCAGAGGAAGAGGTAAAATCAAATAATGACCTGGAATTTGAGAAGAAGATGGGGAAGCATAGGGGCTCCTGGAGCAGACAGCGCACAGAGCACCAGTCTGAGAGCTACATATTTAAAAAGGTGTGGTTTGATTACAAATGACCATCAACACAGCCCTGGGACAGTTTAGAATCTGTGTACATGAAAAGCAGTCACAAATGAGTAGGCCGAAAACAGATAATGATCCCTCAGTTCAGAATTCAATGGTATCAGGGTACCTTTTGGTGAAAAAATATTTTAATTTTATAGTAGAATGTGTATTGATTCCCAAAGACAATTAAAGTAGGTCCTGTAATGCATGACCAGATTGTAGATCCTCCACTCAATTTATTTCCTTAAATAGAAGTTCTTCAGAGGTAGATACAGCTACCTGTGACATAGTAGTATAAAAACGTCCAATTATTTTCCTTATGTGTGGTCTCCTACCTTGAAATCTGTACACTGAGTCAACTACAAGACCACTGAGCTCAGCATGCCAGCTCATCCCTGGATATTTTCATCATAATTAATGTCAAACTTTAAGTGGCTGTGCAGAGTAATATCTTGGAAACCTGAATATACTCTGCAGTGAGTTCCTAAGTCTCTGCTGAATAATTAAAAGAACTACAGCTTAATGCATGCTATTCAAGTCACATAATCCCAGTGAAAAATAAAAGGTCTTTGCTTCTATTTTACACAAAAATAACATTTTATTTTTATGTGGTCTTATTAAGAGTTTCTCTCATAGCCTGAATTAAAATAATAATATTAATTATACCAACTGTTAGTATTTTATTATTTATACTGAGCCAGGAATGAAGAAAGTAAAATGAATTTTTCCCAAACTATGCTTTAAAGTCTAAATTCTGCATTTTCAGAAAGGGAAACTGAGCCCTGAGTATCTTTAGCAAGAACATACACAGCTGGGAGCTGAAGGAATAAAATGTGAACATAGATCTGCTGATGTCTACATCCTTACACGAGGCTCTAAAGCGTAGTGCCGCCAGCTGGGATGCAAGAACGAACATCAAGGTATTCCACATGGCTAGTAAAGAAAGAAGAAATGGGCTGGACAGTGCTCAGCAGTTAAGAGCACACTGGCTGCTTTTCCAGAGGACTTGGGTTCAATTCCCGCAACCACATGGCATCTTACAACTATCTTTTAACTCTAGTTCCATGGGCTCCAACACCCTCACACAGAAACACAAGCAGGAGAGATACCAGCGCATATAAAATAAAAATAAATCTTAAAAAAAATTTAAAAAGGAAAGAAGCACTTAGATATAAATCAGAATGATATGATGGGGCTGTGTAAGAATACACACACAAAGTAGTGTCTTGGGATGAATAGTGGGGCAGGTGTGCTTGCATGGAGTCAGGTGAGGATTGCTACAGAAAACTGGGCGGAGAGCATTCAGCCACAGGAAGAACCTCTGATTTGCTTATTGTGTCTACTGTGAACGTCACTGGACCGAATCATGGAATTACCATGGTGAAGTATACTACTCCTAACAGTCATTTTTCAAAATAAACCCAAGGCATCCACTCTTGTCTAGCTTATTCAAGCGTTGGTTGGTTTTCAGTATATTCAGTGGATACTTTTCCTTAAAAAAAAAAAAAAAAAAGAAAGAATTTCAAACCAGCCAGTGTGGTGGTATATGCCAGCTCATATGTTTGAATACGTGGTCACCAGCTAGTGGAACTGTTTGGGAAGGACTGGTAGGTGTGACCATGTTGGAGAGGGTGCATCAATGATGTGAGCTCTCAGCTGCTGCCCCAGCACCATGCCTACCTGCTGCCATGCTCCCCACCATGATGGCCATGGACTGTCATCCTCTGCAACTGGGAGGCTAAACTAAACATTTTCTTTTATAAGTTTCCCTGACCATGGTGTTTTGCCACAGCAATAGAAAAGTAGTGAAGACAGAAGCCTGTATCAGAAGTGGAGCATTGCTGTGACAGGCCTGACCATGCTGTTTGTGGGGGGGAGGATAAAGTGCAAGATTTTGTCACTTTGGACTACGAGTGTGGTTAAACAGGCCATCCTAGCAGGAATCTAGAAGAGGACACTGAGGACTACAAAGGCCCAGGTCCATAGATTTCAGAGTAGACCATTCTTATGATATCTTGGCAAAGATTGTAGTGCTTTATGACCTTGTCCTAAGAATCTGTCTGAGGCTAAACTGAAGATTTTGGGACTAATTTCCTATTGTTATTAAAAAGCATTATTCAGGTTACTAAGCAATCAAAAATAAGATAATCCTAAAGTCCAATCATTACATTAATGGCTATATGGTCAAAGGAAATAAAGCCAGTACATCAAAGAAACATTTACTTCTTCACAGTCATTGCATTATTCACATTAGAGCCAAGATACTGAACCAGCCAAGTGTTCATGTATGGGTGGGCAGAGAAACTGAGGAGTATAGCTACAATAAAACACTGTATCACTTTAAAAGTAAATTCTATTATTTGAGAATGGAGATTATATTAAATAAACCAGGCACAAAGGACAAGTGCCACATGATTTGACTTACATGAGGAATTCAAAACCATTTAACTCAGAGTGATACTCTGTATAATGGTAGTCGTCAGTAGATAAGAGGCTGGGGTAGATAAAAAGATACTGAGCAAAGATATACAATTGCAGTGAGAAATGCATTTAAGAGACCTATTTTATATAACATGGTGATTCTAAAATGTAATTTCATCTTTTAAATCTTGTCACACATACTTCCTAATGTATTAAAATTTAGAATAGATTTTATTGAATTGGCAGGTGTTATAACTCTGAACTGGAATGCCTCCCAGTGGAACCTTTCAATATACCCACAGGTGGATCTTCCACACACCAAACTTTTAGATTAGCAAGGCAAAAATTTGCCCCTGGTTTTTAACTTGCATTTATGTTTGCTATTCAGGTCATTCTTTGGACCGTCAGTACAGCACACCATAAGGGCTTGTTAGAAAGGCACACTTCAGACATCAAGCAAGGCCTACTAAATCAGAATCCATGTTTTGCAAAATTCCTTGTTGGTTCATATACACATTAAAGCTTGAGAGGCACTACCATGTCCTGCTTTTCATAATTCACATTTACCTTTTAAATTATAGAGACAATCCTTTAAAGTACCAGATGATGGGGACCCTCCTTCAGCCTATGGCCTTTGAGAGGCTGAACCAAGTTGGTGTGGCCTTGAGTCCATGGGTCTACTCACTGGCTCTCTCTCTCTTTGCTTGCCACACCTGGATGGTGGATTCCATTCCTGTTCCCCATTGTGATCTGTGAGTTTCCTTTTAATAAAGAACCTCTTATTATATCCTATTTGGACCAAGTGTGGGATTATTTGATTCATGTTCCCCTTCCTCTGGCGCATTCCCCTTCAACCAAAGAACATAAAAGGGAAAGACGTTTCATCCCAACAGGTACCTCAGCTCCATTCCCTGTAGTAGTTTGAATGTCCTCACAAGCTCAAAGGGAGTGGCACTATCAGGAGGTGTGGCTTTGTTGGAGGAAGAGTGTCACTGTAGAGGTAGGTTTTGAGGTTTCCTATACTTAAGATACTGCCCACTGTCTGACACCACTTCCTGTTGCCTGCAAGATATAGGACTCTCAGCTCTTTCTCCAGTTCTACTTCTGCCTGCATGCCATGCCCCACCATGATGATAATGGACTAAACCTCTGAACTATAAGTGAGTCACCCAAATTAAATGTCTCCCTTATAAGAGTTGCCATGTCATGGTGTCTCTTCCCAGCAGTAGGAACCCTGACTAAGGCATCCTCTAGGAAGCATAAGCAGGCGGGTTATTTTAGTTTATCAAAATTATATTTTTCTGAAGGTGAAAGTAGAATTCACCAAGGCCAGCTGGCCTGGGCCTGAAAAAGCCTGGGATAAAACCAGACTAGCTGAACATAGCGGACAATGAGGACTACTGAGAACTCAAGAACAATGGCAATGCGTTTTTGATCCTACTGCACGTACTGGCTTTGGGGGAGCCTAGGCAGTTTGGATGCTCAACTTACTAGACCTGGATGGAGGTGGGCGGTCCTTGGACTTCCCACAGGTCAGGGAACCCTGATTGCTCTTTGGGCTGATGAGGGAGGGGGACTTGATCGGGGGAGGGGGAGGAAAAGGGGAGGCGGTGGTGGGGAGGAGGCAGAAACCCTTAATAAATAAATAAATAAAAAAGAAAAAAAAGAAAGTATTGCTACTCTACAAATTAGGAAGAAAAATTTGACTTATATTTATGAAATTTCTTTATAAATAAAAGAAAATCTTCCAGAAAAATGGCTTGAGTAGAGAAATTCTCCCAGGAAATATACAAATGAATTTCTCCTGAATTGGTTGTGTTGTGTTCACCTACCATGGTTGGTACCTGCTGGATTCTTTAAAATGAATAATTAATTCTGCTTCACCTTACAAAACTCTTCCTTTATTCTTTCTTTGTTTCTCTCCCCTGGCCCCCTGGCCCCAGTATTTGCCTTGAAATCTTGGACTAATGTTTGTTTGACTGGATGATGATCATGACTGGAGAGCTTCCACTTTTCACGAATCTGAACCTTTCCTATATGAGTGGCCAAAGATCCGGAAAGTGTCCAGTCACTGAATTTATGATTTGGGTCCTTAACCACTTTTGCTCTCAAGTTTTCGGTGACATTGATGTGTTTCTATAGTGAGTTGAAAGGTGGTTCCTTAAAGATGCCTATACAGAATCCCCAAAATGTGACATTATTTTGTAACAAGGACATTCTCTGGTGTAATTGAGAGACAGCCACAGTCACAACAGATGCTAACAGAACAGCGCAAGTTCTCATGGAGGAAGAGAAACAGACATCCCAACACAGGGATGCCCTGGAGATGGAGACTATGTCACAGTGGTAGGTCCCAGTCAAGGTGTCAAAGTTTTCCAGTGACATAAAAACATGGAGAAGTATGGGGTTGATGCTCGCTTGGGGCTCCCAAAAGGAAAAAATACTGCTGACAATTTGAACTTCCACTACCAGGCTCTAGAAACATAACACAATAAACTCTTGGTAGTTTTAGTTACCACATGGTTTGTGGTGATTTCTACAGCAGTCCTAAGAAATGATTAATTCTGTGGCTTTCTTCAGACACTTACTTCATCTAATTCACACATTTAATATATTTTTGGCAACTATGCATTCAGATTATTGTCTCAATTTATGATCTGATTCCATGTATGGGATAAACTTTAGAATCTCTCAGATATGCTAATTTTAATTTTTACTTATTCCTTTGTTTCTTAAGTTATATTTTTGGTAGGGAATATTTTCCATTGGTTCATCTTTGATGATTTTATCTTTCCTAAAGTACACAGTAGTAGCTTGTGACTATTTATCTTTAGGAATCACAGTCGATACTAGTTCGGACAGATATCAGGCTAAACCATCTCTGGAATTCTGCGTCTGCTTTTCCGACTCTCTTCAATGAGTGTATAATGTTTATACTCGTGTGTTACAGTGAAGAGATCCAGGCTTCCATTCAGAACTAGAAATTATCCATTACTTCATATCACATAAACTTTCCTAAAAACTACAAATCCATGAATTTCAATTTTATTTGTATGTCTTAAGAATTAATAGATATATATTATTTAAGAAAATCCAGTTGATTAGTAGGTAAATGAGTGTGTAAGTAAAGAAAAATTCAGTGAAGCAAATTTAAAAGTTAAGTTCTCTGAATACAGGGAAAAATCTAATAGTTCTATCTAAAAAGAAAATGTTAGACATGAATTGCAAGTTAATAACTATGTAAGCAAAAGTTATGAATCCTCAGCTTTCCTTTAACATGCCATCTTGATACAAGAGCACTGGATGACATGATTCACGTTGTCTTCTCAGTCAGAGTGCCCCATATTTACTGTTGAGAACAGACGTTTAAACTGGCTTAGAGAAAGGGAAAGACTTCACCACCTCTGTGCAGGAAAGCAAGGGATGGGTGCTCTAGACAGAGCAAAGAAACAGCCAGAGAACCAGACCAGGAAGGAGCATGTTCATGACAAAGACATCCTTCTTGCATTTTTCTGTATGCTGGTGCTTCATTCAAAGGAGGTACAAGGGAAGACATGCTCTCTGGGCTTCCATTCAGCTTTGTACTGTGGGCTTTTGCCTGGGCCACAAATAGACAATAAAATAAAGTGCCCAGATGAGCAATAAATGAGAGACTCTCTGTTTGCATATGGCAGGATCAGACAATCTGAATGAATTCTATGCAAAACAATTAGAACTAATAAGCTTACCAAAATTGCAAAATACAACATTCATATGTAAAAACAAATTGTATTTCTAGATAGCCATAATGAGAACACTTATGATAGCCTGAAATAAAAAAATATTAAACTTTATCAAAACAAGTACAAATCGTACATCCTGGAAACTATACAATATTGTTGAAAGACATTATGATGGTCAAAATAAATAGATGAGGAAGAGACCTAGTCAGTCATTCTCATCAACTCCAACCATGAAACCAATATAAATGGGCTGTCATGCATGCTTCAGCGTCACTGAGAGCATGTTTCATTTCAAATAAACAGAATATCCCATCTTCAGGAGTCAGAAGAACTAATGTCACCAACATGCAATCATAATGCAAGCTTGATTCAACACAATCACTATCAAAATCCTGTTCCTAAACTTCATGTGAATATGTGTGTGTGTGTGTGTATATATATAACCCAACTACCAAAAAAAATGATTCAGAGAAAGAATAAAATATCGGAAGTCCTTGTACTTCACAAATATTAAAAGTGAGTTATAAAGTTTCAATAATTAAGATGGTTTAAAACTGTGAATCAATAAATAAATCCTCTTTTATGGTCAATTTTTTACTGGCTTCTTAGGCAGATTCAAAGAAAAAGCAGTCTTTATATATCCTGGGAAAATTAATTATCCACATAAAACTAATGAGGTTAGAATATAGCACAATATCGGCTTAGAAAAAAAGAGAGTAGTAGGTTCTTCTCTAGGATCTATATAATTTCTAAACACATTCCTTGTTTGTTTGTTTTGCTTGTTTGTTTAAGACAGGATCTCTCTGTGCAACAGTCCTGGCTGTCCTGGAACTCACTCTGTAGATCAGCAACTTCTGCCCCCTGATGGCTGGAGTTAAATGTATGCACCACCATGCCAAGCTCTCTAAACACAATCTTAGCATCACACGATATAAATATTTACACCCACAGATAAGTACAGCTCTCACCCCTTTTGCTGCTGGTTTTTTGACACAAGCTACAGTCCTTTTGGAAAGCAATCCTCAACTGAGAAAATGCCGCATGTGGGCAAGCCTGTGGGGCATTTTCTTGATTAACAGTTGATGTGGGAGGGCCCAGCTCACTGTGGGCAGCGCACTCCTGGAGAGTGGTCCTGGGTTGTGCAAGAAAGGAGACTGAGAAAACTCTGAGAGCAGTAGTAAGCAGCACGCCTCCACAGCCTCTGCTTCAGTTCCCGTTCCCAAGCTCTTGCCCTAATTTCCTTTGATGATGGATATCATGATGTGGAAGTGTAAGACAAAATAAACCCTTTCCTCCTTAAGCTACTTTTGGTCATATTTTATAACATAATATAAATCCTAAGACACCTTCTCACCAAAGAAGCTGCTTTTTGCAGCAGATGGAGATTATTGTAGTGCTCCACAAATGATCAACATGCAGAAAATAAGACTGTGGTGCCTAGCTCCAAATGATACATCTACAATGGAACCCCTCCACCTGAGGCTCAGCAAAATCATGGAAGTGGGGGTGAAGAAACATTCTACGAGCATGGGGGCAGGGACAGCTGTCACTAGACAATGTCTTCTAGACATGTCAGGGAAGCTGCATCCATGTTATCTCAACAATACCAGCTAAAAAAAACCAGCACAATGACATCACAGGTTGATATGACAACAAGGATGGGGGAAATTCACAAGGTTCCATTTATATATCAAGAGCTACAGGCAATTAGTGTAGTGATGAGGCGGGCCGGCCTGCTTTTTGTCCCACCCGGCTTCTGCACAGCTAGCTTTACACCTGAAATAACAACACACAAACTATATTCTTTTAAACACTGCCTGGCCCATTAGTTCCAGCCTCTTAATTGCTAATTCTCACATCTTGATTAACCCATTTCTAATAATCTGTGTAGCACCACAAGGTGGTGGCTTACCGGGAAAGATTCAGCATGTCTGACCTGGTGGCTGGCTCCATAGCATCTGACCTAGAGAGGAGAGGCATGGCGATTGCCTCACTTCCCTCTTCCTCCCAGCATTCTGTTCTGTATACTCCACCTATCTAAATCCTGCCCTATCAAAAAGCCAAGGCAGTTTCTTTATTAACCAATGAGAGCAACAGATAGACAGATGACCCTCCTCCATCAAATTAGTGACTTCTGGGAAACGGAGGATAAGCTCTCTCCAGGAATTGTCCCTGGTACGCTATCCAATCTAAAGTGGTCAGCCCCAAACATATATATATAATGCAATATAACTAAATCGACTCAGCAGGTGGAGTGTGTGTGTGTGTGTGTGTGTGTGTGTGTGTGAAGATGAGTGAGCAAGAAGAGGCCATGAGTTTGAGAGGGAGTGTGGGGAAACAAGGAAATAGTTGAGTAGGGAGAGGAAAGGGTGGAAATGATCTAAATATAGTTTACACGTAATAGATTCTGAAGGCGTAAGTCATAAACAATGCCACATTAGTTTGGAATTATGATTAATAGGGTGGTATTTATTTAAAGGGGAAAAAACTTACAGATAACCGTCCCACACAACAGCCCTCTGCACAACCAGGAAGGAGTCTGGTCACCAGAACCGGAGGAAGCAAAAGGAGTGAGAAGGGAAGTAGCCGCTTTTTTAAAGGGAGAGAGACCATGGCCCCCAATGGGTTGGTATCTCAGCTGCTATAGGCTGGAGGAGTGGAAGCACCTCCCACAACACCTCCCCCTTTTGTTTAAGTAAGAGAGTTCTAAACCTACTATGA
>NC_022021.1:22617733-22630640 GCF_000317375.1 Microtus ochrogaster
TGTACAAATATACATTGCAATATGGTAAATATATATCAATACACAAACATTATATAAGTATTTTAATCAGAGGTAGAAATGTACACTGCAATATGGTAAATATATACAATATATATATCAATACAATATATGTCAATACATAAAAAAAGTAAAATTCTTTAAAAAGTAAAATTCTGAAATAAAAAACGAAAAGTCAATGCTGTAAGTGTAAAAGCAAAAGTTCTAACAGCCCTTAGAATAAACCATAGTTGCAAGCCTTCGTAACTTTGAATTAGGCTTTACACATGACACCATGACCGCAAAACAGATGAAACCGAGCTTCATCGAATTCAAAACACTTTATGCGCCAATAGATTCTATCATGAATGTGAAGAAAAGTCATTGGTTAGGGGGAAGTATAAATCATTAGAAAAATGATTCAGAAAAGGGGATAACACAAAATTACTCTTCAGGTATGAGATTTATTAGGAGAGATGAACTCATGATCATTAGGGCCATGATTGGTCTTGAGGCGAGAGAGCACTGCAAAGGGACAGTAAAAAGGATCACAACACTATAAATGGAACCTAAAGCAAAAGAGGAACTTAGTCCATTGTCTCTGGGCTCTCCATTCCTTCCATGTGTCTGCCCCCGCTTCATTGCCTTCCTCCTCCTGTCTCTCCTGCCTCCTTTCTATTGTCAGCAGTTATTAATTTCATATATCATCCCTCTCCTCTTCTACTATTTTACACTTTCCCAAATACCTAAGACTTGGCAGTGACTACATTTTAATTACTTTTAGACCACTCAATCATGTCTTTGTACTTGGAAAATCCCCACTCCTGTCTTTTAAGTTCCTCTTTATACATGGTCTTCTCTAAGATGCACCATATAACATCACGTCTACTTTAATGCCTCAGTAAAATAGGGTGGAAGCCCATAAAAGTGGATCGATTTCACCTTGACTAAAGGTCAGAGAGTTCAGGCCTATTCTTGCTCCTTCAAGGTTATTGACAAGAGGTTTGGCTTAAGGTGTGGCTACTAACAAAATATCTTGATCTAGGGTATAGTTACGTGGTGTTTGGGCTATTAAGATGGCCCACAGAGGTTGATCTGGTCCACCTTGACCAAAGGTCAAAGAGTTCAGGCTGATTCTTGCTCCTTCAAGGATGTCAGGAGGTTTGTCCCAGGGAGTAGCTGCCTACAGGATGCTTGTCCTAAGGTGTGCTTGCTGCATGTCCTGCCTCAACAACAGAATACTTAACTCAGGGTTATTGATGCTTCAGGTATTGAAGAGGTAATTTCTCTGTCTGTTCTTTGAATCATGTTAAAGCAATCTTTTACCTTCTTCCTTGCCCCCCTTTTTGGATTGGAGTATATAAGAATATGGAAAATAAATGCGGGCAAATTCAGTTTTCATTGAATTGCCCTCCTAATTCTCTTCTGTTTCTCTGTATCTCTGTTCCTTCTGTCTAAAATTTCTAATCCACACTCCCCTACCCTGAAACGTGAGAAACGTGTCAATGCTGAACTCCAGCAAAATAGATGCTATTTTTCCTTTTTTTTCTTTTTTGCAAAACTATGACATCTATTCTGCCTGATTACCATATAGTATAATATCCCCACTAGACTATAATCTCTTCTGGTCATCTGATACCTCGTTTAGCATATAAACAAGGCATAAATACATATTACATCTTGCCATCACCTACAAAAAAAACACAAATTAAAAATGCAAAGCATTATACTAATAGGTAGCATAAGGCATTATATTACATCAGACTGACTTCAGGAAAAAGGTCCATTTTTATCTTGCTGCTAGATAATATGCTTAGTATACAAGTGATAAAGAACAAAGGATGTCTTAATAGAAATGTTGAAGGTTCAATTATAGTAATAGAATGAAGACAGAAATTGTTTCCTATTTTATTAGAGTATCACAAAATAACTCTGTCCATTCTACTTCTAGATGGGCAAAGAGCAATCATGAGACTAGTAAGTAGTCACAGCTTATGGGGGCAGGAAGGTTCTCAGTTCTAAAAACATCCCAAGCCACAGATAAAGCTATTATTATAGTCTAGATCTAGAACTATGACTGACCTCAGTTCACTATCCCTTCAAGTCATACAACTTCTCACTCACATGCTGAAAGCTGTTTTCAAAACTTGTCTCAGATCCCATAAATGTGACTTAGATATCTCTGTTTTCCCATTTTGGTACTGAAAAGAACATTTAAAAAAGAATCAACAAAGTTTGATCAGAAAAAACAGGTAGTATTTCGTGGTTTTGTTTTGTTTTGGTTTGGGTTTTGTTTTTTCAAGACAGGGTTTCTCTGTGTAGCCCTGACTGTCCTGGCCAAAACAATTTTATAATTTGATTTCTCCTTTTGCCCCAATATCACAAAAAAAGTATCTTAACAGTGGATAAAAATGAAAATGCAAAACATTAAACACGAATGTCCTACCCTGAAAGGCTTGATTTCTAAATACATTAAGTTTTGTTTAGAGTAGTAACTACCAAGGGAGAAGAGATTACAAGCACTGATTGTCCTAAGTATGGAGTCATTCTGAAGATCAAAGCCCTTTGTTAGTCAATGATGTTATTGAGTACTGTTTTAGAAATTCTCTTTCCAAAATGTAAATACATATAATACAAATATCCATAACACACATTTTTAAATGCCCAAGCAATCCCTTACAAGCATCCCATGGATTTCCTCTGAGTTGATAGATATTTGGTTTGTGTCTGTTAATAACTCAAAACCAGAGAAGGGATAATGACTCTCCAGTGAAGCTGGCATGCTATGTCATTCAGCATTCACAGAAAATTTCCTCTAGGTAATATGGAGTTCATTGGCTCAAGGTTATGTTTATTTTTAGTGTTTTAATATAGGTATGATACATAAATCATCCATCCACTTTCCAAATAATGCATAATCTATAAAGTAGCAGGCTACAATGTTATGTAATTTAAAGGTTTCATTTAGAAAATTGACTGTATTCAATTATTAAAAAGTCAAACTTACTGGTTCTTTTTGTTCATGAATTTATCTTAATGCTAATTATATAACTAAAATATTTGTTCTCTAATAAAAAAATGAGTTTTCTTAGATTTTTAAGTCTCTCAAAAAGTACATTAATGTTTTCATGTCTAGTTTAGAATGCTGGCTAAAATAAAAATACGCACTACAGTATCAATAGTCACCTACTGTTGACTATATCCCACGTGACACCCTAGAAAAGAGCGGCATACTAACTTATGCCTAGTAAATTATAGTAAAACTTAACTTGACTCAGTGTTCTGAAACTCTCCAGTCAAGTTTTTTTAAATTTCAAGTTTCAAGCATGACAAGTTAGGTAGCTGTAAATGCACATCATAGGACAAGTTGGGTACTGTGGTAGACCAGTTATTTCCAAGAGGAGGTAACAGTCTCTGTTTAATGGACTTAACTACTACATTCTGTATTCAAACAGCCCATTTGTACTATATCTAAAAGAATCCTGTATCCTTCTTGGTACAAAGTTAGCATGAAAACTAATCAACACCCAAGATTCTAGGCTGCAGAAAACAGATTATATTCGTCCGAAACATGGGATCTGTAGCTAGAGAACCACCTGTAATATATCATTAACAATTCTAAAGTTTCCCAAACTGAAACTTACAGTTTTCATTAGTAGAGTAATTCCTCCTCAGTAATCAGATTTTCAGAAATTCATTTCTCTCTCCCTCTTTTAAAAAGTGTATGCAGCTACGGAGAAACCCTGTCTCGAAAAATCAAAAAAAAAAGTGTATGCAGAAAAGAAAGTAATAAGCCATCAAAACCAATGTCCCCAGCAACAGTAAAGGACAACTTTTCTATGTGTTATATTTGAGTTCTCTTAATGAGTATGCTTTCTGACTCCACAGTTGCTAGAATTCTTATTACTGATATGTTCAGAGTTCACATCAATTAAACCTCAAGGACTATTCTATCAGGCAGTATAAATCAAATACCCTCAGAATTCTTGGGTGGACTGATTACAAGGTCGCTGTGTGGAGCTTAGATTATAGCTAGTGTTCAGTAGACAGTGATTCTTCACCTCTTCAATAAAATAAACAGAACATGTTAGAAGGAAGTAATGAGGTAATTATATAATAAAGGAGGATTTTCTTCATCACACAAGTTTCCATCTCCTCAATATATATTGTGTCCTCCATCCATTCGCGCTGTGCTCCCTAGAGCCTTTCACCCTCGTGTTTCATTGCCTTTTCACCTAGAATAGTGGTTCTCAACTTATAGGTCACAACACATTTTGGGAGTTGCATACTAAATACCCTGTATATCAGATATTTACATTATGATTCACAGCAGTAGCAAAATTACAGTTATGAAGCGTCAACAAAAATAATCTTATGGTTGGAGGGATCACCAAGACATGAGAAAGTATCATAACAGTGCTTCATAACTACAGTTTTTCTACTGTTATGAACTGTAATGTGAACATCTGTTTTTTCAATGGTCTTAGGCAACCCTATAAAAGGATCATTCAACCCCAAATGGGTAACAACCCACAGATTGAGAACCACTATTTTAATGACTAGAGTTCTCACTTTTCCAAGGGCCTATGACACAATCACAGATGTGTGTTGGAAGACATCCTCCATAGCCCAGATTTAAACAAGACTTTTCTTGGTGAAGATCTATTTTCCTATTGTGAAGAGAACTTTCATAAGATAAATTTTATGTCCTTGGGGATGGCATTTTGATATTTACAGGGCTCCCCTATCTTCCATTATCTGTCTTAGAGCAAGAGCTTTCCCGTGATTCACAGTTGTTTTTCAGCACCCCTATTCTCACTACAACAAACCACCGAGGGCAAGGTTTGGCTCACATGTGATTCCATTCAACGGATGAATGAAGTGATTGTTTTATCTGTGACAAGACCACAATATAACATATGAGTATGACAGTGTTCATTACTATGATGTTGTGGTCTTTTTACTGAGCCATTCTGAAGAATCCCTAAAGAAGATTCTCATTTGTCTAAAAAATCCAATTGTATCCTTCCTAGCTTGTGTCACTAAAGCATTTGTGATTGGATCAGCTGCAAGAACGTTAGGACTAACCTGAAAAAACTTTAGAGGAGATGCCAAATTTCAATTTTAAAAAATTGCAGGTTTGGGAAAATGGCTCAGAAGTCAAAGCACTTGCCAAGCAAGTATGAGAGACAAAGTACAAATACCCCGAAACCCCAAGAGATTCCTGGGGGCATGTAAGTCCAGGCTCAGAAGGCAGGGAGATAGGGTCATAGAGCAGACTGGAGAGCAAGACTAGCAATTGATTAAACTCTGGGTTTAACTGTCTTAGTTAGGGTTTCTATTCTCATGACCATGGCAACTCTTATAAAACAAAACATTTGATTGGGTGGCTTATTGTTGAGAGGTCCAGTCCATTATCATTATGCAGGCTGATTTGGTGCTGGAGAAAGAGCTGAGAATTTTATATCTTGATATGCAGGCAACAGGAAATGGTCTGAGACACTGGGCGTAGCTTGAGCATATATGAGACCTAAAATCCCACCCTCACAGTGACACACTTCCTCCAACAAGGCCATGCTTCTTATTAGTGCCACTCCCTGTGAGTTTATGGGAGCCAATTATATTCAAATTTGAACTACCAAATTCTACTCCCTGGCTCCCATAATCTAACAATACCATAATGAAAATGCTTTTAATTCAACTTCAAAATTCCCCATAGTCTATTACAGTCCCAAAGTTTAAAAGTCTTAAGTTCAAAGTTTCTTATAGATTCACACAATTTCTGAACTGTAATCCCCTATAAAAATATAAATAATAAACAAATCACATACTTCCAACATGTAATGGCACAGGATATATGCTTCTGTTCCAAAATAAAGGGAAAGGAGCATAGTGAGAAAATATGGGACTAAAGCAAGACCAAAAACCATCTGGGCAAACTTCAAACTTGTCATCTCCATATCTGATGTCAAAATGCTCTTCAGATGTTTAAATACTTCCAACTTTGTTGAGTGCAACATACTTCTTTCTCTTGTGTTGACTCTACTCACTCTCTGTTATCAGCTTTTCTTGGTATGTATCCCATAATTCTGATATCTCCAACATCTTGGGTTCTCCAAGATAGTCCAGTCTTCAACTTCACAGCTTCACATAATGGCCTCTCTAGGTCTCCATTCAGGGACACCCCTGACACATGCCTATCCTCAACAGCTTTTCTTGGTTGCTGAGGCAAGTTCCATGCCCATTTCTTCTATCCTTAACTCCAAAACCACATGGCCAAAGCTGCTTACTGGGGCTAGAATATGGCACTCGTGTTCAACCATATCTTCACCAGCTTTCTGTTTTCAGTGGTTACCTTCACTACCTAAGCTTGGCTGTCCTGAAACTTGCTCTGTAGACCAGGCTCTATCTCAGAGATCAACCAGCCTCTGCCTTCCTAGTGCTAGGATTAAAGGGGTGAGCCACCACAAGGGGGTGAACCACCACATCTGACTAATTCCTTCTTGCAAATTGGAAATTTAGGTGGGTAGGATCTTGACCTGAGGTCACCACTCCTTCCCATTTCTTAATCTGTTTACTTTTTAACAGAGGATTTATTTCCCTAATTCTCTTCCACTTCCTGATTCTTGTAATAATCTGTCCTGTCTCTTTAAGAGACAAGAAGCCCTGCCCACTCCCTCCCTGTCTGCTGAGGCAGGCAGATCTTCCTTCCTGCTTGAAGCCTGAGTTTCTGCTTTTCTGTCTCCCTCTTGAAGAGGCAGCTTCTCTCTCTCTCTCTCTCTCTCTCTCTCTCTCTCTCTCTCTCTTTCTCCTCTTCTCTTTATTCCCCCTTCTCTTCCATAACACACTAAATATCAAACCTCACTCTGTATGGTGTGCCTATCCATCTGTCTCTCGCACACCATGTGTCTCACTACCCAGGACCAGATACCTACAGTGTGTTCTCGTGGCATGCCTGTCTGCCTGCACTTTGGGGACCTGCAGTGTGGTCTCATGGCCCACTGTAGCCACCAGGGAATCTGCAGCATTTTAAATTAATCCATTACTTTGGTGCCATGAGACTTGGGAGGCTCTCCTGCCCCAAGCCTCTCTCCTGGGGTCAGCATCTGGAACCAGGTATTTTTTCCCACAACAACCATGTGTTTCATAAGCCTGAGCTTGATTTATACAGCATGATTTCTACACACAACTGGCTTCAGTTGGTGAGTTTCCCCCATTCTGGTCAGCTTAACCATTTCTACAAACTTGAAGAAATTAACTGGTGAGCTCCAGGCAATCTTCTGGTGTTCCTAGAAATGGAGGGGGGACAGCCCCCAACCACGGAGGTTGAGCTCTTTGCTGACATTCATCTCTGGATTGCTTCCTTTAGCTAAAATCGTGACCAGACTGACCTGGGGTCAGTCTTCCTGCATTAGCACTGCACACTCTGTGCAATGCATTCAAATGGGGCCCAGGGTCCCTCAGTTTCTCTTTCTCTTTTTCTTTTCTTTTTTCCTCTCACTGTAAAAGGCTACTCAGAGGGGCCTCTGACCTCTCTGGCTTCCAAGTCACCCGACTGGATGGAGTCAGCCTGCAGCATCCTACCCAGGGGTGGAGGATGCTCTCCCATGGGTTCTGCGATATTTGTGATGATTGACACCCTACCTGTAGTGGAGAGATGTCTCACTGTGGGCCTTGTGGTGTTGCCATTTTTCATGGGTTTTTACAGTTTTATCTATGGGTAGCATAGTCCATGTCCATCCCACCCTGGGATGGATGCTGCCTTTTAGAGGCCCTAAAACCACAGGCCTTGATGCCCTTCTTCTTCAGCTCATACCCTCTCTCTGCTGGTGTCCTGGTGGCTCCACTTTTATGGGAGCTTTCTAACTACTGTCAGCAGACGCTTTCTATCTACTACTGTCAGTGCACAGGCAAATGGAAGGAATTTCTTCAAACTGTCCCTTCCACTGCTACTACTGCCAAAAAGACTGGTCAGATCCATGAGATGGCTGTTTTCAATTCCAGCCTTTTACTTCCCACCATGGCTTGTGGCATGTGGCTCAGCGACAGGGCAGATAACGCCTCTAGGTCTCTTATTATTAAAATTAAAATCCCTGCAGCTCAAAAATTATGGCTTTTCCATACAACATGTTACTGCTGCCATTTTGACTGAGGTCACGTGACCTTACCACCATCTAAACTGAGGTCATGTGACTTCACTGCCATCTTGGCTGAGAGCCAGGTCAAGTGACCAAGTTCTGCCATCATTACTGATTTATTTCCTACCTGGTTCCTCAGTGTTAACTCTGTTGTATGGGTGAACTTATCTTAATTGAGGTCAGTTGACTTTACCGCCATCTTAACTGAGAGCCAGGTCAGGTGACCAAGTTCCACCATATTTATGGAAGTAGACCCGGCGTAGTCCCCCAGTGTATTTATGCTTTTGTCTCTAAATTTCTCTGGCTGACTCTGTTACATGTGTGTTTTGTGCAGTGGAATGTCTTTGGTAGGGCCTACCAAGAGCATCCATTTCACCCAATTCCTGTTCACTCTGTGTGTGTGTTCATACATGTAACTTAAATGCACCCATGTTTACCGTTAAATGTTATAACTGTCTATTCATCGCCTTTCAGACTAAAAAACAATAAGTGTCATGTTTTAAACTGGTATGTACTTTTAAGTCTTTTCCAACAATATGGTATATTTAATCCAACCCTAATTTAAAATTATCAAGCTGTTGTCTACTATTGTCAGTTCTGCTGTTAACCTTCTATTGCAAGCAGTTTTTTCTTCATTCTGTCTTTTTATGAGTGTAAATCTTACTTGTTAAGTTAAGAACCAATACAGTCAAACTCAGATCCAGCTCTCCAGACAGATTCTATACTGTAGTTACACCTGATAAACAGCCCTCAACTGATCAGAGATCTGAGGAATATGGCATTTAAATATTTAATTATTAAAATACTTTTTCATAACAGAAAGACAGTTTGGCTCCTAGCAGCCACACTCTACTTCCTCCAAAGAAGACAGAAGAAAAATGGGCACAAAACAATGTCCATCTGTAATTTGTTTTAACTGCCAAGTGCTGACCACTGGGAAAAAAAACTGCCTTTCATCTAAAACTGAAGATCTTCAGATGTGGACAGAATCGCTGGAATCAACAACCTAGATAATTCAGGTCAAAATAGGCCTGTCTTCCTACAGATTTCTTAACCAGGATCTTCTGGAGCCTGGCAGGCCTTGTGCCAAACAGCAAAAGGCAAATATGGCCTTCAGCGACCATGGAGGACCCTAAGGAGTGGCTCTAGGTGCCAACCAAATAAGTTCTCTGTTGTTTTTTTAATCAGTAACTCAAGTAAAATTTCATCCTTCTCTAAAATATCTGAGGCAGTTTGACAGCTGAAAGGCTTTGTCAGTTTAAAAGGACAACCTCATGAAACAAATTTCAGTAAAATACAAATACAAGACCTGCAAGCTATAAAAGTGTGAAGACAAGTGTACGCTATCAAGTTTCTCTCTCCCACTGTCTTTCATAGTCTTGAAGATACTTTTCATTGTGTAAAAACATCTGTCACAGTCATTCTGATATGTCTAAAACTTCTGTTTTCACAAACCCAAAGAATTCTTGTGAGTTCCAGGGAGCCAAATTGAAGGACCCACCTTAAACAGGTCAGATATAATCCCTCAATTCCCTGGTCCTAAAAATATTTTTCTTAAACTTAACTTTGTCCTCTGTTCTGCCAATACCTTAAACAGGTGTAATAGACACCAGACATTTCCATACCACAAACACTGGACAGGAGCAAAGAGACCAGGTATACCAGGATGTGACCAGCACCCAGCCTTCTCATGTTCCCCCAAAGACAACACACACAAACAAGCAGGAAGCCATCTTGAGAATCTGCCGCCCCAATTCCTTTAACCTGTGGTGCCTAATCTCCCTCCTTTTTTTTTCAGTTTTTTTTTATTGAGAAAAGGAAAAAAAAACAAGTTTCCGCCTCCTCCCACCCTCCCATTTCCCTCCCCTTCCTCCCACCCTTCTCCCCCTCCTCCCACCCTTCTCCGCCTCCCCGCACTCCTCTCCCCCTCCCTCTCCAGTCCAAAGAGCAGTCAGGGTGCCCTGTCCTGTGGTAAGTCTTAGGTCCTCCCCCCTCCGTCCATATCTTGGAAGGTGAACATCCAAACTGGCTAGGCTCCCACAAAGTCAGCACATTAAGTAGGATCAAAACCCCTTGCCATTGTCCTTGGCTTCTCATCAGCCCTCATTGTTCGCCATGTTCAGAGAGTCATGGGAATGTAATGATCTGCCCTGGCCCTTTAAGAGACATGCCCTGCCCACTCCCTCTTAGTCCACTGAGGCAGGCAGATCTTCCTTCCTGTTTGCAGCCTGAGTTTCACCTTTTCCATCTCCCTCCCAACGAGGCAGCTTCTGTCTCTCCCTCCCCCCTCTGTTCTTCTCCTTCTCTCCTTCCCTTCCATAACCCACTAAATAAATATCCGGCCTCATTCTGCATGGCGTGTCTATCCACCTGTCTCTCGCCCACCACATGTCTCCCTGCCCCAGACCAGATGCCTTGGGAGGCCTGGAGAAGATGGTTTTGTGGTGTGCCCATCTGTCTGTCTCTCCTCGTGGCCTGCTGAAGCTACTCGGGAAACTGTGCCATCCTTGCCTTAGGACTGGCTGGTCTTAGGACTGGCTGCTCACTGCCTGCTGCCTCTCAGAGACCTGCAGCAATTTTGTCACTGCAGCTTCTGGGGATCCAGGGATCCATAGCATTTTACTTAATCCATTACAGTGCTCCTTTTTCTCTCAGCCTTCTCCTTTTCATTATAAACATTTACAAGTATGAACATTAGTTACAACATGACACAGTCTATACTAGGTTGTTTTGAGATTTCCTCTGCCAATGGAAATTAATAAAAAAATTCTTTGCTTTAGCCTGAGGCAGAATTTACAGACAATGATCAAAAGCAGCCACATTCTTCACCAAAATACCACAGAATGATCTTTAGGCCACATACTAACACTCTTCTCTTCTGAAAAATCTTGACCCTGGCATCCATAGTTCAACCACACTCATCACCATTTTCCATTTTCCTACTAAGATGGCCCATTTAGCAGTACGTAAAGCATTCAATTGTTGTTCTAATCCACAGTCCCAAGGTACATATTCTTTCAAACAAAGCATGGTCATGCCTATCAGAACAATACCCTTGTCTCTGGTACCAACTTCTGTTTTAGAGTTTCTATTGTTGTGAAGAGAAACCATCACCAGAGTAACTCTTATAAAGGAAAACATTTAATTGGCATGACTTGCTTATGGTTCAGAGATTTCATCCATTAATATCATTGTGGGAAACAAGGCAACATGCAGGCAAAATTGTATTGAAGCTAAGAGTCCTTACATCTTGATCAAATGGCAACAGAAAGTGAACTGAGACACTGGGTGTGGTTTTAGCATATATGAGACCTCAAAACCCACTCCACAGTGACATACTTCCTCCTACAAGACCATATCTGCTCCAACAAGGCCATACCTGTTATCATTCATAATGCTGGTGACCTGAGGCTGGCCCCACGAAGGAAAGTAGTGGGTGACCCGAGGCCTCTGTGTGTCCTCTGGCAGGTGACCTGAGGCCATGCAAGAGACAGATAGATATGCCATGCAAAGAGATCTGGGATAAATGTTCAACTATTAAAAGACTTTTTATAACAGAGAGACAGGTTGGCTCCTAGCAGCAACACTCTATTTCCTCCAAGGAAGACAGAAGAAAGATGGGCACAGAACAACATCCATCCAAAATTTACTTCACCAGGTGAAAGAGCTACCCACTGGGAAGAACTGCCTTTCATGTAAACTAAAGATCTCCAGATGTGTACAAAGAATAAAATGGAATTGACTGCCTAGCTGCTCACACTGAGGTAGGTTTGTTTTCCTACAGATTTCCTAACCCACAGGATCTTCTAAAACCTGGCAGGCTCTGTGTTAAACAGCAAAAGGCAACTATGACCCTCAATGACCATGGAGGACCCTGAGCAGAGGCTCTGGGTAGATAACCAAGGAAGCTCTCTGTTGTTTTTTAATCAATAACTCCTCTAGTAAAATTTTATCCTTCTCAAAGATCTCTGATGCAACTTGACAGCTGAGAGGTATGGTCAGTTTAAAAGGACAGCCTCACCAAATTCCAGTAACATATACAAATGCAAGTTACTAAAATGTGTACCTGCAAGTTATAAAGGTGTGAGGACAAATACAAGTTATTAAATTTCTCTCTCACGCTGCCTTTTATACTCTTAAAGATCATAAAGTATCTTAAAGATACTTTTCATTCTGCAAAAACATCTGTCACAGTCATTCTGACATAAATATGCCACTGTTATATACAATGTATGTGTCTAAAACTTATGTTTTTACAAACTCAAAAAATTCTTATGAGTTCCAGGGAGCTGAATTAAAGGATACACCTTAAACAGGTCAGATACACCCCTCTAAATTCACTGATACTGAAACTTTTTTTTTCCTTCCTAAACTTAACTTTGTTCTCTGCTCTGCCAATACCTTGCCAGGTCCAAGTTCCACACCACAAACGCTGGAGTAAAGCAACCAGCTACCCCAGGATGTGACCAGAGCCCAGATATTTCAGCCCCCCCCCAAGAAAGACTTTGACACCCACAAATAAGCAGGAGGCAGTCTTGAGAATCTGCTGTCCTGATTCCTTCGACCTACTATGCCTAGCTCCCACATTTTTATTATGAGAAAAGAGTGAGAAGGTTGTAATCTGCTGACCTGGACTGTCACCTGGGTACCCTGTCCCTTTAAGAGACAAGCTCCGCCCACTTCCAACCTCCCCCTTTCACTAAGACAAGCAGATCTCCATCCTTCTCTAAAGTTCTCTCTCTCTCTCTCTCTCTCTCTCTCTCTCTCTCTCT
>NC_022021.1:22630840-22632475 GCF_000317375.1 Microtus ochrogaster
CTCTCCCTTCTGCCTCTCTCTCTTCTGCCTCTCTCCCTTCTGCCTCTCTCTCTTCTGCCTCTCTCTCTTCTGCCTCTCTCTCTTCTGCCTCTCTCTCTTCTGCCTCTCTCTCTTCCGCCCCACTCTTTCTCTCCCCTTTCCTCTTTCTTTCCCTTCCTCCTCCATAACCCATTAAATAAACTCTATACCCCAGTTCTCTCTGCATGACATATCTATCTGTGTCCTGCTCGGCCTCAGTCTACCCACCAGAGGACCCATTGAGGTTTTGGGTCACCTGCCAAGGCCCCTCTTGTGGCCAGCATTATGAACAATGGCAATACCTCCTAATAATACAGCTCTCATGGGGAGCCATTTTCTTTCAAACTACCATAATAGTTAAATCTCAAAATCAATTCTTGGGTCTAACCTCTTCCACAAAGACTCTGCTTAATTCAATGAGTTGACCCCCCCCCACACACACTCAATTCTTATTTGTTAAACATTCTGGAAATGGAAATACAAAAATAGAAATATGCATAGGATCATTTAATTAGTGATATTAACAATAGAGTTTTGTGATAATCAATTTTGTACCCTTACTTTCTCCTTTCCTAAGGGATGTAAACGCAGGGCATAAGGTAATATTCTTACAGAGAAAACAGAAATAGGTTTCTCTGGGAGACAGAGGCTTACAGTGAACTAAGTTGAGCTTGAGAACTTACTCAAAAGGGGAAAATTAGCTATAATGAATTCTTTTACATTTATTCCTCCATTTTAATTTTTTCAGTATGAAACATGTTTGTGATGTCGGAGATTGGGCAGTTACCATGTAACTATAAGATTATTTTTTTAAAGGTGAGGGGACAGGCAGTGGTGGCACTCGGGAGGCAGAGGCAGGCGGATCTCTGAGTTTGAGGCCAGCCTGGTCTACAAGAGCTACTTCCAGGACAGGCTCCAAAGCTACCAGGAAACCTCATCTCGAAAAGAAAAATAAAAGGTGAAGGGAAAAAAACCCATAAGACCTAAACTCTGAAATCATCCAGCCAGCAATTCCCTGTCCTCCAGACTCTAAGTCTGTAAGAAAGTCAAGCACAGTTCCAGCTGACCCATGACTCTTCTTTTCCGTGTCCCCGTTATAGTAAAACAGCGTGGATCTGGGAGGGTTGGGAGGTGGAGAGAATCTGGGAGGAGACAGGAATAGAAAAGCATGATTAGAATATATGTATAAAATTATTTTCTATTAAAAATGTTTCAATTGGGAGCATATCAGAAATGTTCTGTAAAATCATCAAGGGAGGTTAAATCCAAGAGTGATTATAAAATTTCCAAATCTCTTTTGTGTATTGACATCAACTGTTAACCTTAGAGTCTTTGATATACAAATAAAATTATTTTCTTTGTACTTGATTTTTTTTTAAATTTTGAGATAAGGTCACATGTAGCCCTGGTCACCTTAAACTCAGGGTATAGCTGGGGATGATCTTGAACTTCTGCATATCCTACTGAGTTTTGAGAATGAAGTTGTCCACCTCATCTACTTTATGCAGTACTGAGGACCAAGCTCCAGTGCTTTCTGTACCCTAGGCTAAGCAACATCCTCAGCCCCAAGACTTGTTTTTTTTTTTTAATTTATTTATTTATTAAAGATTTCTTTCT
>NC_022021.1:22633580-22638457 GCF_000317375.1 Microtus ochrogaster
ATGGAATATATACATATTAGAGTATTACTCAGCAGTAAAAAACAAGGGCTTCTTGAATTTTGCATGCAAATGGATGAAAATAGAAAACACTATCCCGAGTGAGGTAAGCCAGACCCAAAAAGAGGAGCATGGGATGTACTCACTCATATTTGGTTTCTAGCCATAAACTAAGGACATTGAGCCTATAGTTAGTGATCCTAGAGAAGCTAAATAAGGAGAACCCCCCAAAAAAAACATATAGGCATCCTCCTGAATATTAACCAAGACTTGTTCTTAAACAGGACCTCTGCCTTAAGCTTCCCAGCCACAGTTTAGGAATGCATTGTTTATCCTAGATTGTAAGGGGTGATAAAGAAACACTCCCATCCAGCTCAATGAAATCCTTGACTGGTGGGCAGTTTGGGTTTTAGTTAATTGTCTCATTCTTCAATCAACCCCTTCAACAGGGCCTCACTTCTTAAGAGTCTTTGCTTAAGACAAGCGAGAAAAATAACCCACTGTGGACAAGGGTTCTGCAATAGTCTAACCCAGCAGTGTGTTTAGAGCTGTGTACCCTAACTCCATCCAGTCAGCAACTGGCATATTCAACACCCAAATTTAAACCATTGCAGACTCAGAAAACAAATTTAATGTCAAGAGTTCCTTAACGTTTTGACAAACGTTGCCTGTGTACATCCTCCACTGGGGTGATGACTCAGTGGGTTAAGGCCTTGCCAGGTACATGTGAGGACCAGAGTTAAGGTCCCTGGAGCACACACAAAAGCCAAGCAGAGTAGCACATATTCTAAAACAGTACAACAGGGAAAGCCATGGCAGAGATAGACAAATCCCTACAAGTTCAAAGGCCAACTAAGCTGGGTACATGGTGCAAACTGGGGAACACAGTGCAATAAAAACTGTTTTGTTTTTTTTTTTTTTGTCTCAAACTAGGTGGAAGAGAACCAACCCCCAAAACTGTACTCTGACTTCAACCACCTGGCATGTTTATATTCCCCACTAACCCTAAGACACTCACATTCACACTCACATATGGTGAGGGGAGGGAAGGAGAGAGAGAGCTAAAGCATAGACAAATATACACGAATAAACAATTAATTCATATACTACCTGAAAGGAAAATATTTTAAACAATTCAGTATTTTCTTTTGGCTTGTTGAAGCAGAGGTCACTCTAGTGGTTAAAAAGAAGCATATAACAGACCACTCCAGTCTTGTGGTGTTTGTCGTAAACACCCTGTCACGCTACCTAACAGAGCCTATGATAAAGGTACCTTTTCCAGTAAATCAAAGATATGCCAAGCACTATCTAAAAGTTGGTTAAAGCTATAAATGCCCTTCTGGCAATGCCCTTCCTATTCATGGAAGGATCTGAAAGCATGCTGGTACAACTGGGCACCCGCTACTGCTGCCAGGAATCCCTGCTATGATATGTCCATGGAAGCCTGGGCTTTACTCCAAGGAACTGGAGCTGGAAATGTCTCCATCTGCTCTTCCAGAGGAATATTAAGGAATTGTTCCATTCCATAGCTACCCAAAACAAGAATATTCTCCTGAAGCTAGTTATTGACTCACAAATTCTACTGTCATTTTTCCAGTGCAGCGTACAGCAAATCTCCCGAGCCTTACAGGTAACTGCATGCACATGAGTTCCTTCTAAGGCTTTATGGGGGAGTCTCAACCATGAAATGTTAAAGGTATCTGATACCGCAACACTCTCAGAAGTAGCCATGTTTAGAGTCAAAAGGTTACACAGTGAATGGGTAGAATTTTAAATGCTTATTATAAGTATGTTGTCATATCAAGTTGAACACTTTCAGAGGTTCGTTAAGCTGGTGAGTCATCTGGCAGCAGAGAAATATATACTTAATGTGTTTTCAGTCTAAACTGTGAAACTGTCCTCTCCTGACTTGCATGCCAAGTTCCTCAAAACTGTCATCTGGAAATTATTATCATTAGTACTGTACAAGATTACAGCTAGTGTCATCTCGCCTAAGGCTGCCTCGAGAAGAAAAAGATGAGATAAAAAGGAGATTTCAACTCTTTTTAACTGTAATTTTTATTGACTACGCAGAGGCTACATGACTGCAGCAGATGCCGAATGTCATGTGACATCCTACTGAAATACACAGTGGAAGACATGAACAGTAAAGGAGCCAGGAGGCAGTAGGGGAGGTTCACTGAGCGAGGCATCTGTGCCCTGTCAGAAATGCAGTCTGAAAACTTTAAAAACATATATTAGTCACACACTCTAGCAGTTCATGTTTCCTGATATTGTTTGCAGATATGCATAGCCTACACTATAAATAGCACTTCTTTCTTGGAATTTACTATGGGCAGTATTCTAAATTTGTTCGTGGCTTTGCTGTCATCAAAGTTGTTAAGACTTCTTCCCTGGAGACAAAATTTATCATTTCTAAGTTTAGAATGATAACAGAAGATGCAAAGTCCACATTAGAGATCTTGATATAATTTAACTGAAGTTCAATCAGAATCACAAATATAGCCTGGTAGTTCTCTGTTCTAGCTAAGATAATTTTTACATTTGCTGTACAAAGGGATGAGAGAAAACTTTCAAAGCAATTGGCCCTAGCTAACTGTGGGCCTTGAGGTCATAATCTGTCATTCAGTCCCCATATCTTCAGACTTTCTATATTACAATTAATCTACTGTGACTCAACTGGGATGCTCACAGGGACTAACTCTGAAGTGGTAAGGTTTGGTAATTCACTATTTTACAAGGAAACCTTAAAACGTATTCATGAGTACACCAAAGAGTAGTGATAGAAATAAATACCTTTTGTACTAACAGTTCTCAGTGAAGCAGTTCTATCAGACAGGTTAGATGGCTGGGGTCCCATACCACACATTCTAGAATCCAAATCAAGCCCACCACTAAGCAGTAGCATAATGGACAAAATGGCCAGGATTTAGAACTGTCTGACATTAGATAGGACCTGGCTCTCCAGCTTCACACAGTGTGTAAACCCCAGTGACCTGGAGAATGGGGGAACAAGATGGCCCTTTATCATGAGTGAGCATGAGGCAAAGGGAATATTTTAACATCAGGTAAGAGAGTGACCCCAAGTGTCTCTAGTCCCTACAGTAGGGTTCCCTGGCTGAGATAAAATAAGAGTGAGGATGAAAAGATCTTGAGAGAGAAAGCAAAAGTAAACTGTCAGAACAAGGTCTAAGAACAGAGCTGTTTGAGAATTTCGAGTGCTTGCAAAAATACTCAAGAAAACAAGGGTCTTGTGATCTCAGTTTCTTCAAAAATACAGAATTGTTCTTGGAATATGCTTCATGCCTTTTCCAGGTGTAGCAGAGATAAATGAGTTCCCTTCAGATTATTCATTGTAACTGGCTATTGTTATTTGTTTATATGCCTCTATGGGAAGCATGTTTTTTACATGTCCTTGTGATTGTATACAGTTTGAGCTCATTACTCAGGTGACCTTTCTTAACCCTCAGAGTATAAATTGTCTGATGCTCTGAATAAAGTTGGCTACTGCATGAGATTTAGTCTGCCTCATTTATTGGTTTCATTTTCCCACCACCTCTAGAGAGGTGACTGTAGATGTGTGATCAAGCAGATTGAAGGGAAAATCTGTGATCACAGTGGAGTTGATTAGGAGCAGGATTAATGCTGTATCCCATATGGGATGGTTGGTAAGCTAGAGAAGAAAGAGAGTGAGGAAGGAAGGGGAAATGAAGGGAAGAAGGAAGTAGGCTTTCTGGATTCTTTTGCTTCACTTGTTCTGTGATATATCTCAAAGCATGGGATGCTTCATTGGGTGGCCTGGAACAACATTTTAGGTGGTTACTTTGCACTAAAAACTTTAAAATCTGGGTGCCTGTCCCAGTTGATATATCTACACCTCCACACCTAGTACTCAGGAACATTGCAGAAGAGGACCAGGAAACCCACTGTGACTGTGTCTCCTAGAGATGACAGAGAAGCTACTCCTAGGATTCCTCAACAATATGGCTAAGGAAGTCCTGAATAAGAACAACACCGATAGATATGCTGCCATGGAAATGGTGCTCTCACAGAACCCTACCCTATGCGAAGCACTCTAGGCAACTAAAGGCCTAGAGAGAGGAGGGTCAGACTTCCACAGGCTATCCTAAGTGGTCAGTCCTAACCAGATTCACCAGGTTGTATCTATGTGTTTTTATACATATGTAACAAAAGTAATTTTAAAAACAGTCTATGAATTTGAGAAGGAACAAGGGAGATTGAGGGAGGAAAAGGAGTGGGAAATTATGTAATTATAACCTTTAAAATTGCAAATAAAAATAATTGAGCAATATTTTGTTTTGAACATTTTTTTTGAAGTTCTAATAGCAAGAATAATCCCAGTTTGATAGGAATAAGTTAGCAAGCTCTCCATTTGTATTTAAAGGGAAGGCAGATCCCTTGGGCACTGCCTCAAAGCACTAGGACCACCTGAAGCTAAGTACCTTTGACTTTCATCCTGCTGAATTGTTATGGCTTCTATTTTAACAAAGGATATCAATTTCTTAATCTCTTCTTAAAATTGTTTAAAGTACAAAGTTGAGTTGACCTAAAAAAAACCCATTCAATAATAATAAATATTCATATGTACATGTCAAAATATTAATATTTGAAATTAGGGAGATGGTTCACTGGGTAACGTACTTACGGCATGTGCATGAGGACCTGAGTTCAGACCTCAAGCACCTATGCAAAAGTCAGGAATGGTGTCTTGCATCTATCTCTAGGTCACAGTGCTGGGTGGGTGGAAACAGCTCATCCCAAGGGCTTCCTGGCCAGGCTATCTAACTGATAAGATCCATGTTCAGTGAGAAACACAGGCTGAGAAGAAATAATGTGAAAGTGATAATGGAAGAGACTCG
>NC_022021.1:22638627-22655097 GCF_000317375.1 Microtus ochrogaster
GTGCGCATCTTGGCTGCCACGTTGCCCTAAGGTCTCAGTGCTGTTCAGTGCAGTACAGACAGCGGAGACTGAAGCTGCTATCAAATTTTGTAGTTTACTGTCAGTGCTCTGTAAGCCCATATGCAGAAACCACAGCTGTACCACAACAAACACTTGAGGCAACAGCTAAAAAGTCCAAACATAGTTTTCTGTTTCCTGGCCAACAATTTAAAGCAAATAAAAAGTGAGCTTTTCCCAAAATCTGCGATAAAAATCAGCTGAGGCCTATAACTGTTCCATGTTTATTCACTTGACTTCCCACTATCAGACTAGTTTACAAATGAACTCTAAATTACTATGCCAAAGAGTAAATGAGTCTATGAAGTAAGATAATATAAGTTAAGAAATAAAATCCTAGAAATTATGCTAATTTGACAATTTCTTGGATGGCCACTATTTTGATTCTACAACATACAGCTAATCTTGTTGGAGAATTATCTGTATTCTGTCAATCATGTTTTAAATAAACACTGATTGGCCAAGCAGGAAGTATAGGTGGAAAAACCAGACAGGAAGTAGAAATGATGTAATGAGAACAGGAGAATTCTGGGAAGGAGGAAGTTGATTCCTCCCACTCCTGCCCAGACTCCAAAGAAGCAAGATGTGAGCTGCCCTGCTGAGAAAGGTACCGAACCATGTGGCTAGCATAGATAAGAACAATGGGTTAATATAAGCTACAAGAGCTAATATGTAGCCTGAGCTAATGGGCCAATCAGCTTTATAACTTATAGAGATCTCTGTGTGATTTTCGTTGGGGCTTGCCGGCTGTGGGGTACCAGGCGGGACAGAAACCCCAACAAGCAGGCCCCTCGTGTTACATAATCTCATACTCAATTCTTTAACAGTCTACACCATGTGAATTATGGGCCCAAAGTTCTAGCACTAATTGCAAAGAAAGCTGTGTGAGCTGCTCACAGGTGACATTCAACTCTACACTTTCAAACCAGGAATCAAAGGAGGGGCTTGGGCAAAGATAAGGTCCTTTAATCAATTACTGAGTTCAAATGCCGCTGTGTAGATGGTGAAACTGATTATAGAAGAGATTTCTATGCTCCTCGACAAAGCACAACCTAGTTATCACAGTGCAAAACTATTTTTATTTACTTCTTTGCACATGTGTGTGTGCCTTGGTGGATGTATATGTGCCATGCACGTGTGTGAAGGAGCCTGCAGAGGTCAGAAGAGAGCTCAGATCTCCTGGAACTGATGGGAGAGCTGCCATGTGTGTGCTACGAACAGAAGTCAGGTCCTTTGTAAGAGTAGCAAGTGCCCTTAGCTATTGAACCATCTCACCAGCCCTCAGTACAACACTATTTCAAAATAAAAGTAAAAATTTCAAAATCAGTAATAAACATGGATCTAATTTTTCCCTCCTTAGTCTGCAGGCCTCAGGAAGCATGCACAGAGGAATGGATTCAATTCTTCCTATCTGTTTACTGGCCTCTGGAAGCACATTCAGACATTTGAGAAAACCATATCTTTGAGAGAGACTGGTGAATTGTTTAATCATCCTTAAACATTCACTTTACCTGATTCTCTCTTTCTCCTTCATCTAGTGTTGTAACCATTGGAAAATGGCCAAAAGTCAATACATACCAGCATTAATTACTGTGAAATGGCTAAAAGCCAGACAAGTCAGAGGAAGCCTTGAGGCTGAGAGGAAACAAAAACAAAGGTGAAACTCATCTATCAATGACATGCAATCACTCCATCTTCTACCCCCTTATAGCCTCCAGAATCCACAATGACTCAGAACAAGGACACCTAATATCAATTACAAGGCCTCCAGGACTGTGGGATTCTTTCTCTTTAAGAGAAACTAGCTAAGGTGAAACACTTTCTAACTTTACACATATTGATAGGAAAAAAAATCCTGAGGGACGGCTCCATTGGAACAAAGAAATCCAATTAGGTCAGATCAAACCAAATTAAAATGCCCATCGTTTTATTAAATATGGTGCTCTCAGGTGGCCGAATGCATGGTGGGGAGACAGGAAAGCGGGGAGCACATGCAAACCCAGAACCACATGTTTCTCCTCTGGGAGCCCACTTAAATACCCTGTGGTAGTGGTGCTGACCTCTGGGCGGGGGTCAGGACCTGGCATGCTGGGATTTGGAGTCCAGACTAATGCAGGCCAGGGGCTGGGATGCATGCCAGGGGCTGGGGCTACACTCCGGATGTAACAATATTTGCTTCTTATGGATGCTACTATTTAATACAGTAACTCCTACAAAAACACTTTCAGCTTCCTGGGAAAGTAGCATATAAATAAAGCATTATTACCATAGCATCTCCCATAATGATCTAGCCAGGCAGTAAATAGCAAACTGAAGATTCACGGATGGCACTGAATGGACAAGGGATGAACACACTTCACCAAAAGGAAGAAAAATTATACAGAAAAAAAGTGTGCTGTTGTCTGGGTTTCTGTCCTCCCACCAGGTCCCACAGCCGTTTAGCCCCAAAGAAATCACACAGAGGTCTATATTAATGATAAACTGATTGGCCCATTATCTCAGGCTTCTTATTAGCTCATAACTTATATTAACCCATTATTTTTATCTATTTTAGCCACATGGCTCTGTACCTTTTCAGTGGGGCAATCACATCTTCCTTCTTCTGTGGTTGGGGCAGGAGTGGGGAGAAATGGGCTTCCTCCTTCCCAGAATTCCCCTGCTCTCATTGATCCTCCACTACTTTTTGTCTGGTTGTCCCGCCTATATATACTTCCTGCCTGGCTACTGGCCAATCAGTGTTTAGTTAAAACAAAATTGACAGAATATAGACAATTGTTCCACACCAGTGTGCTTAAAATAAGAGCAAAGCATTTTTAAGTTTGTGGAAGAAAGAAAAGATATACATGTCATGTGCATGTAAGCATGCATACATGCATAGAGCAGAAAGTCATGAGAGGACTTGTGGAGGCCAAAGGGCAATTTTCTGGAGTCAGTTCTCATCGTGTGGGTTCCAGAAATCAAATGGAGGTTGCCAGGCTTGGTGGCAAATACCTTTACCTACTGAGCTATCTTACCAGCCCCAAAGTGGACCCAAGTGCCAAAACATGTTGTCCAGCACAGATACAACAAGGCGGAATAATTTATAATTCCTTAAAAACACCAACATACCCACAGTATTTGAAGAGGGTCTGGTATTCCCAAAACACGGTGCTTAACATAAATGGAGGAGGAGGACTACCAAGAGTCATTTGAAAGTGTCACTGAGAAGCTCAGGCTTGGATGTTTGTAATATTGAAATAATACATGTTCCATTTAGAAGTTCATTGCAAATGGACTAGCCCCATTGTCGGCATAAATTAAGAAATCCCTATGGTAAGTAAAGTGCAGAAGTGCATGAGTTGAGCAGAAAACAAGAAATTTCATGAGATATATTCCAAGAAATGAGTTGAACAGAAAAACAAGAAATTATATGAGATATATTCCAAGAAACTTTGTTGAATAAGCAATTGAAAATCAATACTCAGTTTTCTAATTAAGGTTTTGTATTAAAATAACCCTCCATATACAATCAAGATTTTCATTCTGCTACTTGGGAGGGTGAGGAAGGAGTGTCGTTGTAAGTTCCAGGCAAGCCTGACCTTTAGAGTGAGGCTGTTCAAAGACAGAAAGCACAGAAGCTGGGGAAATCCATTTGATCCCTTGCAAAAATCTCCAGGTGGCTTTGTGGGGGTAGGTGGCACACCCAGGGGTGACCGGCCTGGTCCCTTCAGCAGCAGCCAGTGGGGTGTGCCCCTCCCCTGGTGAGTGCTTATTGATCTAGTAACTAAACAGGTTCTTACTTTCTTTCAGGATTTATTTTCAAATCAACTCTTACACACTTAGATTTGGTAAGTGAGTGTCAAGGTTGTTGACAGCAACTCACTCCTTACAAATACAGAAGCCTACGGCCATACAACAACTTGAAAAACTCATGAAAAAGTTCTTCCAGCTCAGTCCCCAGAGCAGGAATAAAAGTGACTGGGAGTCCAGGCCCCTCGGACATTAATACACGGTGCCCAAGAGGAGAACCCAAGGAAGGAGTGAGGATACAAACTACCCCCTCTCCATCTGGCCTCCTCAGGGCTGTGACACGTTGTCACTTGTTCTCTCTGGAAGACTGAGTCAGCTCTCTATGAAGATTTTGTTGAATGTATTATGGTGGTCTTAATGAGCATGATGCCTATAGGACGTTGATGTGGGAGTGTCATATATCAATCTGTTGATTTCATTGGTTAAGCAATAAAGAAACTGCTTGGCCCTCATAGGTTAAAACATAGGTGGGAGGAGTAGACAGAACAGAATGCTGGGAGAAAGAAGCTGAGTCAGTGAGTCACCATGATTCTCCTACTCCAGACAGACGCAGGTTAAGATCATTCCTGGTAAGCCAGCTCGTGGGCTACACAGATGATTAGAAATGGGCTAAATTAATATGTAGAATTAGCCGAGAAAAGGCTAGATATAATGGGCCAAGCGATGTTTAAAAGAATACAGTTTCCGTGTAATTATTTCGGGTAAAGCTAGCTGTGCGGGCGGCCGGGTGCCGGGGGACGCAGCCTAGCCCCTCCTATTACAACAGGAAATAGATTTGCATGTTTCGTCCCCATGGTGAATTGTTTTGGAAGGATTAGGAGCTGTGTCCTTGGAGGTGGCACACCACTGGAGATGGGCTTTGAGGTTTCAAAAACCTGTGAGGGGAAAGCCCAGTCTCCCAACCCTATCTCTCCTCTTCCCTCTTTTTATCTTTCTGCCTGGTGCCTGCAGATCAGGACGCAAAGCTCTCAGCCACTGCTCCAGAGTCATTCTCACCTAAGTTCTGCCATGATGATTATGACTAGCCTTCCAAAACTGTAAGCAAGCTCCCAGTTAAAGGCTGGTCATGGTGTCTCTTCACAACAGCAGAACAGTGACAAAAACAAAAGTCACACCCTGTGGGGAGGGCATTCCTTCAGGTCATACCTGCCTTGTCTTGTGCCAGTTTGCCTGTGCAAGCTTCCTGCAAATCACGCCTATAGGGACGAATCCTCCCCTGAAGGTCAGAGTCCATGGAATCCATGGACTAAAATGTGAATTCATGCTTGGATGTAACTGTGTCAAAACAGATGGCTGTTCCCTTCCATTCAAAGGTGAGAGGAGATTATCTGAGCAACCTCTACACATATTGCTGGCTATCTTCATTCACGTGTGATGAGCCGTACCTTGTCATACCCATACTTCTCTGTGCCAGGCATCAACCTGTTCAATGCCCATGGCAATTTTATGAGATGTAAGTATTATTTCCATGATTTAGACCAAAGAGATTAAGTGACTTGTTCAAGTTCACAGAGCTAATAAGTGGTGGTCACAAAGTTAGAAAACCCAGTCCACTTTTCTCCAGAGTGCGTGCTTGTAGCCTTCAGGCCATACTATATCCATTGTTAGATAAATTACAGCACCTCCAGTTCACAGGAACATGGAAAGTAGAAATTATTTAAGTTACCATAAGATCTGTAATATTCCAAAATCTAAAGCTTTTTAATTTTAATTTAAAAACTCAATAATTTTAATTTTCTTTCAATATGACAAGATAATAAAGTTATAACCTAAAATTCTAAATAATTATATACCTATGAGCATGATTTCTCCTTTCATTAAATGATCTTAATTTTTCAATCAGTTTTTATTTTTACTTTTTAAATACACATGTGCTTCTTTACATATTCAAATTAAAGGAGAACGATATGTGATCTTGATTTTTAAATTATCATTGAACATATAAACACTGAACTTAATCCCCCCCCCAAATACTTAAACACAGACACAAGAACAAAACCACTGGAATCATGTATTGTATGGAAATACAAGTATTTGATTGTATTGTATTGTATGGAAACACAATCATGTATTGTATAGAAATACAAGTATCTGACACATTCTGTATCAGATTCATTTCAGTAAGCACCAGGATGATGTTGCCCCAGTTCACATGTGTCTTTGGAAAGCTGCATGTTTCATTCCTCAGTGACTGCTTCAAGGTGAAAACCTTTTCCTTTCAGAATGCATTGGTTCAGGTGCTTTGCAGCAACGAATCTGCCGGCACAACGATTCAGTAATCGTTACAAACATAGAACCATCAATATTTCATGTGGTCATGGAAGACCCTGGCAGTTTCAGGATACACGGGTGTCTTCAGAGTGTCAGGTAAGTTATTGCTGATGCAAATCACACCAAGAGCAAAGCAAAGGATGGGACTTAAATCCAGCCACTCTGATCCCACATTCATCCCGATGAAAACTGATTATTATTTAAAAGAGCATTTCTGAGCCGGGCGATGGTGGCGCACGCCTTTAATCCCAGCACTCAGGAGGCAGAGGCAGGCGGATCTCTGTGAGTTCGAGGCCAGCCTGGTCTACAAGAGCTAGTGCCAGGACAGGAACCAAAAACTACGGAGAAACCCTGTCTCGAAAAATAAAAAATAAAAAAATAAAAGAGCATTTCTGATAGAATTAGGAAGCAGAGGTTCCCACAAATGACTAAGTTACAGGAACAGAACTTCATAATTGGATGTCACTCTACCTAAGGACATCTGTCACTGCAGAAACTGCCTCCTGAACACATTTCATCTCAAATGTCTGGAAAGCACACACACAGTTGATTTCTCAATTGGGAAAGCATACCATAGCTTCTTTTGACTTTTGTCCCGTGCATAAATGACAGCACATATCAGAACCTGGATGGCAGGGAAGGCAAGTTAGAAGCTTTTGCTGGGAATAGTAGCTAAACCTGAAAATTAAACCAGTCAGTTTAATTTTATAAGTCAGAGCTTATAAAAAGAAAAAAAGTCTTTGTTTCTCAGATAAATGTGCAGAAATAGCTGCCTGGTATCTCCTTCCAGCGGGACAATGAGTTCCCACGTGCCACATTTCCTCTATCTTCTTTGTGGACTCAGCCTACTATTAATAGCACCTGGTAATCTACTTGCTGGCTACTATTTAAAGCCTTCTTCAAAACATCACAGTCAACAGATTATTTGCTACCTGCACTGAGTGTCGGCGATGTCAGTAGAGATGCTGTGTAGTTCCTTCGTCCACTTTCTCTTCACACAAACATTCTCACAGCAAGCTTGGCATTGCCCAAATCTAAAGAAGAGATGGCTGTGGACCCGGGATTTGACACTATACAAGAAACTTCAAGGTACTATCTCCAAAAGGGTCCGCTGCCCACAAGTATACATACCCTTTCATAGCTAGGAGTAAAAGTTTTAAAATATAGTCCATGCATGTGTATGTGTGTATTCAGATTGTTCTGAACTGTCAGTGATCAATCTTCTAAGAAGCAGTAGATGTTCCAAATCGAAGTGAGAAATTTTCCTTTAGATTCCACAGGGCGCAGTGCTGGATGCTGCCTTCTAAATTTCCCTGCTTTGAACAGTTCTGTGGTCATGATCTCCCTTCCTCTTCATTGTCTCATTTACAGTCAGGTCTAGCTTTTCCTCACCTCCCTTCCTCCTTCCCCACACCTGTCTGGCCTGACCATCATCTAGAGTCTAGGCATGTTTATTAACAGAAGCCTTGCTCTTATTGATTGTTTAATTTATTTTTTAAATTTATTCTATGCATCTTTCACATCATGTATCTTGACCCCATTAATGTCCCCATTCCTTTGCATCCACCCCTGCACACACACACACACACACACACACACACACACACACACACACACCCGCTGATCAAACAAAATTTAAGAGGAAAAAAAAGAAAACAAAGGAGGGGATTAAAAATCTTTTCCTGGAAGCTGCAGTGTGACACAGAGTCATGCAGTAAACCTGTTTGTCCATACATCTTTACTTGTAAAAGTTCATTGTAAAGAGTCATCGGTCTGGATCGAGGTCTCTGGTTTCTACTGCACTATCACTGCTGGGCCCTCACTGGCACTCTTCTGGGATGTCCTGCTGCTGCTCTGTGCTGTGGAGGATCCTGCACCTTTGGGTCTGCAGGTAAGGCCCCTTCATGTGCTCCAGCAGATCACAGATGGGGGAGATGCTGGGGCGGCCAAGTCATAACCCTGGTTCTGGACCTGGGCAGCTGTAAGGTTGGCACACCCACCAGTTCTCCCTGTCCTTGCCACCAGGATGAGCTCCCCAGCACTGACCACTCTAATTGCCTCTTGCAGCAATGAGCAAAGGGTGGGGACAGTTCTGTTTTCACACCCAGAGGTCGGCTGTAGCACACCTATACCATTAGGGCCTGCTCTACTGTTGCCCAGGGGAGGTACAGGGGCCATTCTTCTGAGTGATGCAGCTGGTAAGGGGCAGGAACAGTTTTCCAGTTCTTATGACCCCAGGACCAACTCCTCCTCCTGTCTCAGGCATTGATGGGCAGAGTGACAGCATCTCTCCTCTGCCCATGCCACATGTCAGATGAGTAATGGGGACAGCTACCCTTTGTTCATAACATCAGGAATGGGGCATCCTCACCTCCAACACCAGGCAGTTGTGCTGTGCGGCAGAGGTGTGCGGCAGAGGTGTGCGGCAGAGGTGTGCGGCAGAGGTGTGCGGCAGAGGTGTGCGGCAGAGGTGTGCGGCAGAGGTCCGCTTCCGGAGCGCCGCAACTGGTACAGGGAGGGGCAGCTCCCTCATTATTTTTTTTAAGTATTCTGTTTTTTCAAATCAAGTATCACAGTTATGCCATTTAAGTAAAAATTTAATTGATAAAAGCAACCCTTTTACGTCATCTTGTCTTTTCTTGGACAAACAAGCATTGCTTTGAATCAATACCAAAAAATATTTTGTGGGCCAAAACTAACAGAAAGAGAAGCTCTATGTGGCAATATAGACTTTTATTTATTGAGGTATAGTCAGATGGTAGTCTTACATCCACCACAGATGCATTTGGCAGTCCTAAGAATTGATCCCCTTTTCACTTTACTACTCCTGCAGAAAAACTTGTTTTCTTGCTTTAAAAAAAAAATGACTATATAGAAAACACATAATAAAGTGCTTGGTTCCATTGTCTAGTGTCCTTGTGGCTTTATTAACTTCTATTGATTGGAAATTTTCTTTTTCATTTGTGAAAATAAATATTTACTGTTAAATAAAATATGTAACTTTTCAAAAGAAAATTCCAGTCTAATATCACTCTTTCACATAGTAATTCCATTTCAAAATATCTGGATATTAGGATGAGATTGCAACAAAAGAAAAATTAATGATGTCATTTTTGACATGAGATCAAAAGAAATATTTCATTCTCCAAGATAAATGACAAAACAGCTATAGAAGTTCAGACAAACAGCAAAATAAAAAATATAATGAAATTTCAGGACACTCATGGATGAGATCAGCAAGCATAGGTGAGAAGGGATAGATTAGGTACCTACCTGCCTGCCTGTGCGTTCCTGTGTGAGCCTGCCTTTGTCTGTTTGTCTGTGTCTGCCACTGCCTGTTTTTGTGTATCCACCTGTGCCTGCCTGTGCCTGGCTGTACCTGCCTGTACCTGCCTGCCTGCCATCTGTCTCTCAGAGAAACCCACTGAGTCCATGCCTCTGAGTCCAATAAAACATAATTTGATTCATTTAATTTATTTACGGAAAAATGAGAATGTAACACTTTACATATTAATAAACTGGTGGGTTCAATCTCAGAAAACTTGATTCTGCCTGCTTTCATACGGAAATTCTATTTTACTAGGCACTATTGTAATTTTCTCTTCTCCTCAGCTTTTTTTTTCTTTCTGTATTATCCCCAAAAAAGGTAAAACAGGGGGAAATGACTGGCTTGTTAAATATAACAGCACATTGAAAATATGTTCTGAAAAATTACTGATAAAAGCAAAAGAAAAGCTTGTTATGGGACAGATAGTCTGCTCTGGTATAACTAGAAAGCTAAAGGGCTACTAGTTACTGATACCATAATGCCATATCTAGATATAAGCCTGGTCAAAGTTCAGATCCCAGAATTGAGGAAAGACAAAGAGGAAAAGTGGGATTCTGTCAACATCTGATACAGACATGTATTAGCATGAGTACCACCTACTGGGCATCATGCAAAGTAGTTGATGTCATCTGCTAGTCAATGCACATGCCTAGTAATGCCTTGTAGAAATAATATTCCTTCTCCAGCAATGGACTATGCCATGCACCTGCCCAAAGATCAAGGGCCTAGTGGAAGGACATATAACATGCTGAGTGACTATTGTACATTGACACTATCAAATAACAAACATCTGTTTCAACAGAAGAATATAATGGGCTTATCAAACTGTGAATATGCAAGAAGTACAAAATATAAAATACTTGCTTCAAGAGCTCAAAAATGCAGAACCAAATTTTCACTCTTTCAAATACAAACTTAAAACATATTGTATACAAGATATCATGGAAAGTCTTGTCCAGCTGCCTCTACCCTTGAAGTGTTTTCAGTGGAAAGAGATAGACAAGGTGCGCAAACAACATTAAAAATATAGAGGCCATGCTATAAACTTACAGAATACAGAAATAAAATATCAGATATAGAAATTTTATTTATAGGATCATAGGAATTGTTATTATAGTAGTTCAAGCAAAAGTCTAAACCCTGGAGAGCTACGTGACAGCATCATTCAACCTGTGAAAGCTAAGCCAGACATAATCCCACCATGGAGAACAACAGTGGGCATGAAGTCCCATCCCTACCTGAGGAACTACTGACAACTGATGGCTCCTCGGGGAGGGAAAGCAAATCATCTGTAAGGTTCAGGCTTGGTGGGCTGTCCATGCTGCAGTTGAAGGCCCTACCTCCAAGAGCTTATGACCAGCACAAATTGTACTCACTGGAGAAATGAAAAAGATCAAAGTTGGATGGGTAGGGAAGCAAGAGCAGAGTAGATCTCAGTGGAGCAGGGGAGTGGTACCCATACAATCAAAATACACTGTTAGAAATTCTCAAAAACTTAGAGGGAAAAAAAAGATGATGCTAATCTAGATTTTTTTTAGCAATAGGAAACATTTAAACATAATTCAAAGAAAAGATGTGCTTAGTAGAACTTCCAAAATAACAAACAAAGATAATTAATATATATACTTCCCTGCTCCCATATCTACCCTTCTTTTATCCCAACTAACCCATTCCCCCATCCTCCCCTTCTCACTTTTCTTTCCCCATCTCCCCTTTCCCCCATTACCCCACCTCCCAGTTCGCAACTTTTGCCCAGCAATCTTGTCTACTTCCAATATCCAGGAGGATAACTATATGTTTTTCTTTGGGTTCACCTTCTTATTTAGTTTCTCTAGGATCATGAATTATAGGCTCAATGTTCTTTATTTATGGCTAGAAACCAATTATGAGTAAGTACATCCCATGTTCATCTTTTTGGGTCTGGGTTACCTCACTCAGAATAGTGTTTTCTATTTCCATCCATTTGCATGAAAAATTCAAGAAGTATATATCTTAATTAAGGGAGCCATTTTAGGGTTGGCAAGAGTCTTGACTCTAGAGGGGTTCCCAGGGGTCCAGAGAGATGTCCTCAGCTAGGTCCTTGGGCAGCTGAGGAGAAAGAGCCTGAAATGGCCCGATCCTATAGCCATACTAATGAATATCTTGCATATCACCATAGAACCTTCATCTGGCGATGAATGGAGCTAGAGATAGAGACCCACATTGGAGCACTGGACTGAGCTCCCAAGGTCCAAATGAGGAGCAGAAGGAGGGAGAACATGAGCAAGGAAGTCAGCACCACGAGGGGTGCACCCATCCACTGAGACAGTGGGGTTAATCTAATGGGAGTTCACCAAGGCCAGCTGGACTGGGACTGAAAAAGCACGGGATAAAACCGGATTCTCTGAACATGGTGGACAATGAAGGCTGCTGAGAAGCCAAGGACAACGGCACTGGGTTTTGATCCTACTGCATGCACTGGCTTTGTGGGAGCCTAGTCTGTTTGGATGCTCGCCTTCCAAGACCTGGATGGAGGGGGGAGGACCCTGGACTTCCCACAGGGCAGGGAACCCTGACTGCTCTTTGGACTGGAGAGGGAGGGGGAGGGGAGTGGAGTGTGGGAAGTGGGGGAGGGGGAAAGAAAGGGGATGCAGAGAGGAGGCAGAAATTTTTAATAAGAAAAAAATCAAAAAAAGATAATTAATGTTTAGGAGGGGTGTGGCTTGCCCTATCCCTTCACATAGGATTATCTGTGCCCAGGAGGATTCTCTACATATAGAGTTGAGGTTCTAGAAGTGTGCCCAATACTGATAGAAATATATATTCAGTGTGAGAGTCAATCTGTGAGGAAACACAGAAGAACTTGAGAAGTGTCCACAAGGAGATGAGAAGGTTTGGGTCCAAAGCTTAGAAACCTCCATTGAGCCAAAAAAAGAAAAATACGTGGGTTAGTTATTGTGTCGGCTGAAGAAACAAACCTCCAGCTGAGTTGTAGAGAAGCTGGAGCAGACAGTGGAAAAACAGAGGACACCCAACTTAGGGCTCTGCTTCAAGTAAATGGAAAAAAAGAAACCCAGGAAATTTAGAGGGTACCAGGAGCTGACCAATAAGAGGACAGGCAAACTCTCCTGACATGAACAAAGAGAAAGATTTACAAGCTGTACTTAGGCTGCAGTGTAGAGATCCTTGCATCTCACTGGGAGTCTGGGTCTTGTCTGAATGGCTATATGTAGGCTCAAAGTGTCTGAAATGATTTGGCAGAGTCTCAGAGGAAGCCAGTATCACTCTACATGGCACTATCGTGTGATCAGTTCTTACTAAAATCTTGGACAGTGATCTGCGGTCCTCCTCTAAGCTACACCTCAAAGTGTTTGCAGCTGCCACCACCATTCTTTCTCTGGGTCTTATTCTGTGTCCTTGAAGAGACATAAAGTTGAGCAGAGTTACAACGGGTCAGGGGGTTCTGGTGGTGGCACTTTAAAGAGGCTGTGTGAGGAGGGACTTGAAAGCCTCTCAGCAGGCTGCAGCTGAATGAGTCAGCAAGGCCTGATGTGGGATATCCTTCTGTCTACATGTTGTTTGGTTAATGAATAAAGCTGTTGGGAACCGAACAAACAGCCTCGTCAACAAAAACGTAGAGAAGTGACCTTACAGATGGCTTCCTCTGTCTCTACCCATTACATTCATCCATTTCTGTTCACCACCTTACTAGTCATTGTACCCTCCACTATAAAAGGGAAAGGAGCAAGATCTCCAGACCTGAGCCACATGCACTACTGATACCTGGCTTGTACAACAGCTTTTAGAGAGGTAGAGGTCAGTTTACACTTTAGCATATACTTATGTGGAACTTCCACGTGACAAGCATTGTTTATCATGTGTATGTGCATATGTATGAAAAACATCTAACTCCCTTGATTATCCAATATAGCATGTCTCACAACAGATGTCTCACAGATGGAGAAAGGAAACCAGAGCTTGCCCAGGGTCTGTAACTTTCAGGGCTGGGAAGAAACCAGGCATCTTTACCCCAGAGCCACTGATTCTAGCTACTGAATTGTACTGTGTCTGCTTTTGTTCTTCTTGAAGTCTGTCTTGGTCTCCATTGCATTTCTGTGAAGATACACCATAACAAAAGCAACCTTTATAAAAGAAAGCATTTAATTTGAGGGCTTGCTTACAGTTTCAGGGGTTAGCCCACAGCCATCATGGTGGAGAACATGGCACCAGGCAGGTGTGGTGCTGGGGAAGAAGCTGAGACCCACATCCTGCTCTACAAGCTTGGAATTGACGTTTGGAACCTCAGAGCTCAGGCCCAGCAACACACCTCCTCCAACAAGACCATGCTTCCTCCAACAAGGCCACACCTCTTCTAATAAAGACACACTGCCTAATCCTTCCAAACAATTCACCAAATGAGAACCAGGCATGTATATAAGCCCATGGGGCCAGTCCAAACTACCATAAAACCTTAGGTAAGAGGGTGGGACCAGAAGGAAGGTGGCCCCACAGTACAAGAATTCCCAGGTGTCCTGGCCATAAAAGTACCCAAATCTCACTCCTAATAAACAAATGCACAAAAATACAGTTTCTGAAAACTTGAAATTTTACTTAAGAAGTGAAGCTGATGGCAAACTGACAGTCAGCTGTAAGAACATTCCCCACACACCTTTTTATTAAAGCTAAAATTCTATATTTAATCTTCATAATTTCTCATTGACATGGGATGAAAAAAAATCTTACCATAACTTAGATTTAATGTCACTTGGAAATGCTGATCTTAATAGAAGCAAACTTCCAAAATGTTTATAGTGAAGAGAGATTGGCATAGGGAACTTTTATAATTTTTTTAAAAATACTGTAAGATCCCCATGGCAGTAGGCAACAGAAATGTTGTAGGTCCCAAATGGTGGTAGCAGGCCATGTGGCAGCAGACAGTGGGCCCTGGGAGCAGCCAGTCCCAGGCAGAGACAGCTGCCAGTCCCCAAGCAGTGGCTGGTCCCAGGCAGGGAAACACATGGCAGGTGGGCAGGAGACAGAGACATGGATAGACACATGCAGACAGAGACATGCAGAGTGAGGTTGAATATTTATGCAGGGGCTTATGGAGGAGGGAGGGTGAAGGGGGGCAGAGAGAGAGAGAGAAGAGGAAAAAAAGAGACAGAGAAGGGGGGAAGTGGAGAAATGAGGAGAGAGGCAGAAGCAAAGCTGCCTCTCCGAGAGGAAGATGGAAAAGAGAGCAATCTTAGGCCGGAAGCTGAAGATCAGCCTGCCTCAGCAGATGGGGGAGGGAGTGGGTGTGGCTTGTCCCTTAAAGAGACAGAACAACCATTACAGGAACAGAAAATGACTGGCCACTGCTTCTAAAAGAGTCTAGCCAATAACAAAAAAAATGGCCTCTCAGTAATTTTCTATCTTTGCATATCTATCACACATTTCCTAAATGTCATTTGAAACTAAAACAAACAATTTTAAAGTGGAGGTAAGGCTGAGGGCATAACCTACTAATAAAGAGCTTTTTTATCATGTAGAAAGCCCAAGTTTTGATGTACAACATAAATAAACCAATAAAATCCCCCTGAAAATCGGCAGTAACCTGTGGTTGATTCCTTAGTGCATAAAGGTATTTACACCCGCACTTTTCACATCTCCTGGCCTCTGTTTCAGTGTGAAGAGGTTCTGTCTAGTTCACAGCTCTGTCAGTCAATCTGTGCATTGCACGAAAATCTTAGAGTTTGTCCAAGATCACATATATGGGTCCTGTCTATGCCAGACATCGTGATAGTGAGAATTTTAAGCTGTACCTCCCATATCTAGCCTATGGTCTTCATGCTAATCACATTGTTATGACAAAATATGTGCTTATGGTATGGGATTCTCATTTATAATTAAGCTTACTAATTGCTTGACTTTTAGATTATCAAGGTGGGTTAATTACATTGACACTCTGAAAGCAGATAGTTTCTCAAAGCTGGTGCAGCAAAGGAAATCAGAGGGACCCAACATGGGGGGATTTGGTATGGAGGAAGAATCTGATGTTTCAATGACTGCGCTGCAAATATCTAAGCACCCTGAGAGCAGTCCTTGATTGACAGCTAGCAAGGCATGGGCCTTCATCCCGGTCACCTCAAGCTGGTCAGTTCCACCAGCAGTAGAGTGAGCTTGCACACATGTGATTGTACCTTCACTTTTAAGGACCTTCACTTAAAAGCCTAACCCCACTGACAGACTTCAATCTAGCAAGAAGGAAACCAGCCTTCTCCGGGGAGCTGATCTGAACCTCTTCTCACTGTGTGACTGTGAAGTAATAATTGTTTTATATTACTAAGTTTGAGTATTGTTACTCAGCTACAGAAAATTAACATACATACCAAAGAAACATCTCTGGAAACTGGTGTGTATGGTGAACAAGCTCCCATTTAATTTTATACACAGCTTAAAACTAACTAAATCAAAATTTGTGATCCCAAGAAATGGAGGAAATGGACTGTATTTTTGAACATTTGAACATACAAGTCTCAGAGCTGGAGAGCCATGCCTATTCATGACCATTTGGATAAAGTTCTTAGGTAGCTCTATGGTCATGACCTTTCAACACAGTGAAGAAAAGTCTGAAGGTCATCTAGATTACCTTCCAGCCCTCTCCCCACCCAACACCAACCCATTCTACCCTAAGGTCTTTACAGAATTCACTGGTTAATAGAAGATCCATGCACAATACCATGACCGTGTCTACACTTTCTGAAAGCTGTTCTGAATTCTTTATTATGTGATTTAAGCTGGGTTTCTCTTCTCAGATCTTGGAAACTATAATTACCAGTGAAGCACCTTCCTCTGTCATTTAAGCTCCATTTCTTGGAAACTATAATTACCAGTGAAGAACCTTCTGCTAAGCTTTGCCACTTACATCCTTGAAGGACAACCGCCAATGAAGTGCTTAGTCCTGAGAGGTCAACTGTAGTTGGTCTACATAGAGACTGCTTCATAGTTTGCTAATAACTGGATAAAAGGAAGATAAACAATTTAGTTATGGGGCGGCGGAACGC
>NC_022021.1:22660137-22661173 GCF_000317375.1 Microtus ochrogaster
TTTAAAAAAAAATTAAAAAAATAAAAGATTTAAAAAAAAACTTAAAAAAAAACCAATTTAGTTATGACCCAAAACTCCTAAGGTGAAGAATGTTAAACAATCACAGGAAAAATTTCCCTTCTTAGCAAAAAGAGAAATAGATAAAGACATAGCTACCATTTATCTCCCTCCTAAAAATTACACACATAAAACCAAGGTGGCATTGACATCAGAAATCCATTGCTCAAACAACACTCCAGCATCTGCCTTAGACATCCTGAGGCACAGACACACGCAATACATGCAGAAACAGTAGTGTCAGAGTTATCTTAGGACTACCATGTGGACTTCACTGAAGGCCTCATGATGAATGAAAAAACAGAAATGGGAGCAGGCCCAGATCTGTGAAAGCTTTTTTACCTAACCACACTGATCCTGTCACATCCTTACTTCCAAATCCTCACTACGGAAACCCCACCACTAGGCATAAGAGGACCCCTTACAAGCTGTTGCTCAGAAAAGTCCAAAAGACTCCCAAAACATCATAGATCATACCACCCTTGGTTACTTCCCAGAGGTTGAAAGTAAGATTCTATTTGCTAGTGACACTGTAGTTCAGACATAGGACCTGGAGGATCTGAACAGGGTCTGACCTGAAAGCCTCTTCCCTGAGGACCAACTAAGTTTCTCAAGCCGGAAACAACCTGCTGGAGCAAAGACCTGTATTTTGTTTATGCCATCTTAAGTTCACAAGTTAAGTAAGATTTTCACCTTTGCAAGGCAAGTTTTGGACCTAGGAAATTAACCTTGTATCTTATCTCCTAGGGAGACTTGCAGGCCCCAGGCTTTAGAAGCAATTAGCATTTTCTTTGTTAGTTAATAGTCACAGACCTCAGTATTTCCTCCTCAGCTAGGGTTGTCTCCTTACCTGAATTCCAGCTTCGTACCTCCCCTCCCTCCTGCCTGTTTGCTATATAACAGCTCCTGAGGAACTTACTGTCATTTCTCATGTCTCTTGCCCTACCATTTCTCCCCTCCAGGTTTATCAGGAACCCCC
>NC_022021.1:22662108-22674450 GCF_000317375.1 Microtus ochrogaster
GAGGCCAGCCTGGTCTACAAGAGCTAGTGCCAGGACAGGCTCCAAAGCTACAGAGAAACCCTGTCTCGAAAAACCAAAAAATATATATATATATATTATATATAAGCCTATATATATTACTCATATATATGTTTTCAAGGCTCACTGTTTGGAACTGGATAACCAATAGGTATGTTATTCTCTAGGGAAGACCACCTCTCTCTCTCTCATTGTTTTTGTGATAGTTATCTCTTCTATCTCACTCATTTCAGCCTGACCTTTGAGTCAGGATCCCCAAAAATCCTCTAAGGATTGATAAAGTAGCAATCAGAAAAAAACCGGAAATTTCAGAACTATTCATGACACTGACAGTCTAGAGGAAGACTGCCTGCCATTTTTCTGCTAGGGATAGTGCTCTTATACACTATAAAGATTTGTCACTTGTATTAGTTTAATAAAAGACTGATTGGTCCATAGCCAGGCAGGAAGTAAAGGTAGGGTGACCAGACTAAGAGAATTATGAGAAGAGGAGAAGCAAAGAGACAGTCACAAGCCAGACACATAGAAAGTAAGATGAGAAAGTCTTACTGATAAAAGGAACCAAGCTACATGGCTAAACATATACAAGAATTATGGGTGAATTTAAGTTGTAAGAGCTAGTTAATAATAATCCACATTTAACTGGCCAAACAGTTTATAATTAATATAAGCCTCTGCATATTTCTTTGGGGCTGAATGGTTGTGGGACTGGGAGAGACAGAAACTTTTGTATACAAATGGCACCTAAACATTTGGCAAGAAAATCCACATAAAGCCTGAGAAAGTTTTTTTAAGGATTCTAAACACTTAAGAATGGAGTCAAGCAAGGCTTCTTCTAGGTAGCAGCATTTTCTCAGGTGAGCTCTGTTTGCTAGAGGCAAGCAGAGGCAGGGTTCCTTTAAGAGACACTTCCTGACTCAGCAGCTAAATCCCCGTAGCTTTTTAAAGAGGCTCTGCCACCAAATACTTGAATGGTGTTTATGAGAAGCCAGCAACAGGCTTTGTGGTGGTGGCATAGACCTAGAAATTCCATAGAGTTTTGAAAATAAATGTGATTCTTGCCAGTACCTCTGCCATGAAGCTAGACTCTCAAAACACTAAGGAATGAGGTGGAGATGCCACTTTAATCTTAGCCATGCCACTTAGCGGGTAAAGACTCATGTGGTCAGAAAAAGATAGAGGTATGCAATAAAGACAGATTCAGAAAAAAACCTCTAAGTGGTTTTTTAAAATATACATAAGCAGGGGCCATGCTAATCTTCTCTGTATCATTCCAATTTTTTAGTATATGTGCTGCCGAAGCGAAAAACTCAGGACCGCGAGGGGTACACCCACATTCTGAGACAATGGGGATGTTCTTTTGGGAATTCACCAAGGCCAGCTGGCCGGAGTCTGAAAAAGCATGGGATAAAACCGGACTTGCTGAACATAGCGGACAATGAGGACTACTGAGAACTCAAGAACAATGGCAATGGGTTTTTGATCCTACTGCACGTGCTGGCTTTGGGGGGGCCTGGGCGGTTTGGATGCTCAACTTACTAAACCTGGATGGAGGTGGGCGGTCCTTGGACTTCCCACAGGTCAGGGAACCCTGATGGCTCTTCAAGCTGATGAGGGAGAGGGACTTAATCGGGGGAGGGGGAGGGAAATGGGAGGCGGTGGCGGGGAGGAGGCAGAAATCCTCAATAAATAAATAAATTAAAAAAAATAAAATAAAAAAATAAAATAAAAAAATAAATAAAATATACATAAGCTTGGAAGGAGAAAAAGGATAAAGAAAGTCCTTAATAAAGAAATAGAATAAGAAAAAATGTCACATACAGATGGAAAATACACAAAGTCTAGATGGTGTATGTTATTGTGTTGTCTTTGAATTGTTTAACTGCTGAGGAAGGAGTAACAGCTGCCAAAAGACATTTGATTATAAATGTTGATGGATTAAACCAACCTATATATTTTAAAAATATCTTGACTTCAAAATTTAAGTGAAAAATGTGTTACTTTGGGGAAAAGGTTCTGTTTTTATTTCCACAGGAAATGAGAAGCTGTGAATTCATTCTGAGTTAAGAAAAATCAAGTTTGACCAAGGAAAACCCCCTGAGAAATCTCCAATGGGAACAGATGGTCAACATGATCCAACATTTCAGAGCACCTCTGTTGCAGTTTCTTCTAAGTCTGTATCCAGAACAGCTTCAGGACTGCTGGTTGAGATGATCAAGCCTCACAGAATACTCCATTTAGGACTTGACCATAATCCTAAATTTTCTTTAGCTCCCCATAACATTACCAGTGCCTCAATCAGCAGGAAGTAGCCTAGAAAACTACACCCATATTCCCCTTCACCCAAATTGTAGGAGGCTGCTTGTTTGTCCTGGCCACCTGGAACCAAAATAACCACGCAGATACTGTATTATTTAAATCACTGCTTGGCTTTAGCTTCTTATTGGCTAATGCTTACATATTAATTTAACCCATTTCTATTAATCTGTGTATTACCATGAGGCTATGGATTACTGGCTAAAGTTCGGGTAAATGTCTCTGGCAGGGCTACATGGCTTCTCCTAGACTCTGCCTCCTTTTTCCAAGCATTTAGTTTAGTTTTCCCTGCCTAGCTCTATTCTACCCTATCATGAGCTCAAGTGTCAAGAGCCAATTTCCTCCTAAAATCATTGCAGGAACCATCACCCTGGGGAGTCTGCAGAGAACCCCACACCCCTAATTGTGTTAGGAATCGTTCTATTGACAGAGTCTGCCCCACACCCAAATTGGCTGTTAATGGAGAGCTATCTGTTAGCGGAACCCACCCCACATTCCAAACTATCTAGAGAACTAGGTGTGTCAACTCGTGACTTCCTGGCCTAGGTGACCTGACTGAAGGTAACCTCCTGGGCTACGTGACCAACACAGACCACGTGACCAACGTGAACCACGCGGCAAGAGCCCAGGCCCCTGTGCTCACCCCCCAACTCCTTACCTATATAAGCTGTACCCCATCTCTAATAAACGGTGGCTCTGACAAACTTAGTATAGCCTCATTCCTCTCTCTCAGCTCATATCTTCCAGAAAGTGCCTCTCCGGGACCCTGGAATAACTGAACTGCAGGGTGGGTTACAACCCCTAGACTAAGTAACCCGCCAAGGCAATCAACACTGAAGACAGTTTCTTTATTAACTAATGGTATTCACAACATACAGAAGGGAATCCCATATCACCCATTAAATTATGTGTGTTTTCCTTTATTTGGAGTGTTGGTTACAAGTTGTCATGGATAATGGTCAGGAAAAAAGCCAAATAAAAAAGATTAGATTTAGAATTCTTGTTTTGAAAAGAAAAAAAGGGGAAATATTGTAAGATGTTGCTCTTGTATACTATAAAGATTTGTCACTCACATTAGTTTAATAAGACACTGCTTGGCCAGTATCCAGGCAAGAAGTATAGGTGTGGTGACTGGACTAGGAGAATTCTGGGAAGAAGAAAGGCAGAGATGCAGTCACCAGCCGGACACAGGGGAAGGAAGATGAGAACGCCTTACTGAGAAAAAAAAGGTATCACATCACATGGCTAAACACAGACAAGAATCATGGGTAAAATTAAGATCTAAGAGCTAGTTAGTAATAATCCTGAGCAGTAGGTCAAACAGTATATAATTAATATAAGTCCCTGTGTGTTTCTTTGGGACTAAACAGCTGCAGAACTGGGCAGGACGGAAACTTTTGTGTATATTTCTCAGTCCCAAACATTTCTCCAGAACCAACAAGCACAATAACAAAGATCAGACTAAGACTCTCCATAAAAATCTGGTGAGAATAGCCACTAAATAAGACATGGATTCAGACAATCCTGGAGCTCACCCAAAAGACAACAACCATGGTCTGATAACTTCAGTGTGTTTGAAAGGAGCTGCTCCTGATCCTCAGTAAGTTGCCTGATTGCTAGACTGTACTGTGACTGTTCTTCAACAGCACAAAGCCATCTCTGAAGAGAGAGAAGTGTTGCATTTTATTTTGTTGGCAAATTGAAGTCAAATTCAAGAGAGAGAACATTAAATTTTAAACATATAGGAAATGTTCACTAGCTTTTTTGATACATTAATAAAGTATGATGAGAGGATTACTAATTATAACACTCAGGATCCTCTTTGAGAAGTATAGTTTGCTGGTCCCAAGCTTTCTTCTGACTTACTCTAGGAACTTGTGGGTTGTGTGGAGGTTAGGAGGAAGACTGACAGTGGTCAGCATTACTTGAACAGGTTCACTGGTAGTGAACCTACAAATATAGAACTTAGTTTAAGAAATTCACCCTGGGCCAGAGTCTTGTTCTCAACTGTTGGTTCAGAACCTTAACCTAAACCCACTTGGTAATCTGAAAACCATGGATGACATATAGATCTGAATGCTTATATTGGTATTGAGAGTATATTTTCTGCAGTAGACAATATAAGAAAGCATAAATTACAAACCCAATATAGTGGAAGAAGCATGAAATCAAAACAAGGGAAATCCTCTGGTGCCTTACAATTTCTAAGGCAACATCCATCACATACGAGGAAGTCACAGGAACTAGTGGAGATTTCTCAGACAGGCCCCCTTCTCCCGGAGCTTTTCTCAGGCTTAATCCTAATAACATGAGGGTGTCAGTCCTACCCATCATTGTCTTCCCAATTAGCAGACACTTTATCATTAAAGATGTTGATTATGCTGTTAGTTCATACTTACACTGTACTAAATCGTAAACCAACTGAAGCAGATAACTGATTTGCTGCCACATTCTGAGAGGCATTTTTATAGTCCCATGTCCTGGCTTTATATTGGTTTTTTACTTTCACATCAGAGCCAACAGTGTCTTTGTACATGCTTCTTCAGAAACATAACACTTGGTGTCATCCCCAAGTGCTTCCTAAATATTGCAAAAGCAAGTCTCTCATATACCTGGACACATTTTGCTTCGTTAATATTTCAGTGCCATTCTCCAAAATTTTGGCCCAAAACACATTAATGTCCAGGGGGAAAAAGTACTATCACAGGTTAGAGCAGAGCATGTGACAGAAATCCTGGAACTGTCCACAAACACGGGTCTCTGTGTGGTCATCATATCATTCCCATTAGTCCTTAGAATATTTCTACATTTACTATTTTTTAGTCATTTTTTTATAAATGTCTTCTTTATGATTACTGTTGCTGTGATAAAACACCATGACCAAAAGCAATATGGGAAAGAAAGGGTTTATTTCACTCATAATTCCAAATAATGGTTCACCATCAAAGGAAGTCAGGACAGGAAGCTGTAGGCAGGAGTTGATGCAGAAGCCATGGAGGAGTGCTGCTTACTGGCTTGCTTTTCATGGCTTACTCAGCCTGCTTTCTTATAAAACCTAGGATCATCAGACAAGGGATGGCACCAACCACAACTGGCTAGGCCTCCCACATTGATCACTAATTAATAAAATGTCTTGCAAGCTTGCCTACAGTCCAATCTTGTGGAGGCATTTCTCAATTGAGACTCCCTCCTGCCTGAGGACTCTAACTCTCTCAAACTTACATAAACTGGCCAGCACAATGACTATCATGAAATACCTGATATAATTAACTAGAAAAGAGGGAAGGTTTGTGTTTTGGCTCATAGTTTGGAACTTCTAAACCATGACTAATTGGCCATTACATTAGAACCATGAAAAGATAGTTATTGTGGCAAGAGCACATGGCAGAGAAAAACCTCTTCCATCATTAAAGAGGAAAAGTAAAACAATAAGCTTTAGTAGTAATTAAATATGATTAATAAGCTTATTTAAGAGGTATTGAGCTACATGGGGATAAGAACCCACAATAAAAAACTGCCTCTGAGCTGAGGCTGCAGAGTAAACTGATCCATGGGTTCCTGCTTTTGCAAACCTCCTTGTCCTTCCTCTTCTGAGTGACACATATCTGTTTTCCCTGGAGACATGATCACACCAATACCTACTTAGGCAACAAGTTCTGATGGCTAAAGATAAACTATCTTAATAGAAACCTGTAGAGTTCTTGCAAATGATGATAGTATACATAATTGACCCCAAAAACTCTACCAGGAAATTCCTACAGCTGATAAATAACTCTAGTAATGTGGCAGGATATAAGATCAATTCAAAAAATCAGTAGCCCTCTTATGTATAAATGATAAAGAAGCTGAGAAAGAAATCATAGAAACATCATCCTTCACAATAGCCACAAATAACATAAAATATCTTGGTGTAACAATAGCCAAAGAAGTGAAAGGCCTTCTTGAAAATAACTTTACATCTTTGAAGAAAGAAATTGAAGGAGATACTAGAAAATGAAAAGACCTCCCATGTTCTTGGATAGGTAGGATCAACATAAAATGGCAATCCTACCAAAAGTAATCTATAGATTCAATGTGATCCCAATCAAAATCCCAACACAATTCTTCACAGACCTTAAAAGAACAATAATCAAATTCATATGGAAAAACAAAAAACCCAGGATAATCAAAACAATCCTGTACAATAAAAGAACTTGTGGAGCCATCACCATCCCTGACATCAAGCTCCATTATAGAGCTACAGTAATGAAAACAGACAGGTTGACCAATAGAATTGAATTAAAGACACAGATATTAATCCACACACCTATAAGTGCCTGATTTTTGACAAAGAAGCTAAAATTATACAATGAAAAAAAAAAAAAGAAAGCATCTTCAACAAATGATGCTGGCATAACTAGATGTCAACATGGAGAAGAATGCAGATAGATCCATATCTTTCACCATGTACAAAACTCAAGTCCAAATGGATTAAAGACATCAAAATAAATCTTACCACACTGAACATGACAGAAGGGAAAGTGGGAAGTAACCTTCAATGCATGGGAACAGGAGACCACCTCCTAAATATAACACTAGTAGCATAGACACTGAGAGCAACAATAAATATATGAGACCTTGTGAAACTGAAAGCTTCTATAAAGCAAAGGATGCAGTCAATAAGACAAAAAGGCAGCCTACTGAATAGGAAAAGATCTTTAGCAACCCCACATCACAAAGAGGACTAATCTCCAAATTATATTTAAAAACTCAAGAAATTAGACATTAAAATTCCATATAATCCAATTAAAAAGTGGGATACTGAACTAAACAGAGAATTCTCAATAAAAGAATCTCAAATGGCTGAACGACTCTTAAGGAAATGTTCAACATCCTTAGTCATCAGGGAGATGCAAATCAAAACAACTCACACCAGTGAGAATGGCAAAGATCAAAAACACCAATGATAGCTTATATTGGAGAGGATGTGGAGTAAGGGGAACACTTCTCCATTGCTGGTGGGAACACAAACTGTACAACCACTCTGGAAATCAGTATGATTTTTTTTTTCAGAAAACTGGGAATCAAGTTATCTCAGGACCCAGCAGACCCACCCTTGAGCATATACCCAAAGGATGCTCAATCATACTACAAGGACATTTGTTCAACTATGTTCATAGTAGGATTATTTGTAATAGCCAGAACCTGAAAACAACCTAGATGCCACTCAACCAAAGAATGGATAAGAAAATGTGGTACAGTTACACAATGGAGTACTACTCAATGGTAAAAAACAAAAACAAAAAACAATGACATTTTGAAATTTGCATGGAAATGAATAAACCATTCTGAGTGTGATAACCCAGACCCAGAAAGATGAGTATATATTCACTCATAAGTGGATACTAGCTGTAAAGCAAAGGATAATGAACCTAGAGAAGCTAAGCAACAAGGTAAACCCTAAGAAAAACATATATAGATTCACCTGGAAAGGGGAAATAGCCAAGATTGCCTGACAAAATTGGGAGCATGGTGGTAGGGGCCAAAGGGAGGGTGGAAGGGGAAGAAGGGTGAGGAGGAGGAGAACTTAAGGAAATGGGGTAGAGATGGAAGAAGGACAGAGATGAGAACAAGGAACGAGATACTTTGATTGAGGGAGCCATTATGGAGCTAGTAAGAAACCTGACACTAGAGAAATTCCCAGGAATCCACAAAGATGACCCTAGCTAAGACCCTAAGCAATAGAGAAGAGGGTGCCTGGACTGGCCTTGCTCTGTAGTCAGATTGATGAATATCTTAAATGTCATGGTAGATACTTCATTCAGTGACTAATGGAAACATAAGCAGAGACCCACAGCGGAGCACTGGGCTGAGCTCCCAAAGTCCAGTTGAAGAGTGAAAGGAGTGAGAATATGAGCAAAAGGTCAAGACCATGATGGGAACACCTGCTGAAATAGATTACATGAGCTAATGGGAGCTCACCAACTCCAGCTGGACAGGGAAGAAATCAGCATAGGTCCAAACTAGTACCTCTGAATGTGGGTGACAGTTGTATGGCTGGGGCAGACTGCAGGACCACTGGCAATGGCACCAGGATTTATCCCTACTGCTTTTACTGGCTTTTGGGAACCCATTCTCTTTGAATAGATAGTTTTCTCAACCTAGATATAATAGGGAGGGCCTTGTACCTTCCCCAAAGCAAAACTGTCTGAGGAGTGGATGGGGATGGGGGTGGCCTGGGGCAGGGGAGATGGAGGAAATGGGAGGAGTGGAGGGAATGGGAACTGGGTTTGGTGTGTAAAATGAAGAAAGAATGGTTTCTTCTTTTAAAAACTAAAATTCAAAAAAAAAAAAAAAACAAGGGAAAACAACCCTGTAAATTTCAACAATCTTTAAAACCTGCATAGCTTTGGGGAAAAAAAATCTCCTTTGAGGCAGTTAAAAAGACCACCCTAAGATTATGGCAATGCCTAACCCTATATAAGCCTTGAAATGTTTCTGATCAGGGCTGGCTCTCTTTTTTGAGCTGCCTGCAGGCTGTGCAGGGTGCTCCAGGTTCCCAGCTATGTGAGCTGTCACCCATGCAGGGTTGGGCTTTGGTGCAGCTGTCTTTGAGTCATTTTGGGTCCTGTAAATAACCCCTCACCTATATCTTATAAGTAATTCCAATAAAACTCAATGGCTTATTAAATTGGACTTTGGTCTGTCTTGGGTTCCATATCTGGGGAGTAGCGAATACCATGCCAACTGCCTTGACCAACCTCTGCGCTACTTAGATCTCCAAACTCCCATTAACCCACTATTACCAGAGGGCACACACAGGCACACACATTCGAGAAGAAATCTTATTCATCTGCCTTAGTCCCTTTGTAGTCTCTGGAAGAAGCACTGCTGTAGCTACTTAATGTCAGTTTGCATGCAGGAGTGACAGACGCTTGCATCTGAGGTGTCTATAAAAGGTGCTGTGGCTATAGAGACTATACACTTGGGCCCCTAGTCATATCCTCAATCAGGTTTCTTAAAAGATGAAAAACAACTTGGTTTCAAAGTTCCTTTTGTTTAAATGCAGAATTTGGTTCCAGAAAGAGACGTTTGAAAGCCCATTGAGCCCTCCAGTGGTAACATCATGAAAGTGTTATGATAAATACCCTAGCACCCTTGAGAGCTACAACAAGGTGGAAACTGCAACAGCCTTCTCAGATTTACCCACGGTTCTTTAAGGTCCATTTATTTCCACATTTATAGACTTTAATATGAAGTTTAGTTAAATGTGGTGTTGTCCCAAGACACGGTAAGTAGCTACAGTTTGTGTGCATGCTTTATAGGAACTATGAAAAACAAAATTTGAATGATAGACATTTCCAGAAATCTGTAATAATGACCGAGTCACCATCCAAAGAGTTACAGCTTGGGTTTTTTAATGCTCTGTGGCTCTTATTACTTTCTGCCCTTTTCAAGTACAGAGGCTTGACTGTAATGATTCAGCCACACAACGTGGCTCACAGTTGCAGGCTCCAGGGCCACCCATGTGCGGACAAGCCCTCAGGCAGATATGCCTAATGGCCCCAGGAATCTTAAAGAACCCCGTGTGACCCACATGCATAGTGGTTGCATTATCTACATATGATGCAGCTACGTGAGCCCTTGAGTGCATGCATGAGCTCTGTCATCTGCGTATGACATAACCACGCCATCCCCCTGTGAGCATGCACTAGACAGCCGTTGAAAGCTGGAGGCGCCATCTTTACCTCTCTCTGCACTTTGACCTCACCAGGCCTGTATATGCCCCCTATAGACTCCTTAGCGGATTTGTTGCGTACTCTGTGTTTCTTTCTCACTTGCGCCAGGTCATTTCATTAACAGTGCTGTCTCACACCTCCACAGACATATATAAGGAGGAGAACTGGCTGAAACTTGAGAATCTGTAACAGCAGCAAGCTAGTGTAGACTGAGAGGTGATAAGGAAAGAGCTCTTTTACTGAGAAAGTGTGTTTATGACCAGTCTGAAAGAGGAGGAGAAGGATGCTCACAGCGCAGTTTAGTGAATATGGGGATATGAGGTGATGTGAAGTCACACTGCCATGAGTTCCGGATCAGCAGGAGAGACGTGGGGAAGCTCCTTCTGGATTGGTGAACAGATCTCCTTTGGCCTACTGCTTACATTATTGTCCCATTCCCAGGCAAATCACAACACGGAAGTTACAATGATGCCTCTCATATCTTACTCTCCTTTGCCCAAGCTCAAGCTCAGTGTGGTTTCTCTGATCTCACCCCAGCCCATTCCCTGTCCACTCACTTGCCCACCCAAGGTCCTCTGGCCTCCTCAAAGCGTATCTCTAGCTGTCAGGTCAGGCCCACTGTTCTGGCTCTTCTTGCTCCATGACAGCTCTTTAGACATCGTGTGCCCATTCTCGGGCTTTTGACCCTGGACTTCAGCTCCTTTCTTTCTCAGAAAGCCTGTTTGTTTACCTATGTAAAGCTAAAAACTCTAATTCCAGCATTCCACAGGCTCCTTACCACATTCTCCCCCTCCACTTCCCAAGGGCACTCTTTCCCCACCCCCTTACTTTATCTACCTGTATCTCCCCAGGTATTCTGGACCACACCTGACACATGACCCAGCTCTAGCACAGCAACCACATGCTCCTAGTCCAAACCCCTTGAACTAAATAGCATAAAATTCAATATTGTCTCATTTCACCACAAGTGTTTCTTGTCTCTTAAGGGCTCACAGTTCTTCCTCTACCAGGAAGCTCAGGCAACTTCTTACACCCCGTCCTCCCTTCACATCCAGAAGTCAGCATTACTAACCCACAGCATTTGAGTCTACTGTTCCAGTAGCTTCTGGATGCTCTGACCACGTATGTGGTATCCGCACTGCTGCCGCTCCGAGCCCCACTGGATGATGCACGTGAGCAGCACCATTTCCCTAAATCTCTTCGAAGAAAGTTCCAGCGCAGTCTCATCATCTGTAGCCCAGCTTCATCTTCTACCCCTCTGCACCATCCAAGGTCCAAACCTTTTCTGTGTTGACATACCTTTTTTATCCATACATTTTAATTTTTTTCCTTTTCTTTTACTGTTTTATTGAGCTATAAATCTTTCTCCATTCCCCTCCCTTCCTCCTCTCCCCTCCTACCCTCTCCCTTGACCCCCACAGTCCCAATTCACTCAGGAGATCTTGTCTTTTTCACCTTCCTAGGTAGATGCCACACCTTCTTTACTGCTGAAGTTCTGCTAACCTTCCTAGACAAAGGAAACTTGTGGTGAACCCAAAGAGAGTTCAGCTCTGTGGTGGGTAACTGTCAGTCCTCTGGATCCAGTTGGCTTGAGGGCATGCCTCAAGGGTTATGTAGATCTTCTTAATGGGTGTGGGAAGTCCCAGCTGAATGTGAATGGCACCTTCCCTGGGTTTGAGACCAGAATTAAGCAGGAGAGAAGGCTATATAAACACTACGCATGTATGCATTTGATTCTTTCTGCTCCTGTCTGTGGATATCACCTGATCCATTCTAGCTCCTGCTGTGTTGCACCCACAGTGAAGGACTGAATCCTAGAACTGCGAGCTTAATGAAGCCTTTCTCACCTGATGTTTTATCACAGCAACAGAAAGACCATGAGAAGCCCCTTCCTTTAAATGCCTCAATAGCCTCTGTTCATTCCTGTCTCGTGGGGCCAAGGTTCACACGAAGCCAAGCTGTGGCTGAACATGATTTTGCCATAATAAGGGGGAATTGTGGACTGCAACAATAACTATGAAGCTTAGTCAGCTATACTAATGTGGAATTGCTGGCCTCTTTCACTTTAAACCTCACTGCACATACTGTCACTGGAATTTTCCTGTGGCATCAGGATACTAGGCTGCACTGCTAAGGCCAGGTAGCGGCTGGCAGATAGACTGAGTCTCTGCAGCGCTGCTAAGATGAACTGAAGCTCTGCAGCGCTGCTAAGATGAACTGAGTTTCTGCAGTGCTGCTAAGATGAACTGAGTTTCTGCAGCGCTGCTAAGATGAACTGAGTTTCTGCAGT
>NC_022021.1:22674550-22676247 GCF_000317375.1 Microtus ochrogaster
GCTGCTAAGATGAACTGAGTTTCTGCAGTGCTGATAAGATGAACTGAGTTTCTGCAGTGCTGCTAAGATGGACTGAGCCTCTGTAGCGCTGCTAAGGCGGCGGCGCAGCTGGCATATGAACTGAGGCTCTGCAGTGCCCCACTTTGCCTCACCCTTGCTTCTTCGCACCTAATCGGTGATTGATTATTCCCAAGAGAGGGCATTGTTCACAATAGCTGCTGTTACTGTGCAGTGTGCCCTGAAGAAATGCTGCCCTCCATGGTGAGGAACTCTGCAGAGGTTATATTTTATTATTTCAGCTGTATGTTTTTTACAGTGTACATATTTTTCTTATGTAACTTTTATAACTTTATAACCATGTGTTTGTCAAAAGCACATAAACTGCTTCCGAAAGTTGACTGCTGAAAATGTCAACCCTAAAATGTGTACGATTTGTCCCTCTATTCCTCTTTCACTTAAATTTTTTTGGATTTCAAGATAAAAACACAAGGATATTTTCATCTCAGATTATTCTTCTAATGATTACCTACACTCACAAGTAACATTCAAGGTCTGGGGTGGAACGCTAGTGTGGCACTTGGCTAGTGTAGGAGAGGCCCTGGTTTCAGTGCTGGCACCGTGAGCATCGAGCCATTCTCTCTGTGTTTCTCACACTTTGTATTATAAGAAGTGTGTTTGTGTAGGCTGGTGACGACACTCATGTAGCGTACTGGGAAGAAAGGTCCCCATCTGCGGCGTTAAGAAGTCTGCGGAGGCAGATGACTGTGCAGCTTCCTTACAACTGAAGCGAGCAACAAAGCACCTTGGTATAAGTTCTGTCATTCTTGACTTCAGACTCCATTTTAGCTATAAAATAAAGTTCAGGTTCCCCACAGAAGCAGCTAATATGGGCTCATGGGAACTCACTGTCTCTGAACTGAGAGCTGGGGAGCCTGCATGGGACCAACGTAGGCCCTCTACATAGGTGACAGTTGTGTAGCTTGATCTATTTGTGGAACTGCTAACAGCGGGATTAGGGCCTGTCCCTAATGTTTGAGCTGGCTTTGGGGAACTTATTTCTCATACTGGGTTACCTCACCCAGTCTTAATACAAGGGGAGGAGCTTAGTCCTACCTCGACTTGATATGCCATGCTTTGTTGACTCCCATGGGAGGTCTGCCCCTTTCTGAACAGAAACGCAGGAGGAGTGGATAGGGATGGAAATGGAGGAGAGGAGAGAGAGAAAACTGTGGTTGGATATAAAACAAATGAAAAAATTTAATTAATAATAACAATAAAGTTTAGGTTCCCAAACCTTAGGGTAGCTGAGACCTTTCCAATGACTGACTGACTTCCTCCCTAAACCATAGAAATTGTCATTACACATCTTTAGTTTCTCTAGAAACATAGTTGTTCCTAATAACAGAGGGAACAAACGAGTCTGATTGGTTGGACTGAAAGGCTTACATTGTTTGTCAGATGACAATAATGGAACTTCACACAAAGAATCTTTGACTTCTGATTAGTAAAAATTGTAGCTGTAATTTGACAATAAATGTCTGTGATTTTGTGCTTATAGACCCCACTTCTGCCCCTGCTTGGGGCTGTCCGGAGAAACATGGCTCCCGAGTCCTTGTCCTGCAGTCCTGATGCATCAGTGACTGCTTATGTGGTGAATTATTAAAACCTTTGAGACCATAAGTGTTCTCTCTCTCTCT
>NC_022021.1:22677202-22686651 GCF_000317375.1 Microtus ochrogaster
TATGAAGTCACAGGGTCAACGTGACATCACACAGTGGTCTGCAGAACACAGGTGGGAGAGTTGTATGAAGCCACAGCGTCCAAGTCTTAACAACTATTGTAGGTGTCCTCTCATGTGAGGGTTCTCACTGCCCCAGAGTCACACCACTCAAGTCTCTAAGAATAATCCCAAATCAATATTTCAGGGCATCTCAAAATACACACCCTCTCACATCAGACAATAAACAAGGTCATCAAATGTGCATAGTTTAACTTATCAGAACTCCCCCTTACAGCACAGAGACTTCCCCAATATCTGTCATTCTCCTTCAATTTAAATTCTAAAGGAAACTGAAATCCTTCTGGTTTGGGTAGCTGTAAAGCTCCACTTAGACAACAAATTACAGTCTGCCTCTCCCTGGCAGCTGTCATCATCACACCTAAATGCTGCTTACAGAAATGAGCCATCCTCTTTCTGCGGAGCTGTAAAGTGAGACTCTACAAAACACAGCAGTCTGAAAAACTAGGAAGCTACATGCTTACTGGAAAAGAAGTTGCTTAAATAGTCTCTCACTGAGTGAAATTAGACAGAAAATAAAAATACAAACTGGGTTTAAGATGTGAGGAGCACAGACACCTCCAGGAATCAAAACACCTACGCAAAGGCTGCAAGGAGAAAGAAGTCCCCAGAGAAAGCCATCTCCATTTCATTCACATTTCAAATACACAAGCCTGAGACAAATTTTATCTAAGCAATGAATAGATTCATCTTCAAACCCTAAAAGCTAAGTTTTCCTAATTTATTATATTATTCTTTTTAAAATTCATTTCCCACATATTTGAGGTGAGGCATTACTGAAAAGAGCAAAGAGAAACGATGCCATGCAAGCCCGCACCTTGGGCATTCAGCCAGGGGTCTATGAGTGCAGTGATCTGTCACGGGCAGAAGATGCCCCTTTCTCTGGTCCCCCTGACCTCTGGCTCTCACAGCCCTCCTCTGAGATGGTCCCTGAACGTTGAGAAAGGGCGATGAGTAGATAGTTAAAAAAAATAGCACAATATTAATGTCACACAAATTTCATGCCTTTGAAAACTGTAGTGCTGACAGATTTCAAATATGTACATCCCTTCAAAGTCATCATCCATCAAGACAGCACACATGACAGTGGTTCCAGAAACTTCTCCTACCCCCTTTTAATACTCTCAGAAGGCCCAGGCCCTGTCCTAGACTAATCTGCTTTTTGTTAGCAATGTTTTAGTTTCTGTTTTTCAACATTTTATATATGGAGATTATAATCATGTATATTTTATGGGGCACCTCTATTTTTTCAGTCAGTAAAATGACTTTGACATTCATTCACAGTGGCCATTTCTCTGTACCTCAGCACAGTGCTCCATTACCCTCTGTACCGCTGAGCAGTGCTCCATTACCCTCTGTACCACCGAGAAGAGCTCCTTTACACTCTGTACCGCTGAGCAGGCTCCATTACACTCTGTACCTCGGTACAGTGCTCCATTACCCTCTGTAGCACCGAGAAGAGCTCCATTACACTCTGTACTGCAGAGCAGTGCTCCATTACGCTCTGTACCGCTGAGCAGTGCTCCATTACACTCTGTACCTCAGTGCAGTGCTCCATTACACTCTGTACCACCGAGAAGAGATCCATTACGCTCTGTACTGCAGAGCAGTGCTCCATTACACTCTGTACCACTGAGCAGTGCTCCATTGTACTCTGTATCACAGAGCAGTGCTCCATTACACTTCACTTCTTGCAGCAGTATCTAGTAATGCGTGTTTGCTGTTTTCAGCTTTTATTGTATGACAAACAGGAGCAGAATAATAAAACTTACCCCCTTGTTGTTGGTTGTTTTTTGACTCTTTGTCTCTTTGCTCTTTTGGGGGACCTTCCACCTGGCTCCTAAATAATCACACACAGAGACTTATTATTACTTATGAATGCCCTTCCTTAGTTTCTTGCCAGCTTTTCCGAATCTAATTATCCTGACCACCTTTTGCCTCTGGGCTTTTCTTTTTCTCTGTGTATATTTTTCTTCCCTTCTTGCTGTGTGCTGGGTGCTGGCCCTGGTGTCCTACTCTCCTTTCACTTGTAGATCTTTCCTACCAGATTTCTCCTCCTATTTATTCTCTCTGCCTGCCGGTCCCACCTGTCCTTTCTCTTGCCTTACTATTGGTCGTTCAGCTCTTTATTAGAGCAATTATGTGTTTTAGATAGGCAAAGTAACAAAACTTCACAGAGTTAAACAAATGCAACATAAAAGAATGCAACACATCTTTGCATCATTAAACAAATGTTCCACAGTATAAACAAATGCAGCCCATCTTTAACTAATCTCCACAACAGCCCATCAAGTAGAGCATTCTCCTTTGGCTTCTCATTCTTTAGTTATTTAGAGACTCTTGTTAAGAAAGTGGCTTTTAAAAGATGGCTACCACTAGAAAACTCGAGAATCCTAGCTAAGTCTCCAAGACAGGAGCTTGTACCTGTACACATAAAAATAAATCAGTGATAAAATGAATACCTCTGCTCATAAAATGCCACTTCCACAGGGTTGGGAAGGTGATTTGGTAGTTAAGAGCACCTGCTATTCTTCCAAAGACCTGAGTTTAGCTTCCAGCACCCACATCAAATGGGGCTACAACTCCAGTTCCAGGGTATCTGACACCCACTTCTGGTCTCTGCAGGCACTCTCACACATACACGGATGCAACTCACACACACACACACACACACACACACACACACACAAATAAATCTGAAAAACAAAGCCAGCTCCACAAGGAATTAGAGTTTCTATTAAATTTATCTGAATAAGCAAAAATATAATATAGAAATAGCATGAGGACCTTGACCTCCCATTTGTTGTAAGACTGGGAGAAATACGGCTTTGTTAGGCATTTGTCTCTAATGAAACCCAAGCAAAGTGAGGAATCCAACACATTCACAAAATCTCTTATGATAAGGCAGGATAAGCCGAGCTGGACAGAGAATGAGGGGAAAACAACTATAGAAATGAGGAGTAAGTTGATACTGCTTTAGACAACCTACATCTCTGATTCAGGAAGAAATACATACAGAGTGAGTTCAGGACTCAACTCTTCTGGGGGCAGCATCAGCAAAGGTTGGCAGCAGCAGTCGCTGTGAGAATAAAGGCCAGCACATTCCCAGATCATCTGCAGAACACTGAGCCGAGGCCATGCAGGCAGTGTGCCAACCAGAAGAGGGAATTCTGCTGCAAATCAAAACAGAGAGCACAGACATCGCGTCTCAATCCTGAGGTCGCGGGAAAGACTGCAGATGTTTTGTGTGGTAAACCTGCTAAAATAAAGAGTGAAGAATTCTCTTCCCTGCTCTAACTACATGTTCGCTCCAACCTCAGGCTAGCAGAGATCTGAGCATGTACAGGTAGATGGGTCTCCATCCATCTCTCCAGTCTGTTCTCACTTCGTAGACGTCCATTCCTGTTTGTCTCATGCGTACACATTCCTCATTCTCACACTTTCCTCCCTGTATTTTGACAAATAATAAATAGATGGGAGGAGTCACATCCCTCCCATATACCACACTGTCCACAGGGCTAATTCAATTCTGAGGAGAAATATTGTGGGAACATAGTTACTACTGTTGATAACCTGTAACTCACCTATTGAATGTCATGGTAATGGCCTATGCAGAATAGATAAATAAGGTCACTTTACATTCCAAGTTGTTTTGAAAAATATTTTGTGACCTGGAACTAATGACGAGTGATGTATGTATTTCAGGGAAAGCACTCCTGGCCTACGTTGCCAGATGAAAATTCACAGCTCATATACAGTAAGCCGAGAAGAGCACATGTGAAACCCAGGCATGTGAGAACGCACAGTGTGTGTGAATTTTATTAATTGTGTGGTGTGCCAATAACTGCCCTTCAGACAAGCAAAACTTTATTCCTAAAGTATTCTTCTTTACTTGTGCACCAAATAACAATTTTATCTGTAAGCCTGTAGGGATGGTACCAGAGGAGGGGTGACTGCTTGGTAATGGGGAGACTTTCCTCTGGCTACAAGAAGTCTAACAACCCCACATAAAAACATTAAAAAAGGCCCAGTACACGACACATACATGTTGAAATAATAGAAAATTACCCGTGATGCAACCAAGCAATACACTGTAAATACAAGTGTTGTACAAATACCCTTACTACATTAGTTTTGCAGAGTGAACACTGATTTTTCCCAGTGAAAGTACTTGCAGAGGTTTCTAATGGGGCAACAAACAGAAAGGTGATCTTTGCCCCAGTGCATCACAGCACTAGACTAAAATAAGGGCGAGCACTAAGAAAATGAGTTTGCAAAGCATGCTAACACGGAAGGAAAAGACTATTCTGTTCTGGGAAAGAGAATTTTCATTTTAGCGCATATGAAAATCGTGGTAAGTGGATGTGGGCAGGTGAGGGGTCACTTCATACTTCCTGGCTGAGAAAGCTCAATTCAGCATTTCAGTAACAGATGAACACTGTGAAGTCTGCAGGGATTTTTGTTGTACTTTTTTTTTAATTTTATGTGTTTCGGTGTTTTGTTTGCACATGTCTGTATGAGGGCATCAGATGCCCTGGAACTGGACAGACAGTTGTGAGCTGCCACGTGGGTGCTGGGAAATGAACCCAGTCCTCTGGAAGGGCAGCCAGCTCTTAAACACTGGGTCATTTTTCTCTAGCCCTATGTTTGCAGTTTTTATGATTGCTAAATATACTTATTGTCTGGGCCACAAAATGACTATCATATTAATTTTTATTTGAATCAGCAATAAATTCCTAGATTTAAAAATGCAATCCAGGTACTTTCACTACTCCTGCTGAAAACCTGGTCAATAATAATGTCAATAGTTTAGTACTTCAAACCACAAATGCCAAAGCGTTTCATTCATTACAAACTAACAATGTTCCACATAGCTCCCTCCTTTCTGCTGTTCTCCTTACCACCACATCCGGTCCTACAGTTCCCACTGATATTTCTCCACAAGCTAAGTACAGAGTCCGGCAGAGATGACGAAGATGATGGTGACGGCGATAATCACAACACTCAGTATTTACTGAGGGTTTACTCTCTACCACCCACTGTTCTAAGTGTGTTACATCATCTAATCCTCAGAGTAGCCGGATGAGATAATTACTATAATGATCTCATTTTCCAAGTAAGAAATACAGGAATGGAGAGATTAAGTAACTACCTAAGACTATACACCAAGTAAGTAGTTATCAGAATTCCAGGCCATACCGACTGGCTTATGAACCATACCTTACCCACAAGTTTAATAAATAATAAAGCATTTCATCTCTTTTGATCATCCATAGGTGGTACCTTCCAGGATCAACTAAAATTAACATTGGATCTAGTCTATATAAATTATTAGTTAAGCTACTGGAGCCATAATGAAACATGAGCATACACACTACAATAAGATACTTAAAATATGAGAGAAGTCATATAAAAACTTTAATAAGAGATAAAACAATAAAAATGCCATTCGGGGGGCTGGGGAGATGGCTCAGCAGTTATGATCATTTGCTTCTTTTCCAGAGGACCCAGGTTCAATTCCCAGCACCTACATTGCTACTCACAACTGTCTGTACCTCAAGTTCAAAAGACAGAGGGGAGATAATCTAACATAGGTTCTAGCACATTCATCAATGTGGTGATGTTTTCCAATTATTTCTTTTATTTTTGAAATTAAAATATAATTATATTATTTATCCATTCCTATTTCTTCCTTCAAATCCTCCCATATATCTTCTTTGCTCTTTCAAATTCACATCTCTTTTTTCATTAATTGTGTTAATCCATATATGTATATACATACAGACAGATACATACACGCATATTTCTAAACATAACCTACTGAATCTGTGTAATGGTACTCATATGTATACTTTGAGGGCTGGTCTTTTAGAATTTGGATAGCCAAACTGGTGTGCTCTACCCTGGGGAAGACTATTTCTTCCGTCTTGACATTCCTCAGTTGTCTGGAGTTCTCTGTGTAGGGCTGAGGCCTTGTGGGTTTTCTGTCTCCATTTTAGCATGCCTACTGCTATTGTCCTGAGGATGTTTTAGCAGCATGCATATTTCGGTGGTAATCAACAGTTCCCTTAATTATACCTACAACCCACTCAACAAGTGTACTGGAAAATTAGCCACTTACACAGAGGTAGTAAAGCCATGGACCTTGGAGGAGAACCTAGAAGAGCCCCTTTCCTAAACTAGCACAGTCCCTAACTACACACTACACATTTATTCTTTTACACACAGGTAAGTGTAGTCCTCTCCCCTACAGAAAACCACAACCAATCAAAATGCAGACTTGTGAACTATAATCCAAGTTTTATGATTTTGCTAAGCCTCTTGCATCTGAGCATTGTGGCACTAACTTGTATAACAATTATAACATCTACCAATAACTTTATTCAAATTGTGAATTATAATCAATTAATGTATAATGAAATTTAAAAAACATTGATATAATTAAAAGGGATAATTATTAGAATATATTCTTCTATTTCTTGTCCATATAAAAGACTTGGAAAGAAAAAAAAACATAAAACTTTGTACTCCAAAGAAAAGGAATAGCATTTCAAAGTCAGATGATCCCTATGCTCCCTGAGCCCACTGCCATCTGTGTGACATGGGTCTTGAGCCTCAGGCTCGAATGGTACACTGAACAAGTTAAGATGCTGCTGGGGGTCTTTGTGACCACCACAGTAACTATCCACAGCAGGCAAGCAGGAAGTTTGGTTTAGAAAAATTAATTAGCCAATTCTGGTTTGGAGTCTTCTGGAGTCTGACCCCAAGTAGTTTATTTTTGGCACATTTTTGCAAAGCACAATTTGGCCAACTTTTTCTGGTGATAATTAACACAGTTCCATGTGCACTTGAGTATACTGAAACTCTTTGTAAAGTACATGTCACATCTTCCAGAAAGACGGGTTCTACAGATTGATAACTTCACAATAAGGGTCTGAAGAAGGACCCCGTGGGGGCTTGCCACCCAGATAGCACAAAGATTACCAGGCTAGTAACCACACCACTCCTGGCCTTCTGGGTAGAAAACAGGCTATATATCTCCCCAATAAAAAGACATCCCTGTGTACTTAACATTCCTGGTTCATCTTGTGCTTATCTATGAGTACAAGAACCTGGGTGCCTCACAAATACTGAGGTCATCTTTTTCTTAGGAAACATAAAATTAGGAACTGTGACTCATAGTTTGTAGTTTAAACAAGAATAGAGAACAAAAGCCAAATTTTACTCTAGAGGGTCAGAAAAACTGGGAATTAAAGAAAAACGTGAATTCCCAGTCGCTCATCCAGGTGCCTGAACTTTTCAGGGATTCTCCCAGGCCGGCATTCAGTCAAAAGCCAGCACAAGAAGAGTGGCTCATCTGGAGCCTAGAGCCTTGATGTCTGTTCAAAAGCAAAGATGCTCTTATAAGGCGTCTGATGTTAAGAAATGTGCAGGGGGCTGGAGAGATGGCTCAGTGGTTAAGAGCATTGCCTGCTCTTCCAAAGGTCCTGAGTTCAATTCCCAGCAACCACATGGTGGCTCACAACCATCTGTAAAGAGGTCTGGTGCCCTCTTCTGGCCTTCAGGCATACAGACAGAATATTGTATACATAATAAATAAATATTAAAAAAAAAAAAAGAAATGTGCACCGAAGCCCATGTGGAGAGGACCTGGACTTATCTGTTCACAGCAAGCATGCTTCTGCTTTCCTCCCTGATTTATTCTTTAATATTTCTTGGAAAATAAGGAAAGAAAGAACAAGAAGGAAGGAGGAAAGAGAGAACAGAATTCAGTGACTGTGTATTTTCTAGCAGGTGTTAGGTACCCACTAAAGGGCTGGAGGAAGAAGTTGCCCTCCCCTGGTGTCAGAGCAGGGCATAGTGCTCTGGGCTGGGAGGAAGAAGTTGCCCTCCCCTGGTGTCAGAGCAGGGCATAGTGCTCTGGGCTGGGAGGAAGAAGTTGCCCTCCCCTGGTGTCAGAGCAGGGCATAGTGCTCTGGGCTGGGAGGAAGAAGTTGCCCTCCATTGGTGTCAGAGCAGGGCATAGTGCTCTGGGCTGGGGCTTGTCCACCAACACATGCATTTTTTATCTCAGCCACAGTGACCAGTGCCCGGGCGTATCTGACAGATGTGATGGGGCTGACAAGGAGAAGACAAGTTCCCATTTAGCTGGCGACCCCTGACTGGGCTCCATTACCTTATATTGTGATATGGCGTGAAATATCACCCTTGGGCTTTTGTGTTTAAATACCATTTTCACAACTGGTGCACTGTCCTTAGAAGCTCTGGAGCCATATGGACGTGGGGCCTTGCCTTGAAGGCACTGGGCCATAGGGACAGGCTTGAGGGTTATGGGCCAGATCAGCTTCCTAGTAAAGTTCTTTGCTTCCTACGGCAAAAACAATGTAGCCAGGTCCCTCACTCACACTCTAGCTACCATGACCAGGAGCCCTCCTGCCATGTCTTCCTGTGAGCCAAAATTAAGAATTCCTTCTTAAACTGCCTCCTTCAGATATTTTGTAATAATAGCAATGAGAAAGTAATTATGTTTCCATCCTTTGTCCCTCTAGCCTGGGGACAAAATGACCTTCTACTGTTGCCATATCCTGAACTGTCTCAGTTTCCTCTCTCTGTCTGGAACATACCAAGTTTAAATGTTATTGGGGGAGACAATACAATATTTCCATACATAAATACAGGTACCAGGGCCACATACAGCTACCTTTTTTTGCCGATGTCTCCTCGCATTTCACATGCTGCCCCGTCTCAGAACCACTCTTATACCTTTAGATGAATTCATGAGTTCCCTTCTTGGCTCTTTGCTCTTTTCTATGCATTTAGCTATTCCCCATTTACATTCGATCAACTTTTCACACTCAGAGCTGCTAATGTTTTCCTAACTAGGCCCTGACTTACTCTAAACTTCTTAGAAACATGGTTAAAGAGTTAAGAGAAGCCTGTGCTGGCTAGTGTCAACTTTTACAAGCTGGAGTCCTTTAGAAAAGGACATTTCAACTGAGAAAATGCAAATGCATGTAAGTAAGAGAAGCATAAGTGAGGATCGGACAGCAGGAAATAGCACATCTTGCCAGCATGAGCTGGTAGGTGGAAAAGAAGATGTTAAGTAAATGTTTCAATAAAACATAAAAGAGCTATGACCAATAGAATGTTCTAGGATGAATCCTGCTGCAGCCTGTTTGCAGGAGCCCCTCCTCCCACTCTACCTCAACTCCATGGGGACTCCCCCTCTTTGTTCAGCCCAGGATCCTCCAGACCATTCTCTCTGTCCCTCTTAGCTTTCCTCCTATCCTTGGTATCACTCACCTACCTGTGGAGAGACTGTACCAGTGACCTTACAGTCACCACACTCCTACCTGTAGAGAGACTGTACCAGTGACCCTACAGTCACCACA
>NC_022021.1:22687872-22701066 GCF_000317375.1 Microtus ochrogaster
AAAAAAAAATAAAATCATGATAAAATCAAATTTTCACAATTTTTGTCTACCAACCCAGTTCTACAGAAGGAAAATTTCAGTCTAACAAGGTTAACCACACCCCAAAGGACACAGGAATAAAAAAGCCCAGAACAATAAATCTAGAGGGTAGAAAACATCCACCCTATCATAATATATTAATATATCAATAAAATATGTTCATCCCAGGTGGGGGTGGTACATGCCTTTAATCCCAGCACTCAGGAGCAGAGGAGGAGGATCTCTTTGAGTTCTAGGTCAAGCTGGTGTACAGAGTGAGTTCCTAGGACAGCCAGGACTACACAGAGAAACCCCGTCTCAAAATACCAAACCAAGCCAAACCAAACTAAACCAAACCAAAAACACTGTTCATAAATAACTCTCAAGGTTAATTGTCTCAATTCCCCAATAAAAAGACACAGGCTAACAGAATAGATTAAAAGACAGGATCCATTCCACTGCATTCAAGAAACACAACAGTTATCTTTGGGTCACGACCTCTTTGGAGGGCAAATGACCCTTACACAGGGGTTGCCTAAGACCATGGGAAAACACATATTTCCGACGGTTTTAGGAAGTGAGACATGGCTCCTTTATCCGTATCTGCCTCCGGCAGGGTCTGCCCACATGCAGATAGGCCCAAATAGAAGCACCAGGAGAGAGGACTGCATCACACCAACCCTGTTACACATATACCTGGACAAATATGGCTGAATGTGACAGCGCTGGTGATATAATGTACGTATGTTTACTAGTCCCTGTGACAGCACTGGTGATATAATGTATGTATGTATACCAGTCCCTGTGACAGGGCTGGTGATATAATGTACGTATGTTTACTAGTCCCTGTGACAGCGCTGGTGATATAATGTATGTATGTATACCAGTCCCACATGTGTACAGAGCAGCTATTGTGTTGAAAGCAGCAGTACTGGAGGTAAAAGGATGCTTCATGTGTTATAACTACTGGTTAAATGTAAAATCATATACTATAACATCAACTACTACAGTATGTGTGTATCTGTATATATATATATGTATATATTTGTATATATGTAATAAATTTGTTATTTTCATAAATATGCATATATATTACTATGGGATCTTTTTATAATAATAATTACAATTTTATTATTATTATTATTATTAAAAATTTCCACCTCCTCCCCTTTTCCCATTTCCCTCCCACTTCCCCCATTCCCCTTACTATGGGATCTTAATCTGGATGATTGGTCTTTTTTTACTCAGCCGTGGTTGGTGTGAATACTGCCCTCTTGTGATAGTAACCGGTATAAAAAAACAACACAGAGAAAGGTAAATAACAAAAAACTAACTGTATTGACTGAACTATGCCGTGTATAATCTTTTGAATTATTAAAGCTATTGTTTCATTAGAAAACCACACCATGACAATGGATCATGTTGAGAAGAATGTTAAGAAAAGAAAACATGGTGAGGATTTTTTACAGTATGGTTTTACGTCAACAATTACAACACAGATTGAAAAACTGAAATGCATTATTTGTTGTGAAATTCTATCAACCAAATCTATGAAGCTGAACAAACTAAAGTGCCCTCCTAGTAACGAGCATTCGAGTTCTGCCAGTAAGGATAGCAACTATTTTAGAAGCAAAACTGATGAACCCAAGAACACCAGACTTGACACTAGGGTAATTACCACAAAGAAAATGGAGCAGCTGCTGAAACTTCCTATTTGGTAGCACTCAGAACATCCAGAACTATGAAGGCTCCCGCTGTTGCTGAAGATTTGCTGTTAACAATGACCAAAGACAGTGTTCAAGTTTATGATCAGAGACAAATTTGTTACACAATTGAGTGTAGTTTCCTTATCTAACAACACTGTCTGCAGAAGAATAGATGATACATCTACTGACATTCTTGATCAGGTAAGCCAGGAAGTTAAATCTGCTCTACTTCCAATATTTAGCATCCAGCTCCATGAATCTACAGACACTGTAAGCTGTTTGCAGTTCCGTGAGGCATGTTAGTGATGATGGCTCTAAAGGTAAGTTTCTCTGATACACACATTTTGAAACGACAACTGCTACACATGATGTCTGTGACACAGTGGGATCATATCTGAAAGACCATACGGCTCTTAGGCGAAGGTTTGTGGTGTTTGCATGGATGATGTTCCAGCTATGCTGCTATGTCGATCTGATTTCAATGTTTGGTACTGAATGAACCAAAAGTCATTAGAACTCACTGTATGATTCATCTCTAAATAGCCATGAAGATGCTGCCACAATAGTTACAACATGCAATGAAAAGCATTGAAAGTTCTGTCGGTTTTGCAAAGGTGGGCATTTTCAACTGCCAACTGTTTGAGCAACTGTGCAACCATTTGGATGATGAATTAATTTTTTTTTAATTAGAAAGCAAGACTGAAGTTCAAAGCACTTTCCAGTGAAGTGAATGAAGGGTTAAAGTGATCACTGCAAGGACAAAATGCAGTGTGTTGTGATTTGTCTGAAAAGATCGGGTCATTCCAATAAAACTTCAGCTTTGGCCAAGAAAAAGATGAAAATAAAATTTACAACTTGCCTACCTTATGACATTGAGCCAAGAAAAGGATTTTATCCCATTCTGCCTAAGACTGAGTTTTGCCTTCTGTTTCCAACAACATATCTTTATGAAACAGGTTTTCCAGCCTCTTTGTTAAGACATCTAAACACAGAAGCAGACTTGTTGTGGAGATGGTTTTCATTGTGCACTTACAAAGACTCCATGAGAATTTCTGATCTGGTGATAAATAAGTAATATCAACCTTGGCACTGACATAGGCTTTTTACACATAGCGTTGCAAATGTAGCAATGTTGTTCACAGTTACCCATGCTACAAGACCATGCTTCAAAACAAAATTTGTTTATTTATATTAGAAATAATTATTTCACAATATATAATAACATATTGCTTTGTGATTAATCACTATGTTTTAATTATGATGAATTTGTAACAATGAAAATGACACCTGAGGATGAGAAGATTTCCCAAGTTCATGGGTTGGTAAGATAACATAGTGGAAAGGGCCTTTCTACCAAAAGTAATCTACTGTTGGGGACTATTACCTTAAAACATTTTGCATTTTTTCCTACTGCTTTTGATAACAATTCAAAAATGTGTTTGATTAAATAGAATTAACCTGCGAGCAGGAGGTTGAGTCAGCAAGTAGCTGACAGGAGGTGTTAAGGAGGAATCACGTATAGAAAGGGTTTTTAAGTGGGGGCAGAGAAAGGGACAGGTTATTTTGGACGATACCAGCAAAGAAAGAAGGTGAGCTATTTGTTATTAAGTCTCTCAGAGCGAGCAGAATTCCACCTCAAACCTTAAATTGTGAGTTCTTTAGATTTAGATAGTTTCTCTTAGTAGCTTTGAAAGAGTTGGTGCTGGAGGGAACACAATCTCCCTCAGGCTGAGGCCCTTGCCAAAGCTGTGGCTTAAGGGGAATCCACTGTAGATAATAAAAAACATATAACTGCAGTCTACAGATTCAGTGCTATCCTCATCCAAATTATTCACAGAAATTGAAAAAATACTCTTCAATTCCATATGGAAACACACACAAAACAGGATCGTTAAAATAATCCTTAATAATAAAAGAAAACTTCTAGAAGTATTGCCAGTGAAGATTTCAAGTTGTATTACAGAGCTATAGTAATAAAAACAGGATGGCATTGGCATACGAACAAATGCACTAATTAATAAAACCAAATTAAAGAGCAAGACATATGTCCACATACCTATGGACACCTGATTTTTTACAAAGACGCCAAAAAGCATAATGTAGAAATAACAGTATCTTCAACAGATGATGATAATCAAACTGGAAGGCTATTGGTAGGAGCATGAAAATAGATCTGTATCTATCACCCAGAAAAATAAACATAACTCTAAATGGATCAAGGACGTCAACGTAAGAGTGTATAAACTGAACAGAAGTGGAAACAGGAAATTAATTCAACACACTGGAAAGGAGTTTCTAAACAGAATACAGAGAGCAGAGGCAGTATGAACAATTAATAAATGGGATCTTATGAAACTGAAAAACTTCTGTATAGCAAAGGACACCTTCATTCAGACAAAGTAGCAGGCTACAGAATCAGATCTTTATCAATTATATATCTGACAGAGGCTTACTATCTAGAATATATGAAGGACCAAAACCTGAACATGAAGAAAAGAAGAAACTTAATTTAAAAAACAGGGTTCAGAACTATGTGGAGATTTCTCAAAAACAAACAAAAAACCAAAGAAACAGAAATGGCTGAGAAATACTTAAATGTTTAACATCCTTATCCAACATGGTTATATAAATTAAACTTACTTTGATAATTCATCTTATATAAGACAGAATGGTCAAAATCAATAAAACAAATGACAGCTTATGCTAGAGAGGATGTAGGGAAAGGGGAGCACTCATCCATTGCTAGAGGGACTGAAAATTTGTATATCCGCTTTATGTAAATCAGCATGCAGTTCCTCAGAGCAGAGAACTGATTTGCCACAAGATCCAGACATACTACTTCTGGGCATGTTCCCAAAAGACTCTATATCTTACAACAGAGATATTACTCACCCATATTCATTGCTGCTATTCATTATGTTGCTCATAATAGCCAGAAGTTGGAAACAGACAAGATATCAACTGATGAGTGGATAATGAAATTGTGCTATATTTACATAATGCTATATTGCTCATCTTTCAAGAAAAATAAAAATCAGGTAAATGGATGGAGTTAGAAAAAAATCATCACTTTAAGATAAGCAATACCCCCCAAAACAAATATTTTATGTTTGCTTTTACCTGTAGATGTTAGCTTTTGAGCTTTTAATATGTATACTACAATTCAAACAACCACAGAGGTTAGGTACCTAGTAAAGGACCAGGGGAGAGGAGAAAAATCTCCCAAGAAAGAGAAAATAGAACATAGTGCTATAGATCAAGGGGAAAGTATAATAGGAGACTTAAAAGGGGAAGGATGAGAGAGAAGGGTAAAGGAGGGAATATGGAAAGGACGGCTAATACTCAAAACCATTTGAAAAACCATATGGAAACCTACTACTGTAAAACCTTGCTTAAATATATACATATATGAAAAGAACCTAAATGGAGTCACCAAATAATAGGAGAGAGGACAACATCAAGTAAAACTTCCAGAGTCAGGAATGGGTTATACCTTATTGAGACACTGGCCAAGGGGGTCACATGGAACTCCACAAACACCACAAGCCATTGACAAAGCTATTGGCTGTCCTCTAAAACCTGTTGATAATAAGGCCCTATTGATGAAGATACTTGCTGATATCATTGAACACAGAGATATTGAGCTCGTGCTTAACTAGAAGCTTTACCCTACTGCTGATAGTGTTCATGTTACTGGATGGTACTCTGCAATCAGAGGACAAAGGAGATTAACAATATATACCATCTACATACCTTGGGAACTTCAGTAGCCACTTGCTTACAAGATATTGGACAATAGTAGCACAAATATTAAGAGATTAACAAACAGTTTTTGAAAATTGGATTTAAGGTCCCACTCAATGAGATGAAACCTATACCCGACAGCACTAAAGCAGCTAAGAATCTGTGACTAGATAGGTCATGACCTTAGAGAAAAACCCAACACCGTTTTTTTGCTAATAGAACATAGCAATAGAATAACTGCTAATAAAATATTTGTGTGCCCTTGATGTGGGATTCCCCTCTGTATGCTATGAATATGTTTTATTACCATTGGTTATTTAAAAAGCTGTTTTGGCCAATGATTTAGTAGAGTAAAGCCAGGCAGACAGTGAAACAGAGAGAAAGTAGGAGGAGTCAGATGCCATGTAGTTCCTGAAGGAGAAAAACGCCCACTGAACCTTACCTTACCAGCAGGCCAAAACCTCATGGTGATACAAAGATTAATAGAAATGGGTTGATTCAAGGTAAAAGGGATATCTAGAAATATGCCTGAGTCATTGGCCAAACAGTGTTTAATTAATAATTCTGTGTGATTATTTGAGTCTGGCCAGCCAGGAAACAAATGAGCAGTCTCCATCTATGTATCCCTAGATCAGTGCCTTGCTCAACTGATATCAGAGAAACTTCTTTTTGTAGTAGATGGGAAATAACACAGAGACCCACAACTGCACAATGTGTAGAGAGTGAGACACTTTGGAGCACTCAGTCCTAATTAGAATGTCTTCAAGGAATGCCTCCCTTCAAGAAAGGGAAGAGGTGGGAAGATCATAATAGGCAGAGGTAATAGATGATTCCAAAGAAGCAGTGTTGTGGAATATTTATTTAACTATGTAAAGATGTGTTGCACTTATTTAACTATGTAAGGATGTATTGCATTTAACTATGTAAAGATATGTTGTATTTGCTTAAGTTGTGAAATATTTGCTTATGCAAAGATTGGTTTCATTTAATTATATAAAGATGTGTGTATAGTTAAGAAATACAAATTAATAGTCTTCTATAATAGTCAAACTTATAAACAAGCTATATTTTCTAGATATACATATATATTTCAGATGGATAGGTTATCTTAAAACACTTCAAAGACATACAGAATATGGCATTTCAAATGTTTTAAGAACTTAGACTTTTCTCAACACTAAAACAAATATGCTCCTGGAAGCATCTATTACTTCAAAGAGGTTGATGGGCATTGAAGAAACTCATTATGGAGTTTGTCTTCTATGTGGCAAGGCTAGCCATTTGGTTAAGAATGCTTTTGCCTGGACTGCCTGGCTGTATTCTGTATAAACTGGACATGCAGGACCTACAGAAAAGTGACTACTAAACTTGCCAAAAGAAGATGGGACAGTTCTTAAGGATTCCTGCTTCACGGAAGAGTCTGACAGACATTCTGTAGGACACAGAGAAAAATGACTGACATACTGCCAATATAGGTGGGGCAGTTTCAAGTTTTCAGCTTCACTGAGAAGTCTGCCAGACACTCTAGGCCTCTAGGTTGAAGGTGAATGTGCCAACAATACAGAAGAACTTCAGGTGACTGTGCAGGCAGCCAGATATCTCTGTCATTTCTAGAGTTTTGAAAATTGCTTACAATGTACTTCTAGTTTACTTAGGAAATATATCCTCCTGGGGTCTTTGATGGAGTTAAAGACTAGATAGTTAAAATTATAGTTTTCCTTAGTTATAATAAAAGGTAAATTAGATCTAAAACTTTAGACTCACATATATAAGATAGCTATTAGAGTATTTTCTTTACTTTTGTCAAATACAAATAGACAGATATGGTAACTGTAAATCTTGCTTGATACCTGTTTTGTTATATGTAATTTTCCTCTGTTAAAGTTAAAAATTTTCCTTTTTAAATAGACAGAAAAGGGGAGATGATATGGTTGTTCTGCATGCTGCAAATATATATTTCTTTTATTGGTTGATGAATAAAACTTCTTTGGCCAATGGCCAGGCAGAATATAGCTAGGTGGGAATTCCAAACAGACATATGGAGAGAAAGAAGGTGGAGTCAAGGAGACACTATGTAGCTGTTGAAGAAGTAGCATGCCAGTGTATCACTGATAAGCCACAGTCCTGTGGCGATACACAGATTAGTAGATATTATTTATTTAATTGTGAGAGCTAATCAGTAATATGCCTAAGCCATTAGCCAAACAATTACAATTAATAATAAGCCTATGAGTGGTTATCTCATAAGCAGCTAAGGGGACTGGCTGGCAGAGAGAAACTGGTTCAGTGGGACTGAATGAGACAGAGAAAAGTCTCCATTTACAGATGTGTTCCTTGCCTGACTAAGGTACCTGGTTTGTCTAATTAAAAAGCTGAATGGCTAATAGCTAGGAAGGAGGTATAGGAGGGACTTCTAGGTAGGAAGAGTAAGTAGGAGGAGAAATTTAGATTCAAAAAATAAGAGACCCCCAAGGAGACACCAGAGGCTAGACAGCCAGACACAGAAAAAGCAGGAAAGTAGGACATACAGAATGAAAAAAAATAGGTTAAAAAGCCCCAAAACAAGAGCTAGTAGAACAGGACTGAGCATTCATAATTAATAATACGTCTCCATATCTTTATATGGGAGCCTGTTGGTGAGCCCCCACCAAATTACAACTGCAAAGCAGTGTCTTCCAGACTGAGATGGTTTGAATGAGAATGCTCCCCCATAGATTCATATATTTGAATACTTGGTACCCAGTGAATGAAACTGCTTGGTAAGAATTAGGAGATGTGGCCTTGTTAGAGTAGGTCTGTCACTGGAGGTGAGTTTTGAGATTTCAAAAGTCATGCCAGGCCCAGAACTTTCTCCCTCTCCCTCCTTCCTATATACCTCCTTTCCTTCCCTCCCATAAACCCTATCTCACTCTCTCTCTTTGTCTTTTTCTCTCTCTACCTATTGCCTGAGGGTCAGGATGTCATGCTCTCAGCTACTCCTCTAGCACCATGCCTTTCTGATTCCTAATTTATTGACCATAGAATAACTGTTTAAAACCATAAGCAAGCTTTCAATTAAATAAGTTCTTTTGTAAGCATTGTCTTGGTCATGGTGTTTCATCACGGCAATAGGACAGTAGATAAGATACAGACATAACAAGACTGATATACATATGAACTCACAGAGACAGTGGCAGCATTCACAACACCTGCACAAGTTCAAGGAAGTTGGAGTAACCACGAACACAGAACACAGAACACAGTACTGAGATGAGGTGGACATGGAATTCTACTCCTAACCAGGGAAGTATTTAAAATTGATATATGATGAAAATTAATAAAATTTATGCCCTGGCAATGCTGAATCATGCATAGGCAGTCCGTATATGATGGCTCTGTTGAAATTGTTCATATTAGGTTTCATGGTCTAAGTTAATGAGAACAACTAACCAGGTCTCTTCCTCAAGAGGGCACTACATCTCTTTGCAGATGATTGTAAGCCACCATGTGGTTGCTGGGAATTGAAGTCAGGACCTTTGGAAGAGTAGACAGTGTTCTTAACCACTGAACCATCTCTCCAGTCCCAATTGATATATGATAGCAAAGGGAAAATAATTATTTCCAACAGAGAGTCACTGGATATATCAACTGCATTCAGAGAAGACCCCATGCCCAGGACTGTTAGCGAACTTAAAATGAACTTCATGTCTTTTTTTGTGGACATTTTATTTTAACCTTGTGTGTGTGTGTGTGTGTGTGTGTGTGTGTGTGTGTGTGTGTGTAGGAGTTTAATCGGTGTTACTTGCTCCTCCCAGAAATCATAGTTTGTCAGATAAATAGCCCAGGACCAGGTGTAGGATACCTTCCTAGCAATTGTTGATTGGGCTATTGTAGAGATCCATTACAAAATGCAAGCTATCACCAGTGTTCGTGGTTACCCAACAGAACTGGTACTAGCAAGAAACCTTCCCCATTGGCTAGCTTTCATTTGAGAGGGCACTGAATTTCCTGGAGTGAGAGTTACAGGCAGTGGTCAGTTGACCAACATGGTGCTAAGAATTGAACTTAGGTCCTCTTCCGAAGAAGCATGCACTCTTAACTCTTGAGCCATCTCACCCTTGAGAGCATGTTTTCTAGCTTGATTCCTTGTGTTCATAAAAAATGTATAGGTCATAGAAACACAATAATTGCTACAATTATAATATGGAGAAATGAGGAGAACTAACAAGATCTATCTTAGTTTTTAAAAAGTAATTTATCTGCTTTAACTTATTTGCTGCTGTTATTTTTCTAATTAATTATAATGTACAGTGTCTCAACCCTGCCAATTTATCCAGCCCATGCTTGAAAGGGGCAGTGTGGATTGGGGAAAAAATAGACACAAGACTGAAGATAGAGTTGGGAGGGCATTCTAGTGAATAGTAAATCTACCCAAGCTTTCTTTTCGTAGTCCTTTCATATCCCAAGCCACAGGGGAAGGCAAAAGGATTTTTTAAAATCATAATACAAGGAACAAATAAGAGGGATTACTTCTTTAATATTCAAAACATCTAATAGCTATGCCTTAAATCAAACATCCTGTTATTTGGAGCAAAATATCCAGTAGCTATATCTTAGGCCAAACATCCTACCATCTAGGCAAGACATACAGCACCTTCACCTTAGGTCAAATATCCTGTTGTTTGACCTTGTAGGAGCAATGATAGGCTCAAACTCTCAGACCTTATGTCAAGATGGAGCCCAGATACTTCTATGAGCCTGCACAGTACATAACTCAAAATCTAGATATTTAAGAAAACACAGGTTATTAAATGAAATCCCTAGTATCTGGTGTAAGATATTTCCATCAGGCCAGTGAGGTCCCCAGGAGCATTCTCATCTCCTTGCCAACCCTTTGCTGGGACTTGCCCCCAAGCCTGATCTACTTCTTCCACTCAGGAGCAGGCCACTTCAGTCAGAACTGGTGAGTGACTTGCCTGCTGGTGGAACAACCCAATTCCCTAGATTCTCTATCCCAAGATTCTTCCCCACAGCCTATGCCATCCAAGCTCACTGGTGGCCACACTGCTGGGATCTATAAATCTCAGTGAACTTCTGGCACTCAGGTGCAACTCACACCAGTCAGAACAGGGCCAAGCCACACCAGTGTAAACAGACTTCAGCTGTTCAGGTGCAGGCCACAACAGTCAGAAGAACAGAGAACCCCCTGATGCAACAAAGGTCAAGCTAACCTTCAGAAGACCAATACATAACTTAAATAGACACAATAGACCAGAGGCCACACAAATCACCAGAAATCCAGGCCACAAAGACTAGAAAAGCGAAGAGGAAACAGAAAACTAAGGAACCAAACGCACATCCAAAGGACAATCTCAGAAATCCAGGGCTAAAACTAGTTACTCATCCCTAATCCAGATGCCTAAACACCAGTATAAAAATACAATCAACAAAAGCCAGGGTAAAATAGCATCACCAGAGCCCAGCTATCCTACAACAGCAATCCTTAAACATTCCAATGAAGATGAAGTACAAGAAAATAACCTTAAAAACAATTTTGTAAAGATGATGCACATTCTTAAATATGACATAAAAAAACTTCATTAAAGAGGTCAAGGAAGAAACAACCAAAAATTTAGAGAAAATCAACAAATCTCTTAAGTAATGCCAAGTAAACAGGTAAAGAGAGCTATTTGTTGTGGGGATATTTTGTTTGTGCTTTAACAAATAAAATATGTTTGAAGATTAGAGTGTGGAACTAACCACATTAGTTAGCCATAGAAGTCAGGCAGTGGCTTTAATCCCAGGATTTGGGAGACACAGGCAGACTGATCTCTGTGAGTTCAAGGCGACTGTGGGCTCTGTGAGATTGATTCAGTCTAAAAGACACAAAGGGCGGCTCACACCTTTAATCCTGTACTAGGGAGTCACATGCCTTTAATCCCAGCACTAGGGAGTTGGAGATGGGAAGTGATGTGACTGGGTGGAGAAAGGAAAATAAGGTGGGAGGAGACAGGAGCTCAGGATTCAGTCTGAGATTTCACAGAGATAGCATTCAGTCTGAGGACTTGTAGAGAGATAGGGTACCCCACTTCGTCTGAAGATTTATGATGCCACAATCACCCTGTTACACAAACCACACACAGAGTCAACAAAGAAAAAGAATTACAGGCCAAATTCCTTCATAAACATAGAGGCAAAAATATTCAATAAAAACCAATCAAACTAAATCCAAGAACACATCAAAAAGATCATCTGCCACGATTAAATGGGCTTCATCCCAGAGATGCAGAGATGGTTCAACATAAGAAAATCTGTCAATGTAATCTACCATATAAAAAAACTGAAAGACAAACCCCACGAGATCATCTTATTAGATGCTGAAAAAGCCTTGACAAAATCCAGTATTCCTTCATGATAAAGGTCTTGGAAAAATCAGGGATATAAGGGCATACCTTATAAATACAATACAGGCAATATATAGCAAGCCAATAGCCAACATCAAATTAAATGGAAAGAAACTTAAAGTAATTCCACTAAAATCAGGAATAAAAAGGCTGTCCACTCTCTCCATATCTATTCAATATAGTGCTTGAAGTTATAGCTAGAACAATAAGACAACTGAAGGAGGTTGGGGGACACAAATTGGAAAGGAAGAAGTCAAAGTTCCACCAATTGCAGATGATATGATAGTATACATAAGTGACCCCAAAAATTCTACCAGAGAACTCCTACAGTTGAAAAACACTTTAATGAAGTGACTGGATAGAAAATTAGCTACACAAAATCACTAGCCTTCCTATATAGAAATGATAAATAAGCTGAGAAAGAAATTAGATAAACAACACCCTTCACCATAGTCACAAATGGTACAAAATATTTTGGGATAACTCTAACCAAACAAGTAAAAGACATGTATGACAAGAACCTCAAGTCTTTGAAAAAGAAATTGGAGAAGGAAGCAGATGATGGAAAGATCTCCCATGCTCATGTATTGGTAGAATTAACATAGTAAAACTGTGCTACCAAAATCAATCTACGGGTTCAATCTAATCCTCATCAAAATTCCATCACAATTCTTCACAGATATTGAAAGAAAAATACTCAGCTTCATGTGGAAAAACAAAAACCCCAGGATAGCTAAATGATTCTTGTGCAATAAAAGAACTTCTAAAGGTATTACCATTCCTGATTTCAAGCAATAGTATGCTTGTATTATGGAGCAATAGTAATAAATATCACATGATATGGGCATAAAAACAGACAGATTGATCAATGGAAACTGAAAGCAATTGAAAACTCAGAAGTACATTAACCCACCTATGAGAAAACAGATTTTTGGCAAAGACAAAATTATACAATGGAAAACAGAAAGCATTTCAACAAATAGTGCTGGTCTAAGTGGATGTCTACATGTAGAAGGATGCAAATAGATTCATATCTATTACCCTGCACAAAACTCAAGTTCAAGTGGATCAAAGATATCAACATAAAACCAGATACACCGAGTCTCACAGAAAACAAAATAAGGAATAGCTTGGAATGCATTGACAAATGGGACAACTTCCTGAACAGAACAACAATTGCCCAGACACTAGGTTTGACAATTATTGATTACGACCTTGTGGAACTAAAAAGCTTCTCTAAAGCAAAGTATTTGTTGTAAGCCAGCTTTTTGGGGTAACTCCTGCCACAGTTGAGCCATGGAGGATTTGTATATTCTAGGGTAGGGGTGTGAGGATTAAAAATG
>NC_022021.1:22710141-22766388 GCF_000317375.1 Microtus ochrogaster
CTCCCGCAACAACAAAGGATAATCGGAACTGTTACTTGCTTCAATACTTAAGACATCAAGCCATTAATCCCTGAGTAAAGCATTTGATGTTTTGGATATACCTCTGTCTTAATGTCCCAAACACCAAGTAACCACACCTTAGGTCAGGAAGGATATCTTGTTTTGTAGCCACACCTGTTGTCAATAACTTTAAAACAAATAAAATAAGCACAAGAAAGAAATAAAATAAGACAAGGTGGAATAAGGCTTACATTTTTGGGTCCCCACAACAACCCTGTCAATAGGACAAAAATGCAGCCCACAAAATGCAAAAAGATTTTCACCAACCCCACATCTGACAGAGGGGTAATATCCAAAATATATAAAGAACTCAAGAAACTAGATTTCAACAAACCAAATTATTCAATTAAAAATCGGGTACAGATATAAACAGAGAGTTCTCAACAAAAAAATTTCAAATGACTGAGAAACACTTAAAGAAATGTTCAGCATCTTCAGCCATCAGAAAAATGCAAACAAAATGACACCAATTCTAGCTTACATCTGTCAGAATTGTTAAGATGAAAAACACAAGTTACAGTTGATGCTTTGGAGGATGTGGAGCAAGAGAATACTCCTTCACTGTTGGTGAGAGTGCAAACTTGTGTAGAATTTTGGAAATCAATATGGAGTTTTCTCAGAAAATTGGGAGTCAATCTATCCTGTGATCCAGCTATACTACTTCTGGGCATATACCCAAAGGATAGTTCACCATATCATAAGGATACTTTCACAACTATGTTAAGAGCAACTTCATTCATAATAGCCAGAAACTGAAAACAACTTTGATGTCCCTCAACTAAAAAATGGATAAAGAAAATGTGGTACATTTACAACATGGAATAATACGCAGCCAATAAAAACAGTAACAGGCAAATGGATGGAACTAGAAAAGATCATCCTGAAGGAGGTATCCCAGACCCAGAAAGACAAACATGGTATGTACTCATCATAAGTGATTATTAGCTATAAAGTAAAGGGTAACCCTATTACAATCCACAGACCCAGAGAGGCTAAATAACAAGGAGGCCTCAAGAGGAAGATGCATGAATCTCATTGTGAAGGAGAAGAGAATGGAAATTGCCAGTGGGTAGGGTAAGGGATTTGGAAGGGGGTTGGGGATAGAAAACAGAAGGATCAGGTGGTGAAAGGGTGGAGGAAGAAACTACTAAAAGAAACAGCTGGAATCTGAGGACATCTCTGCAATGACCTAGAAGCCTGAGCAATGGAATCCCACAACAATCTATAAGAATGACCCTAGCTAAGGCTCCTAGAAATAGAGGATACAGAACCAGAACCAGTCATTGTCTGTAACCAGACAAGACTTCCAGTGGAGGGTTTGGGACACCAACCCAATGACAAATACTTTAGCCTACAATTTGTCCTGCCTACAAGTTAATGAATAAAGCTGTTTTGGTCAATGGCTTAGCAGAGTAAAGGTGGATGGGAAATCTGAACAGAGATAAAGAGAGAGTAGACAGAGTAAAGGAGATACAATGTAGCCACTAAAAGAGAAAGATGCCAGAACATTACCAGTAAGCCACAGCTTCATGGTGATACATACATATATAATAGAAATGGTATAAGATGTAAAAGCTAGCTAGAAATGCACCTGAGCCTTTGGCCAAATGTTATTGAAATTAATATGGTTTCTTTGTGATCATTCAAATCTGGGAGTCTGGGAAATAAAAGTACGTCTCCTTGACCAGGTTCTCGCCACCCACCTGTTCTCAAGGTATCTTATGAAATAACCACTCTGAGATTGAATATTAATTACATACTCTTTGGCCTATTAAAACAGGCTTCTTATTAATTAACTCTTACATCTTAAAATTAACCCATTACTATTATTTTATCTTTTACCACGAGGCTCATGGTTTGTTACCTCTTACTTCTTAAGCAGCTAGAGTCTCCTTGACTCTTCCTACACTTTCTCTCTCTCTCAATCTCTGTTCAGATTTCCTGCCTGACTTTGCTCTGCTAAGCCATTGGTCAATACAGCTTTATTCATTAGCCAATAAAAGCAGCATATATACTGAAGGACCTCCCACATAAGGGCCAGAACCCAGAAGTCATATAGCCCAGAGACTGAGGATAGAACCAAACACAAATGACAAAAAAGTCAATGGATTCCTAATGATATTACACTATATTCTACAGCTGTGCCTAGCCCAACTCTCATCAGAGAGGCTTCACCCAGAAACTTACGGAAACAGATGTACACCCACAGCCAAACGTTAGCTGAAGCTTGAAGGGGAGGATTGTAGGAGCCAGAGGGGTCAAGGGCACAACAAGAAAACCCACACAGTCAACTGACTTGGGCTTATAGGGGCTTACAGAGACTGAACTGACAACCAGGAAGACTGCATGGGACTGACCTAGACCCTCTTAATATAAGTTAGAGTGTGTAATTTGGTCTTCCTGTGGGACTCCTAACTTTGAGAGCAGGGGATTTTTTGACTCTGTTGCAAGCTTTTGGGACCAGTTACTCCTAATAGATTGCCTCTTTCAATCTTAATAGAAGAGGAGGGGCCTAGTCTCACTGCAGCTTGATATACTATGACTGGCTGATATCCATGGGATGCCCACCTATATCTGAAGAGAAACAGAGAAGGGGAAGTGAATGGGGTTGGGTGATGGGAGGTATACTGAAGTAACTGGAGGGGAGGGAGGGGAAACTTTGGTTGTGATGTAAAAATAAAAAATTAAATAATTAAAAATAATGTATATGTTTTAATGTACTTGCTACTACTATTTCTTTAGTTATAAGGTACAGAACTCAAAATCTAGACATTTAAGAAAACATAGGTTATTAAATGAAATACCCAGTACCAGATTCATGATACCTCTGCAGGAATTGTTGGCTAATGAGGCCTCATAACCACCCTCTTCCAAATAATACAGGGCTATTGCAATTACTCTTGGTTGCCTACCAGAACTTGATGGCAAAAACCTATAGCTGAACATATCATACACTTTTTTCACAGGACTACAGAAACGTAACTTGGAGTTTTCTCCTTTCCGGCTAGCTTTTTTCATGATAGAAGGCACTCTGCCAGCTTCCAGGAAGATAAAAGTCATCAACAATCTTCCCCAGCCATGAAGCCAAAGGACTTGTAGTCCTTGATGGCTTCCCTGGCAACATGTGCTTGCATGTTTAATAGTGGCATGATTATTATAGAGGTAACCAAATACTTTCTGGCAGGATTTGAGGCTCATTCCATAAGAACAAAATTATGCATGGTACTGTCAACTTGGTCACAAGCCTGTGACTGAGGATATCACAGACCCTATGCGAAATCCACTGCTATGGTTTTGCTCATTATAATGTGGCAAACTGCTTTGTAAATATTTGTTTATACCAATAGCTTAGTGTTGCTCTCAGGCTTTGTCAGAGAAGCTTCTTATGCAACAAGCAATATAGTCCTAACTGTCCACAGTACTGAGAATAGTGACAGTAGAGAGCTCCCAAACACAACATTTACCTCACCCTCTCCAAGGCAGAAGAGAGAGCAGAGAGAATGTAAGAGCTAGAAGATGGGGAGATAGGCTGCAAAAAAATATCCTCTAGACATGACATGACCATCGTACTCACGAACTCACTGCATCTGCGTTTACCTACACAGAACCCCTACTCAATCAGGCCGTCAATGCCACTGCATCTGTGTTTACCTGCACAGGCCTCCTACTCAATCGGGCCATCAATATTTTGTCTGGACAGGGCAGGGGTTCATGAAGCCCAAAAACTCCCTATGAGACCATTGGCAGCTAATGATTCTTGGGAATAAGCTGTCATTTTCTTCAGTGGTACAGCTCCAGTGAACAGCCTTCTGTTCATGTTCATTCAAGCAGACCTCATCAAACTCAGTTGATCACATGCACAGAAACACAAAAGTAGCAGAGGGTGATAAGAAAAAAAAGGATGAGTAGCAGCAGGGGTGGGTAGTAGGGAATTAAATATTATAAAAAAACTTTCTATATATGTATGAAAATGTCACTATGAAGCCCCAAATTTTATACAATAAATGTATACTATTAAAACATAGAACAAAAATATTCCAACAATATAATGTAATTTTTAAATTTTACCTATGCTAGACTATTAAAACATGTAAAAAAAATCAACTATGCAAACAGAATTTTCTACAAGATGACAAAAACAAGTTAAAATTAATTCAATTTTTATGAGACCAAAACCAAATTACTTTTTAGAGTTTTCTAATGCTAAAACAATCAGAAAAACATTAAAATCCAAAAATTGCCAAATTCATCAATAAATAAAACTTAATTTTTCATATTTTCCTTGCTACTTTATGAACTGATATATTGTTTTAATATTTATTGAGGCAATAATAGAATATTTATTATAATTATTTCAGTATTTCTTTTTTTTCATTATATCTCAGGTATTCTTAGGTTTTATTGTTACAGGGATATTTTCTTTTAACTCACTGCTTGGGATAATTTGTAATTACATCAAAACCAATCTAAAGATAAGAAGTGTCCTACGGAGTCACTAGCTTGCTACTGCCTGCATAACTGCATGTATTCTCATCAACTAACAACATATTTCTTCCTTTGTATTACTGTGCTGACTTTCCAGCTATAGAATTCCACATCTGAAAAATCCAGTAACTTCTCCTGACTTGGTAGCCACTCCCAGGTTATCCCTCAACAGCCGTATATACTGGGTTTTGGGAGTTCCTTATAAAGTATCACATAGAAGACAGGAGAACAGAAGGTTTTCAATGCCTACCATTTGCTTACTGAATAAGCCCAGTGTGCTAGAAATTTAAACACTTTTCAATTTTCCACAATCGTTACTCAACAGTGAAAAATTCTGCATGTGTTTTGAGTTATGTATGTGATCTTGTGCCTGCAGTAGATACCAGAAGTCCATCCTATTTTTTTTTAAGTTAAAATTCACTTGCTGATAGTAGTCAGTTCAAAGAAAGTGAAATCATATCACATTGGGGAAACTTTCCTGAGGTATATCTCATTAAGAAAAATATATAGTAAGAAAAAACTTCCAGAAAAAAATGCAAAAGAAGATGGAAAGGAAAGATGCAGAACTTCCTTCAACTCTGAGTCTTGACCATTATTCATTTATTCTATGAATAAATGACTGAACAACTAACTGTTGGGTGTCAGACAAAAGTGCTGCTAACAGGAGCGTTCAGCCATTAGTGACCCTTGACTAAAGGAATACCCACCATTCCTGTGGTGGTATGAATAAGAATGATCCCATAAATTCATGTATTTGAATGCTTAGTCACCAGGAGTGGAACTGTTCAAAAGGATTAGAAGGATTAGGAGGTGTGGCCTTGTAGAGAGAGTTTATTACTAGGGGTGGGCTTTCAGCTTTCAAAAGTCATGACATGCTCAGTCTGGTTCTCTCTTCCTCAGCCTACAGATCAGGATGTAACTCTCAGCAAAGGCTACAGTGCTTACCTATACTAACCTCTGAAACTGTAAGCATGCCCACAACTAAATGCTTCTTTTTATAAGAGTTGTGACTAACACATCTCCTTTAATTTACAGAATTCTTATATTTGATAACTAAGGACCTTTTCCTGAGCTTTGTGTGGGGAATTCTGGGAGGAACTATCATGAACTTTAGTTACTTCAGGTGCTTAGATAGTAGTTTTTTACAGTCCTTAAATCTCCAACCACAGTGTGATTTCACTGATGAAAGAAAAAATAGTTTGGTGGCTTTTTAAAAGTGCTTGTTGTTAAAAAAATTATTTTCAATGATTTTTGGTAGTATTGTCAATCTTCATTTAATTTCTCTGTACTCTGGTGCCATCTAATGCTCAACTTCTCTGTCACATCTGTGTTTCTTTATCAACCCATGAATATTATTTTAAACCTAGGTATAACCCTGCCAACAAAACTTCCCTTGATTGTTTCAAAATGCCCATCTGTCTCCAAGTCCTCCAAAACTGTTGTCATTGTTACCATGACATTTAATTGTTTCTTCCCAAAACATAGAGATCACTGTAAATTCAACAACAGTGTCAATTCGACTGAGTTCCTTGTCAACATCCAGAAAATATATACAAAATGGTGTAACCTGTTTATGGACACGGCAGTGAAATGCCCCGAGACATGGGGAATCCTAGAGGTGGAACTGCTGTCACACTAAACTGAGGGTGATAATCAGGCCTCCTTTAGAAATCCATCACACAGCTTCTGACCTGTCTGGGGACACAGCTTTGCTGAGGCTCTTTCCTGAGGTCAAAGGCAGACACTTTCCCCTGGCCAAAGGCAAATCTCTGTGGAAGTACATCTGTGAACATCAGAGTCCATAGTAAGCAGCCAAGAGATGGCCATGGACCGGCAAACGGGATGTGAGGAGAGCATCAAACTAGTGACAAGATCAGTCACAAGTTCATTTAATATGAGAGAAATTAGCCTGAAACTCTACAACTTAATCTTCTGGTAACATATAACTCACTTCAGGTCCAAAAGGGGAAGGAATTGCCCGCTACTTTCAGCTCTTACTTCCTAGAGAGAGGTACTCCACAAAGAACTTGGAAATATGACCAAAGCCAGCTAAGCATGGTGACAAACATTGTGATTCCAGACCTTGGTATGTGGAGACAGGAGAAGAAGTTCAAAGTCTCAACTACATATCAGACTGTGCTACATAAGACCTTATCTCAAAGCAAACAAACAAAAACTTACGCAAGCCACCGGTATTCTCAATTATAATTGATTTTAGAAAGTGGAAGGAAATGAAATATAAATAATAATAACTGACTAATAATTGGATAAAGACTCAGTACTTAGCAGAAAAAACCAGTTCAAAACTGTGTGAATGCCTTATACCTGGAAAGAGCATAAATTGAGTTAGAATATCTATATTTTGAGCAATTTTGTCTGTATGTTTAAAACTTAAAAAGTAATGTTTCTGTGAAGTAGTCATAACAATGAGAGAAATGCTCAGGCAGACAAAATATTTAAAATTCCAGTTAATGAGCTTCCTTACACATCCTTTAGCAAGATGACAGAGTAAACCTCCTCAATACACATGTAAGCTTAAGTCCGAGCACTTCTTATATCATACGTAATTCTACATTTCCTAAAAATTAGAATTTTTGTTTTGAAACCTTTATTCATTCTGAGAAAGTTGTACCAAACTCAAATGGTACACACTCATAAGGTATCTATCATCTAAAAGGCACACATAAGACAAAGGACTAATGGTGTAGGAGCCCCTTCTGTATTTGAGTTGCTTTCATTGGTTATTAAAGAAACTGCCTTGGCCTAGTTGGTAGGGTGGAACTCAGGTAGGCGGGGAAGACAGAACAGAATTCTGGGAGGAAGAAGGCAATGTAGGACATGCCATGAATCTCTAGCCTGAGATGGATGTAGGATAGAATCTTGCCGGTTAGCCACAGTTATGTGGTGATACACAGATTTAATAGAAATGGATTAATCAAGATGTGAGAGTTAGCCAATAAGAAGCTAGAGCTAATGGGCCAGGCAATAATTTAGTTAATACAATTTCTGTGCAGTTATTTCAGGGGTTAAGCTAGCAGGGCGGTGGGACATGGCTTGCTCCTCTTACTACAGACTAACCACAAATGATTATTTTTAGACCATGAAGATATGATGCAGAGAAACTGTGAAAAGAAGAACTTATCTATGAAGCACACACAGTCTCTGACTTCCTGTATTGGGGCGAGTTCAGGCGGAAGATAGAATGCTCTTCTTAAGACTTCACCCAAGGAAGCAAGATCAAATGGTAATAGCAGGGGCCATGGTGGAAAAAGAGCTGACTGGGAGCCAGGATGCCTAATACATTCCTGAAGAAGGAAGGAGATGGAGAGACAAAGACAGCAAGGCCTTGGGACCTAGTCTACCTATTTTCTCCAGGTGTGAGCCAGTGCCACCCTAATCCAGGAAGACTGGAGTTCTGTCAACTGCCAAGGATGATATACCATTCCTGATTCCTGGGCTCTAGTCTGTCCATCTGAGGAGACTTCTCAAATGTATCCATCATGATAGAAATCACACTGGATTCCCTTCATTCCTAAGCCTTATCTCTTGGCATATCACAGGCAGCCAACCCAGCCACTGACCTGCTGAATTCTGGTATACCACCCATACTCCATGTTCTAGTGGAAATTTCACCTCAAGGCTTCTCCCCATCTCTCTTCAAATCCTGCTGCATCTCAGAAAGTTCATCAAGTGATAACCCGTCCCCCAGAGATGCTTGAGACCATTCCCATGGGGTATTTAAACTGCCCCCTAGAAAACAGACACATGGTTTTTCAGTCTCTCTTCCCCATCTCCTCTCTTGCGGGGGTGAGAGAAGACCATCAAGCAGCATTTTACCCATTAAACCTGAGCTTTTTCTAGTTCAGTTTGATTTGGTATGATTTTTATTGCTGTGTTAGTGGAGAGGCTTAATTGGGGTGCAGAAGCCTTTCACTCTCCAGCATGTCCACATTCTACCCCATCTCTACTCAGGTCTCTTTTCCTAGGCTGCTCCCTCAAGCAGAAACTCTGGCTTAGAGTTAGGTCTGGCTAAGCCTGGGTTAGTTCACCTGTTTTAAAGAATTTCCCTTTGTTAGGGTCCAGAGCACAAATGCTCAGATTCGCACCCCAATAAATCATCTATCATTCAGGTTTGAAAACTCTTTCTGTTACCAGTGCTCTTTCTTCACAGAAGTTCACATAAACTTCCATATATCCTAGCATATCTATTTCTAGGCAATGAAATAGTAATGAACTGGAGCTATATGAGAACAAATTCACACCAGTAGTGCAAACCAGAGGAATTGGACCAGCCACTGTTTAAAAGGAGATAATTATCTCCGTATTTATCTCCTGGGACAAGAAATTTTTCTGGTTTTATTATCAGCAGGACATCTAAGATGTCCTAAGGCTCTGCATGGCAGGAGACTGGAGTCTCCATAAAAGACAAGAGACATTTAGATTCCCTGTCTGTGGTTGAAACTTAGCAAAACTTGCTGACAAGGCCTTCTGTAAATGCCACACCCTCTGATAAAGGATGTCCCTTGTCTTGTTCTCAGACCCCCCAAACAGTCTTTATGTAGAAATATATTAGAAGGTATTAAGAACCACTAGAAAATAAAACTCTAAATTAAGAAGAAACACCAATTGTGCTCAAATTAGGGCTCCCTTGTATCTTGGTCTCTTCCACAAACAGCACAGTCCACGGATGCCTTCTGATTAGAGGACATTGTACCTCTTCTTCAGAGACTCAGCTACATATCCTTGTAAGAACCAATCCATTAAGAATGGGTGGTGAGGTGACTGTTGCTTTAATTAGTTATCTTATTTTGAGGTGCTGGTGACTGAACTGAAGGCTTCACCCCTGCTAGGCAAATGTTCTATCACCAACCAAGCTGTAGTGTAAGCCCCTCCCTCTTTTATGAGACAAAGTTTCTTTTTTATTTTTTTAAATTTATTTATTTATTAAGGATTTCTGCCTCCTGAGACAAAGTTTCTTTAAGTTGCCTAAAGAGGTCTTGAATTCAGGATCCTCCTACCTTAGCCTCTCCGGAAACTGGGATTATAGGCCTGAGCCCTCAGATGGGCTAGGTTTAGGTCCTGTAATGCTAATGGAGCTATCCTTTTCTTTATTCTTCTATAATACATCCCACATCCTCCCTTCACTTCTCCCAGTCCCGCCCCCCTCAGATGCCTTCAGGCCTCCCAATGACGTCAACTGAGCACAGCACAACAAGATGCACTAAGACTAGGTACAAACCCTCATATTAAGCCTTGACAAGGCAACCCTGCTGTAGGAAGTCTTACAGCCAGTGGCTACCCACCCACTGGGGCCTGGCCTCTTATACTATATATGCCAGTGTAGAGCGTGCCTCTGGCCGCTTTTCTGGCCTCTCTATTCCAGTTGCAGATTTCAGTTTCTGATCTCTGTTCAAGCAGAGGATTCTGATTTGTGAATCTACCCCTAAATAAATATCTATTTCTCAATTCTGAGCTAGTGTGGGAATTCTTTTAAGCATCTTTCTTCATTTGGCACCCATGTGGATTCAGACTCCACGCCTACTGAGTGGATGGCCTAATGACCTAGCCAGTCCATAGCCCAGACAGTCTCCCAACCCTGCCCACTTGTCTTGCTTTTACCAAAGTGGATTTTTGTACAATCCCTGCCACAGTGGAATTCACTGCGTGTGACAATTTGGAAATTTCCCAAGTGCACACACGACTGCCACTTTCCCTGGCATGATTCCTTGCCGCATGGCAACTTGTGCAGCTTCCAGTTTCTGCTCCCTGCCTGTGAGTTCTGGTTTTCTAACTCCATGTATGGAATTGATTTAACTGTTTTAATTTGTCAAGCAAAGCATATATCTCAGTTTTAACCAGTACCAAGACAAAAAACTAAAGTGGCTCAAAGAATTAAGCAGCCCAGGACCATTCCTGTCTCCACTAATAGGAGAAAAGGGGTCCCTAGGGTAGGCACCCCTACTCCTTCTGCTGAATAATGAAGCTGTCTTCATTTCCTAAGAATTACCACTGATTTCCTTTCAAAACTGAGGTACCAACTGAGGATTCTGAACTCTGTGGTTAGAAATCATGATGTTCCTTCAATGAAAGAATGATACACAATTTTTATTTTGTGCACATTTTGATTTTCTTATGGGGACTGTATCACTATATTCATTAACTTATGAAAAGTCTATGTAACCAAACAAGGAGAATTACTACTACAGCCCTTCCCTGTTTGAGAGGTAGAGTGCTGGCTTGACTGTGACTCCCTTAAAATGGTGAAGAACCAAACCAACCACACAAACACAAGTAAGCCATGCCTCATTCTCCCACTGTGGGGTAAAAATAGATTATTAACACCCTATTTACTTGAACATGGCTACTGTTACTGGGATTGTCTGCTAGATGCCACTTCCTGCTCCAGATGGCAGTAATGTCTGGGTATTAGGAAGCCTGTCTGTTGGTCATCATAGTAGCTGGCTGCGAAGGACATAGCACAGATTGGTAGACTGGGCACAGCTGCCATGGTTTTTGAGCAGTCACTTAAAGGACTGGCTATAACGCACTCCCTGAGCATTTGTAAAGTGGCCGGCAGGCAGGCTCATGTTGCCACTTGTGATTTGGTTGTTTTGTAAACTGTAGTCTCAATGAGAAATGTTTATGTTCCCTCCTTCCCTGCTATATCCCTGTTGAGTAAATGTGATAGTAAGCTCTTATATATTTCATGGCTTCCTTTTTCGTTGGGAGAATTCTTGCAAATCAGCTTTATAAATGAGAATATCAGTCATACATGAAGATATAAAAGTTCGAACTCAAGTCTGAGAAAACAGATTTCACAACCCCCTTTGCCTTTCACCATACTTTAGAGCAATCCAGTGAGCAGCCTACCCAAAGGGTTTTACTTTTAATGAAAATAGTTTTTTTTCTCATCCACTCATCCACCTTAATCAGAGTTTCCCCTCTCCTACTCCTTGTTCCTCTCCACCTCTCCTCCTGTCTAGATCCACCTACTTTCTGTCTCTCATTAGGAAATAAACAGGCTTCTATGAGATAATAATAAATAAAACATAAAAAGATAAAGCAAAAACATATTGGAGTTGGACAAAAGAAAGAAACAGAAGGAAAAGGGCACAAGAGAAAGCCCATGAAACAAAGACCAACTTATTTATGCAGTCAGGAGTTCCATAAAAAACTAAACTGGAAGCCATAATAGATATGCAAAGAGCCTTTAGGGTAAAAAGAGAGAAGAAAATATATATAAATAAAAATTTAAAAAATAAGATAAAACTAATTAAAAAATAAAGAGCCTCGACATGACATTATGAGACAAAGATGCTGAACAACAATTATTTGGAAGTGCAAAACTCCTTACAGAATCACTTCTGAAGTTCTTCATTTCCTCTTATGCCAGCATCAGGAGCAAACTGAAAGCTCATTAACAACAACAAGAACAAAAAAAATGTTTTCACATTTCTACAGTCTAATTCTTTGATCACTGAGGTAAATCCGATTTCCATCTCTACTCAGGCTGCCTGGAAGAATCTGTCCTCTGGGCACTGGCAATGGGACATCAGATTGCCTTCTCTGCCTCCATCAGCTTTCCAGAAAGAGATTTGCATCTACTTAGATTCCTATTTTTTATACAAGTTCTAAATATCAGACTCTAACTGAGAAAAATGTCAGCCTACTTCTCTATCGAGCAATTCTCCGTGGACACTCTGCCTCCTCACAGACCAGTTCTCAAACAAGAGCCATGAGTTTTCCACAATTGCAGCCCAACATCTGGGATCCCCAATGTTTGAATAATTGTTTAAGTCTAAAATTTCCCCACACTGAAAAAGCCCCAGTGTCTGCCAACAATTGAAGGCCCATCTACCAATCAATACATATCACCAAATTCCAGCTGCCCAGGAAATTCTTAAGTACTTTCTACTGTAACCACTTTCCTCGACCACAGAACCTTCTGCTACATCATTCCTCCCATACCCTATATAAATGGATTTTTCTTTGTGCTGTCAGCTCACAGAAAAATGACAGAGACTTATTATTAATTATGAAAGCTCAGCTTATAGCTTGGGGTCGTTCCTAACTAGGTCATACTTAAATTAACCCATTTATGTTAATCTATGTTCTCTGATGTGGTGTTACCTCTCTTTCCTCTTGTACGTCCTGTTTCCTCTCCATTTCTCTGGCATCTCCTGTGTACCAAGATTCCTCATCCTCTTCTTTTCTCTCTGTGGAAATACTACTTATATTTCCTGCCTAGCTATTTGCCATTCATCTTTTTATTACACCAATCACAGCAATACATCTTCACAAAGTCTACAAATACCCCACAACATTTCCCCTTTTTGTTTAATTAAAAAAGGAAAGGTTTTAACTCTAACATAGTAAAATTATATACAATAAAAGCAATTATCAGGTAAGAATTACATTTACAACCTCCAGTCCATTTTTATTTGGCAAATTCAGAGAAAATGCTGGATTATCTATCCTCTTTTAGTGGGTCCAGAGTTTTCTAATGAAACCACTTTTTATTATAACTTGTATTACCATCTTTTTATACCTAAAAGCATCTTTTTACATAAACAGCTTAAGCTTTTATGTCTCTCAACCCTGTGCATCTGTTTTGCAAATTTCTTTTCTGAATTTGGTAATAAGGAAAACTGTAGCTATAACTATCTGATCTTCAACCCCATCAAAGACCTGAGAAGGATATAATATTTCCTGAGTAAAGAGAAGTGCAGGGCAAACAACTTCAAAAACTATAAAAATGACAGAAACGGCTACCTATCTGGATAGTCACCCAAGGTTCCTCTGCAACATTGGGGCAACAATTATTGGCCTACAGGCCTAGAATATCTGATAGACATTTTTGTGAAGCAGTAAATTTTTGAAGGACTGTTTTACCTTGTCTTGGTAAAGTGTGCCAGTTACCTTCTTTTGTGACCTCCTTGTCCAATTTCAAGAGCATGCTGTCAATAGTTAAGGGAAGAACAGTTTGTTGCCCAGTGGCTAACTTTGCCACAATAAAAGCAAACTCTATATGGAGATTCTTTTATGCCCACTATCCTTTTATGAAGTAAATTAGTGCTACCAAGACCAGATGTATTTTGCTGTCATGAAAAACCTTAGATTATTAAAACATGTTAAATGCCAAATTCCGTAGGTTTCTGAAGTGTTTGAATAACATCTATCCAAAATAGTCTCTCTTTGACCTTGAAAACATACCTAATATGGCCACAAATTTGATTGTTAGATGACTAACCACTAATCTATATTTCTTAATTATCCAAATAGCTTATAATAGTGACTTCCAAGGACTAGAAGTTTATATTATATTGTTAAATGAGCTGCATTAAACAAAAGTGAAACATGAAACATATATATATACACACACACATATATATAAATAAAATAATCTTAAATTTGTATTAAGATACAAAAATTACTAAATAGTAGAAACATACAGTATTTTTTAATAAAAACATCTTAAATTTTTAGTAATATACAAAAATTCATATCAATATCAAATATTTGAGACTAGTAGTTGTTTTTTAGTCTAAATGTAGATTCAATAATCTACCCTTTTATCCTAGCGTTCCCATATCCCCCTTTTCTCTTTTCAGAAAAATATCCTAAATCTAACATCCCTTACTTAGTTTTCTCCCTTACCATTACCAGTAACAATTTGCAGCCAATCTCTGTAAATGATGACAAACATCCATAGCCCACCAAACAACCAAAAACTAACACCTTACTTCTTAAGAATGAGAATGTTGTATTCTTAATATTACTTCCTGTTGTCTGGAGGCAATAGCATCTTTAGGGGACCTTCAGAAAAATGGGATAATCTTCAAGTCCTAGAAGAGCTAGTTATATTATTTTTTGTTTAGTCTCTGTGTGATGGGAAAGTGTAGAGCCTATCTGAAGTCTTGGCTGGATTGTTTGTGAGGCTGGATCACCTCAGCTAGCAGCTTTAAAGTTATTCTGAATGCAGATTTTGAAGAAACTGCAAGAGAGGCATCCCGAGAGGCTGGATCACCTGGGCTACTTCTCTTTATTGGTGTCTGGTCCCTTTTATTTTTTTCTGAAAATACATAAACTTCTAAAGGTAACATTTATATCTGCAGTTACATAAGTATGGATTGTATAGTGTGTACAAGTAAGTTAAAGACGATTTTCTGGTTTCTCTTTGAGCAGGTAAAAGGTATCTTTATAAGTTTGTTTGGACTATATAACCAAACCTCTGTCCATGCCATATGAATGAATGAGGACTCTGAAGCCAACAAGATTTGTCATGTCTCATTTAGTCCCAAAACTGCTCCCATAGTAGAGGAGCAGCATATACGTCTGATCACCTGTCATATAGTCTTTTTCTGGTTTCTTTTTTCATGTCTGTAGCCAAGATTTTCAGAAGATCTCCCCTGATCAAATTTGATAATCATTAATTTTGAAGAGAATCTTAACTTTTTGTTTCTACCTATGTTGCATATTTTCTGACTTCCATTTGAACTTAAAACATTCTTAAAATATATAAGTTGGTATTACCTAGCAGTTTCCACAATCCAATGTTTCTCAGCAGCTGTTGTTTCTTGTACATTAGCTTTTAAAAAATTCAGAGTCAACAAAGAACCATAAAGGATCCAGATACCCCATGTATTTCCATCTTTACCTGGCTTATTCTTTTTATATTCCTTTAGTCTTTCTTAAAAGACTTTATTATTTTAAAATTATTCTTTTCTATGACTATCTATACCCATTTTCTTTTCTTTCTTTAGCATCTAAGCATATTTTTAAACATATTATACCTTTTTAGAGGCTTTCTATGTCTGGATCTGGCTTTATTAAGTACTTCAGCATTCTCTGACAACATGAGAGAAATTTTAAACTATCATTCCAGCCACACAGGACTCAGCTTAATATATGGTGCTTATAGCTGGCTCCAGCCCACAGATAGTGGCTGGTGGTCACACCTCTATATGCCAAGCACTGGCCTGCCTGAGAGACTGCAGGACTAGGAAGCCACATCTGGCTCCTTGTCTGGAACTTTTTTTTAGATTTCAGTACCAATATTTGTATATTCAAGCCTCCACATTGGATGCCATATGTAGACAGATATTATTTGTCGAAGGCTCACAGAAGAATGACATGGAGACTTATGACTTATTTTTAATTAAGAAAGCTTGGTCTATAGTTTAGACTTGCTCCTAATTAGTTCTTATAACTTAATTTAAACAATTATATTCATCCAAGTTCTATCAAATGGCGTTACCTCTCTTCCATCTTGCACCTTGTGTTTTTTGTCTGTGTCTTGGCATTTACCATACATCTAGATTCCTCTTCTTCTTCCTTTCTCTCCTCACAAATTCGACCTGTAACTCCTGCCGAGCTATTAGCTATTCAGCCTTTATTACACCAATAACAGCAATCCACTTTCACACAGTGTACAGACACCCAAACACTCCTATTCTATTTTAAAAAAAAATCTCACTTCTCTGAAACATTCCTTGTTTGGGAAATACCTTCTGCTAAGATTTTGCTAGAACCTTTCTTAATACATTCCATTAACTTTTGCCCTCTGAATGTGCCATCACAGCTGTAACTGCAATGATTTGTAGTATTTTGAGATGCAGTAGATATTTTACTATATCATTAGCTCTTCCAGAGCAGAAACTAGACTGCCTATTTAGCATAGTATTAACAAAATGCTGTCCTCACCACAGGGTAGAAATTTTATAAATATTTGTGGAAGGAGAAGAGATGAGTTGCTAAAGTCACTGTTATTGGATTGGATGATCTTTCAGCTAAAACATATTTGTATCTAGTGCTAGTTGATAATATAGAACATTTTAACTAAATTGTTTCTCCTCTTCTAAGACATCAAGAAAGTAGTTATATGATGATACTTCTTGCTATTAGTAGGCTTCAAGCTATTCAGTGTTGAGGGAAGTCATGTAATACAACTAGACTCCTGATTTTTGGCACCAGTCACATGAGGATAAAATCCCTGAGAAGCTGGGTTACCTTGAGGAATTTCCTCTCCACTAATTCATAAGAAACAAAGCTAACGACACCTGCATAGTGCTTTCTCTGTGTGACTACAGATCTTCAGAAAAGAGCTAAATGCTCCGAAAACTACATTATTTTCTGTCCAGAGATGGAAACTGCTACACAAATGACAGCTTCATTCTCAACGGAGTTTAACAGCAGAATATGAACTCACAGGAATGATTTGAACAGTTCATTTGTGAGTTCTAAACTGATCCTGTAGAGAAATCAATTAACCCATCTCCATTTAACAGAAACTTTTCTCCAACAAACAACGGCCCCTTCTCCACACTGTGTATACAAGACAACGGGGTGAGACTTGGAACTATTGACTGAGCTGTTGTTAGAGGAGGCCAGGCTCTCCTGTGAGCAATAGATTGGAGTACAGTCCTGAACCTGACTCTAGCGCAGCCTCACTGATCAGAGTACAGTGGTATCCCTGGAGACAATGCCTTAGCAGATATGAGAAGTCTAGTAATGCCCAAGCTCTGGTGCTTAGCAGCTCCCAACCACTCTTCATTCTCAAAGGAAGTCAAGGCAAGAACTGCAGGTAGGACTTGCAGGCAGGACCCTGGAAGCAGGCCCTAGAGTGCAGGTCATGAAGGAAAATGCTCAGGTGGCTTCCTTTCCATGATTTGCTCAGGACTATCGGCCCTTGGATGCTCCGCCCACAGGGGACTTGACCATCCCCTATTGATCATTAACCAAGAAGTTCATGTGCAAAATTTGTTCACATTGAAAACTTCCAGTAAAATGCAAACAATACTGGTGATTCTGCTTGAAATTCATACTAGACATATAGTACTTAAAAGAAAAGATTAATTTTTAAAATACAAAATATGTATTTATAAATAAGTCACTCAGACATAATTAAGTTCAGACATAATTAAGAGGACAAATAAGAGAGTAAAATTGTATAAGAAATATCTTTCAAACTGAGCCACTGAGTGACATTTGTGTGGCAATATTAACAAAACGCAGAACCTTCTGTGGTCACCACCACAGCTTGAGGTTCTGATAATCCAGACCTAACTCAGCACTTCATCAGCCCTGACTTTCATGTTTCAAAGGATGACTATAATTGTCTATAATTATAAGCATGTGTTTTTCTAATCCTAAAGTCATTATCTTTCTTCTAGTTAGATACTAATAGAAAGGCTCATCAAAATACATCCCTATTTTTTTTTTTTTGATTTTTCGAGACAGGGTTTCTCTGTAGCTATAAGAATAATTTTGTGAGGGTAAAGTCAAACCAGCTTGACAATACTGCTGAGGTATGTTAGCTACTGTGGCTTCTGGGTTTGAAATGATTAGGATATAGTTGAATGAGTCCTCCTGAGATGCTTCATACACTGTTGCAGGAGAATGATTACCTGGCTGAAGGAAAGACATTCCTTACACATCAGTGTATAGTCAGAAGCAGGAGTACCCATTTTCTTCTGAAAAGGACTCCTGAGTGAACTGCAAGTGCTTTTTCCAGTAGAAAATCCATTTGAGACTTAGATCAAATCTGGAATATTATGTCCTTGCTGTCTTAGCTACTGTATGTAAAGACATTGGAGGTGAAGGTGGCATGAAATCAAAGTGGGTACTGCAAAAGCTCTTCCTGGTAAAGGCGTGCCTGTGTATATACACGCACATGTGTGTGCAAAGCATTTGAGCATTTGTCCCAGGAACATAAAATATCACAGACTTCACAGGAACCAGCACAGACATCACTATGGAAAAAAACAAAACAAAGAAACAAAAAACCGGACTCATTGCGTTGTATTTACTGCCCCTGCCTATTTTTCAAGTGAAAATATAGAACTGAAAGAGCTGACAAGCAAGCTAGCAGGAAGACAAAGAAGGAAGAAAAAAGACAAACACTCTATGGCAATGGCATAGTCCTTCCTGCCACAGAGTTCAGTAGGGTAAGCCTGGGGGTGTGGAGCCCCAGAAATGTGGGTCCATTTCCAAGTGTGGAGACTGACTAGCATAAATGCACGCCCCAGCTCAGGATGTGATTGCTTGGTTCTTTTGAAATTAAGATAGCTCCATGCCAACCTGACAGGTGGTCATGATATGCAAATGTACTTCTGCTGCTTCTTTTGTAACTATGAGGTCACCTGGGGAGGGGCAGGCTTCAGGATACTGATCTAGAGCAGCTTTGCTGCTACCTAGACAACAGGATGCTAATGATCTGATGTCTCCAAGTGATAAAGCCATTGACTGTGAGTTATCCTTTGTACCACATTAATAAAGTCTTTTGTTACTTTCTCCTCACCCCCCCCTCCCATTTACATTGGGTATAACAGCTGTGGAAAAATAAATGCAGGTGATTTCAGTCACTGCAATGCCCTCCTCATAGTCATGTTATTTTTTGTTGAGGCAGATCCTAGACAGGGGACATGAGCATACACAAGGATCTTCCTCATCCTGGCAAATGCTTCTGAGGAAAACCTTGGAGACAGACTGCGCATGTCAGATAGAGAGGGATAAGGACAGAAGACTTTACAAAACCTCGCCTCCCTTGAAAGGCCCAATCACTGGACATGGAGCTTGGCAAATTACCAACTTCTGGTCCCTTCCCATCTCTGCCCATTCCCCTAAATCCTACTCCACATTATAAAAATAAAAGTGAGGAAATCAGAAAAACATCAACCTGGTACATAAGTGAAGGAGATGATGAGGCAAAGTTGCAGTCACAGCTAACCCCAGCACATGTGAGGCTTACTCACCACTGAGTACAGCTCAGTCACACAAAGGAATCTCGTCATTTGCTGCTAGACACATGAGTGGGACATGCACACTACCGCCAGAAAGAAAACCGAAACTGCTGGAGACCTCATTCATATGCTGAAGCAAAGAAAGGGTTAACTCCTAGAAACTGAGAGTAGAATTGAGTTATGGAAGTGGGAGGGGTTGGGTGATGGTGGTACAGCTCTTAAATTCCAACACTCAGGAGGCAGAGGCAGGCAAATCGCTGTGAGTTTGAGGCCAGCCTATTCTACAAAACTAGTTCCAGAACAGCAAGGGCTATACAAAGAAACCCTGTCTCAAAAAAACAAAACAAGAATAAGGATGAGGAGGAGAAGCAGGAGGAGAAGGGAAAGAAGGAAGAGGAAGAGGAGAAGAAGAAGAGGTGAAAGGGACAGGGAGGATAGAGGAAAACTGGCAAATGGATACAAAATTACAGTTTTATAGGCATTCTAGTGTTCTACAGATCAGTAAGGCAACTGACCATAGTCAGAGTAACTTCTTGCACATATCAAAATAGTTCTGTTCCCAGCACAAATTTATGATCAATGTTCAAAGTGATGCTTTGCTCTGATTATTACACATTGTTGGGTGTTTTTACAAGCATTCATTTATTTAGTTTTGTGCATGTGTATAGTACATGTATGCCATGATGTGCATGTAGAAGTCAGAGGACAACATGTAGGCATGAGTTATTTCCCTCATGGTGCGGGTTCAAGGATGGAATCCAGGTGATCAGGCCTGGCAGGCAGCAGGTACCTTTACTTGCTGGACTATCTCCCTCTGATCATTATCCACTGCACACATCCATCAACTTTATCACTGTACCACATAAATATGAACTATCATTACATATTATATCAGTTAAATTTTAAAATTAGAAACAGCTAAAGAAGAAAAGAAGCAACAATGGAGTGGGAAGGAGCTACAGCCCATGCTTCCTCTCAGCCTTGCTGATTCAGAGGGCACTCACGACCTGGCGAGAGCTCTGTGGAGACACAGGACTTTCCTCCAGGATCTGCTCCAATCCTAAAAGATATTTTGGAGAAGAGTCAGAATTCTAATTTGGCGCATTGAAAATACTATTCAAAATCAGTTATGAAAATGCTAAATTATTCTTTTATCAAAAGCTATAATACAGTTCCATAAAAGAACAAGAGCCAAGAATGGCTTGAGGGTCTAGAAAAATAATATTGCTATGTTGAAAGAAACTGGTAAGTTTTAGAAATTGGATCTTTTCCTTTTACCTGAGATGATATTTTAGCATGGTTCTCCTACTGATCTAGTTCTGGTATATCTAAAACGCTTGAGCACCTCTGTGCCTGTATAGGAATACTTTCACCATCTCCCTGCATTTAACTCCTAACTGCACTGCAAAACAAGGCCGAGCAGACCATCAGGTCTGCCATTTCAAATGGCTGCCACCAAACCTTTCTACCTCCAAACTGTCTCTGTCTATTTGCAATGGGAGAGGAATACATCTTCTGGTTTGAGGCTAAGCGAGACTACCTCCTACTAGCTGGTGACAAGCACACAAAACCACAACCTTAGGACCCTATACCATCAGTTATACCACCTTCTTCTTGATTTTCAACTCCTGCCTCTCCAGAGGCTCTGCCTCATCAACCCAATCAAGCAATACCCATTACACAACACCTTTCCGATGACAGACTCCTCCAATGTCATTTTTTTTGTACCCACACTACCACTTTGTTTTACCCCTGGATGGGATGAATTTTTGACTATTCTGCCTATGACCACAGCTTTTTTTTCACATACAGTGAATTTCATAGCCCACTGAATTCTGGCTTTTCACTCCAAAACTCAAGTCTCCTGGTTGGTACACACCAGAGAACTCCTGGTGAGCTTGGAGCACAAATTTTCAAAATATATCCAAACCTGCTCAGGTGCAGACAATCTGTAGCCAACACTGGTATGGGATCAGGGCATGGGAAACATGAGCTATGAGTTATATGAGTCAGAAGTTAAAACTATTAGGTAAATTTAGATCAGATATATAATTTATTTAGCCTGTGTTTCTTTTGAAATATATTAACAACCAAAAAACTCAGGAATCGGGAAATTTAGCACAAAAACCTGAAGTTTTCTTTCTTACTAAGGAATGTAGAAACTGTCTCTTCCTGACCTGAGGAGCAATGACAGCGGAAGCCGAGAAGCATCCTGTCCTCCCGGAAGCATGGGCTCCCTGGTTTGCCATGGCCTTAGCATACATCTTGGTGCATTAGCCTTGCTTTTATAGTCTCATGGGTGTTAGAGTTTAGAGTTTGGAGATCCTTGCTCTAAATCAATGTTGCCCAATTGATATACAAACTTAAAAGGGCAAATGAGATTAACTTTAACATATTTAACTTAACCTAAATACCAAAAACCCATAGTAATTTTCAGTCAATAAAAATGCTTAGTAATCAAGCATTCCACATTCTTTTCTCTACACTAAGCTCATGATCCATGTGCATACAGCTGTATACTTACAGCACATTCAGAATGACCACATTTCCAAGGTTCAATAGTCAAACATGAAGGAAACACAGGCCATTAACCATTCAATGCTGCAGACTTTCTGGAGAGAGGCTTTGCTGTTATGTAATTAGGCTTACCAACAACAGGGGTCAACCGTGAGTGCCAATGGGCCAACTATACAACCTCTACTTCATGTATCGGGCATTCAATCTTCTAAAGAGGAAGCAGAATAGACTATTGAGGACAGGGCTGATGGTCAAGTTTGAAATTTTACTCTAAGTTGTAGTTGGGAAAGACATGAATTAGAAGAGACAGTTATCCAATGGTGAGTGTAGGATACAGGAGGAAGGTGTTATGTACAGAGAGGGCTGAGGAAAAATAACAGCCAGGAAAGCAGACGATCCATGCAGAGTCCAACACTCAGGGTACAACTGGGGGTGGGGCAGCAGGAATCAGGAATGCAGGTGTGAAGGAGCAGTATCAGAGGCCAGAGACTCCAACGAATAATCAGACACCCCAAGTCCGTGATGACACCAGGAAGTGTGTCCCTGAGACCGAGGACACAGAAAGAGAACTCTGTCCTGGGTGTTCAATAAAGATAAGCAGCAGAATCCGCATCCAGGCGGAGGCACAGCAAAGCCACCATCAGAAGATGTCTAGTGCACCTCCATGTTTCAAAGGACGAGGCATCTGGAACCCTGGAAATGTACTCCATTACACAAAATAATTCTGAAGCTTTTCCAGGGACCTAAGCACTGAATAGCTCCATCCCAGTCCATTGATCCCTTCGTTCAAGAAGCCATTCCCTGAACCATTGTATATCATCAATCATAGACTGTCCATTCATCCCTTCATTCAGGAAGCCATTCCCCTTGGACTGTTGTATAACATCAATTGTAGGTTCGCTGTAAGAGTTGCCAGTTTTCCTTTACTTGTGCCAGTGAGGTAATGGGTGCCAGCAACTAAATCCAGATTGCTCCTAATAAAAGGGATTATAAAAAAAACCAATGACAGTTGGAAGAAGATCCTTAAAACGCCCAAAGGACATTTGCCTAGTTTAATTTATTTTACATTTACTAGAGTCCATAGAAACAGGAAACAATATTAGTGTAAAATATCCCAAAAGATCTTTCACAATTTTCTTAAAAAAGTACTCCTTAAAAGAAAGATTTGTTTTTCAAAATAAAATTTGTAAAGATTGGGGAGATAGGTTATAGGGAAAGCATTTTTTCATAAAAGCACAAGAACCTGCATTTGGACTGTCAAAATCCATGTAAAACCAGACACAGGCATCTCTGTCAGCAATCCCAGCACTCCACTGTGGGGACAGGAGAGCCCTGGAATTTGCAGGACAGCTAGGTCAGTATGTGCAGCACCAAACAGGGTGGAAGCAGGGGACTGACATCTAAGATTATTCTCTGACTTCCATATGCATTCTGAGGCACAGGTACCCTTGTAGGCACATGCGCGCGCTCACACACACACACACACACACACACACACACACACACACACACACACACACAATTTCCAAAAAGTCCTAATGAAAGCAAACTGCTGCATACTCAAAGAGAAAAACCTTTTGGAGTAGAAACTTAATTTGCTGGAAGAGAGTAATCACTCCCCACGATAGATTTATGAAAAGCAAGAAGAGACAGAAAAGATCAGTGGTGGAAGGAAACAGAAATAGCACATGGAGCTGTTGATGCAGGAGAATAGTATTCTCAATGATACCAACAAATACAAGAGACAGTTAAGAATATTTGCAAAATAAACAAATAGGATGAAAAAAGATTACCCCATTTTTAATTGATAACTTTAAAGAAATGCAAATGCACCATATATACATAAGGTCTATTCCATTTGGTGCTAAAATCTATTTCACTCACATTAAACAAATCCCAAACCATTATCCAAGCGATGACCCTCAGTTATCAAAAAATTACTTCCTCAGGATATTTGGTTTACCAAGAAAAAGAAATATGGCTGAACAGCCAACTAAAGAGCTGAAACAAACAGTTTCTGATTTCAAACCTAGAGGTTTTTCTCATCTAAAGCTAAGCTGGAATCTGAATGAGGGTTTCGTGTTCTGAACTGGTGCTGGGTAGCATAAAGGCACTCTCAGTACAATGTCCTTGACTGCCTGTTCAGATTCAAGGCTGATTGCTCCTGCAATACCGCTCGAGCGCACGATAGCTACTGGGACACCTCAGAACCACAATGAACCATTTTGAATTCATTTCTGTACCGTGTTTTCAGAAATGTTTTGTTGTCGCTGAAATTTCCATGATCCTCAGGTTCACAGATTTCAACACAATAGAGCCCAGACACACTATTTACCTTTCATTAATTTAGGGTTTGTAAAACTCTCATCACCTTGAGTAAAGAAGCCACAATACATGTTCCCTTGGAGTGGCAAAGACATTGGGAATGAACACGTGCACAGTCATACACTATTTTTATTCCTTTTCAAAAGAAAGTGGGGGGGGGGAGTAGGTTATTTATTAAATTAATATGTTAATTGTTTTCTTCCTCCAAGTGCCCATGTATGTTTCCATAATAATGACTGCCTGAAAGTCATGCATAATTGTATTACTGAAATTGTGATATTATCGGTAAGTACTGCTTTAGTTATCTTGACTACTTAAAATACTTTCCATATCACACTAAATGAGAGCAACTGGGGAAGTTCCCACTCGTTTCCTTTCTTCCACCCATTAATTTGCAATGGCAGCCCTCACAAAACAGCCACTGTGCCTCAGGCCAGTCTCTCACATCTAAATAGTAATACTTTCCTTTGCAGGTTTCGGGCCCAACAGTTTGCTGGATGTGCAGTGCACCCATGCGAGGTTAGAGGGAAACACTGCTCTCCAAGGTTCCCTCTTCCTGCATCCGTTTTTCTTTTTGAACGAACTTTTTGTCCTTGTAGTTGAAGAGTGAGCTGCAGTGTGAACTCTAGCTTCAGGGAACTACAAACTGGGCCTATCATACTCGGATTTTGAAAAATACAGTTTCTGAAACCAGTCCCATATCCCGTCTTAATTTTCTTACAAAATTCAGCTAACAAAAATTGCTTTTAGGAGATTGATTTTAACATTTATCTATTTTAGGAGATAGATTTGCTAGTAGGGATTGGTCATTTACATTAGGAATTATCCTTTTAAATCTGTGATTTCCCCAAGATTGAGCTAAATTCTTTGAAGCAACATCTAAAATATCTGATGAAACATTAGCCCAAAATAGAATTTCAATATAAGATATTTAAAAAGCACTGCACTTTCCTCACAGACCTGGATGTTCTCCTGCATGTTGCCTTCCATGGAGCTGCAATGTGTTCCAAGGCATCCCTACCACACGCTGTGGAGCTTACCCCTCTCCTCAGAATACTGTCCCTTCTTGTGAAACCAACTTCAATAAAAGCTATGTTAAAGGGTAGAAAGCAATAAAGGCTTAACATTTACAAACACCACAGACTTTCACTTAGAGACTAAAAACTGCAACATACTCATTCCTCGGTGCTTCTGAAAATACCGACTTTCTGATTCTAGGGAAATATAATTTTAGTAACTCATCAACACAGAATACATAAAATTGGCATTCTTTTGGTGGGCACACAAATTGAGACAGCATCTCTCCCAACTGTGTTCTAGAAAATGTGATGCATCTGCTACAACAATATGTCTTCAAACGTGAACAAGAGTCAGCATGATAAAAAGTTTTTCTTCATGTCTGTCTGTCTGTCTGTCTGTCTGTCTAAGCAGAACATTTGAAACAATACACAAGGAGGAAGCATCATTCATTTGCTAGTGTTTGTCAAAAGTGGTTTGGTTAAAGAAAAGATAATGAGAAGGCTACATGGGAGGCAGCAGTTCGTTAAGTTTAATCAGTGTATATGTGACTTCCAAATCTTCCTCTCAGCAGTCAAATCCATTTCCTTACTTTTGCTTAACATCTCTACCTAGTGTCAGAATGTAGGCACATATGTTGTTGGGACCTCATGCTGGTCTGGGGGTGGAAAAATGGGAAGTGTGTTGAAGAACATGGTTGATGCCAGAAACAAGCAAAGAATAAAACAAATTTTCAATAATTTTCCAATGAATTGTGGTATTTGTTTGCTGCCTTTTTGTACAGTGATAATCAGAATATGATAATAAATGCTTTTACTGTCTTATCTTCTATGTCCCCTCTGTGCTGGTGACCAGTAAATAAGGCTTCATGTGCTGTGAACTCCTCCCAGTGCCCAGGTGTCTTGGGATGAGAAGAGAGGCTGTAAGCAAGGCAAGCTCCTGAGATGCACTTGGAAAGTAGGGTGCTGCAAACCGAAGCCTGCCTCTGGGCACCTGATAAATTCAGTTCCAAGTTTCAATTCCTTTTCTTCTTGTCCCTCTTTGGAGGTGGTCTCAGTTCTTCAGCTGAACAAAAAGGCATTTAAAGATTGCCCACTACTCTCTTCTTCACTGGTTGGTGTTTAGGAAATACAGCAGCAAGCCACAGTAGAAGACACTCTCCACTGCGGGAAGAACAAGGCCCCAGGAGCAGCAGAGGCTGCAGACATCCTGTTCCTTGCCATCCCCTTAGGTCTGTTTGTTCTGCCTACATTTATCTATTAATTTTTTAACTTTACTACAAATTTTATAATAGTCCTATGATGTATACATTAAAATATTGGTTGCCTATAATGAAAACCTTCTTTAGAAATATAAAATGATTGACATGTGATTTTGGGTTAGTAGGATGTGCAGCAATGCAGCAGAAATGAACATAACTGATCTGCTGTGACAGTGTGGGGAGGACGGGGCATGTAACAACACATGCAAACTCGTATGCCTCTAGATTAAACAGATCAACGTCATCCCCAAAGTTGAGGTTCAGAGGTTCGGAAACAGAGAGAATTGTGGGAAAGACTGAAAACTGACCCAAGTGCACAACTCTCTGTGATGCTTACTAACCGTACACCCATCCTGGAAAGGTCGCTTAACTTCTTGGGACATTAGCTTGTAATTCATAAACCAAGCAGAACTTCTGCAGGACTGCAGTGAGTGCTGGATCTTGCCATGCTCTGGAGCGCACAGCACGGGTGGAATCACACACACTAATGTTACTTCAGTACTGTCTCCAAAAACAGCTTAAATCTTCCCTACACGAAAGACATGCCAGGATTTTAAAGGAAAGTTGATGGTTTCAAAACTGTTTGGAATTTTAGCAAGGGGGAGGAACACAAATGTGAATTCTGTTCTGTCTTTGATTTGGAGATATTTGCACGTCCATACACTGCAAAATAACTTAACAAATTAACTTTCACCATAACATGATAGGTACCTTCCAAATAATTCTATTATTATGTGTGCTCTAATAGTTGGGAAATGTGAATATCAAACCAATCTCTTAACATTAAAATAAGTGTACATTAAAACTATATAGGAACTCAAAAACATTTTCTTTAACTCATAATATTTCTACACTATTCTTGCTGTCAACTTGACCGCACCTGGGATTAACTAAAACTGGAATGACTGGGGACATCTTTGAGGGCTCTTTTTTAAATTAAATCCTTTGAAATGAGAAGAACTACTTCTAATCTAGATCTTTCAAATGGGAAGATTTGCCTTTAATCTGGGTCACACCTGCTGGCAGCCTATGTAAAGGACATGCAGGAAGGCTGCTCTCTCTTTTAGCCTGCTTCTCCCTCCTGCTAGCACATCCATCCCCACTGGCATGATGGTCTACCTTGGGATTCTGGCATATACTGAAGAGCAACTCCTGGATTCTTGGACCTTCTGCTAATAGGCAGTCATTGTTGATTAGACCACAGCCTGTAAATGATTCAATTCCTTTTATTCATCCTATAAATTCTGTTCCTCTAGAGAATCCTGATTGATACAGACGCATTTTTTTAAATCATTTAAAAAATACTTCCACTTTGCTTTTGAAATAAAAAAGAAAAAGTTCTATTCAGGTCTGTTTCAAGACAATAAAAGATGAAGTTATTCGGTCTTTCTCTGCCAGTTGTGTATATATAATCTGATATAAGAAGCTTTCTCTAGAACACCAAATGTTTGCTAATCAGAAAAAAAGATGGAGCTGGGCGGCGGTGGCGCACGCCTTTAATCCCAGCACTCAGGAGGCAGAGGCAGGTGGATCTCTGTGAGTTCGAGGCCAGCCTGGTCTACAAGAGCTAGTTCCAGGACAGGAACCAAAAACTACGGAGAAACCCTGTCTCGAAAAATCAAAGAAAAAAAAAAAGCAGAAAAAAAGATGGGTTAGACTGGTTTCTGGCCCCCTTTTTTCAGAAACTACACTAAGAAAATAGTAAATAAGCTATATAGTTATTCTGAGCTCTTGACTCATATAATCAAAGGGTAAATTTCAACAATTGGTTGATTTTGTTTAAGCTGGCTATTGATTTACCTCAAGTTTTAGTGTAATATCATTCCCTTAATATGAGCACAATTATTGTAATAAGGATTAATTAGGTAACACATACTAAGGGAAAACAATTAAGGCCCCTTGTAGAATTGAATATTTGAAATATTTTCCACCATGAACATGATTTAATAGACATTTATAAAAAGGAAAGATCCTTCTTAAAAAAGTAGGCGTAAACGAAGTCACCTACTGACCTAAAATGACTATTAAAACACACGAAAAAGTCGTCTGAGTAGTCAGCGTGATACGGGAAGTAGATGTGTAAAAGAAGCACATGCTTTAATGACTGCTAAACTTAGAACATAGGAAAGTATCTACCTGAATAACGTATCCTGCTGTTCCCTATACCACAGTGATCTGCTTCATCCAGCAACTAATGAAAACAGAGGCAGAGACCCGCAGCGGAGCAGTGCACTGAGCTCCCAAAGTCCAGTTGAAGAGTGGAAGGAATGGGAATATAAGCAAAAAGGTCAAGACCAAGATGGGTTCACCCACTAAAACAGTTTGCCTGAGCTAATGGGAGCTCACCAACTCCAGCAGGTTAGGGAAGGAACCAGCATAGGTCCAAACTAGTCCCTCTGAATTTGGTTGACAGTTGTATGGCTGGAGCAGACTGTGGGGCCACTGGCAGTGGCACCACGATTTATCCCTAGTGCTTGTGCTGGCTTTTGGGAACCCATTCTCTTTGGATGGATATACCTTGCTTAGCCTAGATATAGTAGAGAGGGCCTTGGACCTCCCCCCGAAGCAATGTGCCTAACCCTCTCTGAGAAGTGGATAGGGGTGGGGTAGGGAATGGGAGGAGGGGAGGGAGTGGGATCTGGGATTGGTATGTAAAATGAAAGAAGACAGTTCGTTTTCTTTTTTAAAAGAAAAGAAAATATAAAAAGAGAAAGTTTCGACAAGAGAATATCAAGAAGTTAGCGAACTTCTGCGATAAATTTTAATCTAAGCCATAACTTCACGTTTCTGCACTCCTATGTCCACTGTAGCCATTTGCTTCAGATGATGCCCCTTCCACAACGCCACCCACGGTTGCATTTCCTTTCCTAAATTTTGGAGGTTACTGCGTGTGTGTGTGTGTGTGTGTGTGTGTGTGTGTGTGTGTGTGAAGAAAATGCTTAATTAATCGGTCATGTTGCAGGATACCTCCAAAAAAACACCCATGCTAACTTCATTAAGCTACTCAAACTGTTTTGGAGACGGGTTATTCTAATCAAAGTCAAGACTAGACTCAGCCGCTAATAAACGGGAATAAAATGTTTCCCTTGCTGGGTCTCCCACATGCGCACACACGCCGGAACCCTCTTTAGGGAAGGGCAGTCTGAAGCTGGAGGGATGGCCCATAAGCTTGTTCCATGGTCGCGCCACCTTGTACTCACCTGGCTGCGTTCTTCGCCCTTAAGCAGAGCCTGGGGCTCGGCTGGACCCCGTGCGGCTTCTACGGGAGGTGGCGCCGGTTCCAACAACTGCTCCAGGCACGCGGTGCCTGGAAGAGAGGAGCTCTTTTGGTGGCACAGGTGCACCCCAGAACCTCCACGCCGTGCGCCTTCATCTCGGACGCGGTTCCCCCTCGCGGGCGGTTGGGGAGAAGAGGACAGAGAGGATGAGGCGGAAGAAGGAACTGAGTCTGGAGAGTGTCCGCCAGGAGGCGTCACTCCAGTTGGCCCCGCGGCGGTCGCGGGCCCCTTAGCCACGGGCAGCAGATGTTCGCGGAGGCGGCGGCGCAGCGTGGACCCCTGCTCGGCTCTGCCTGCTCCAACCGGCTCCAGGGCCTCCGGCGAGGAGCAGCACAGGTTGGGCTGCGAGGAGGAGAACACCCGGTCTAGCACTTGCTTCCGCTTCTTGAAGCCGCTCCACCTGCTGCCGGTACTCCCCACACCGGCCAGTGCGTCCTGGGTGGCCCTTGGGGGCGGCGGGGATGGGGTCGGAGTGGCCGCAGTGCGGCGCTCGGGCCCCCCGGTGCGACCGCCCCCGCTGCCCTTGCCCTTGCCCACCCCCAGCTGCAGGTTCTTCCAGAGCCGGGCCTGAAAAGAGGGGGACGCGGCGGGCTCGTGTTCGCCAGCAGTTGCTGCCCGGGGCTCCATCCCGCACCCCAAGAACCTCCTGTGGCCTCCTCCTGGCTCTCCTCTGCCCTCTCTGGCTGCGCCTCCTCTGGGAGTGTGGAGGCGGCGGTGGCAGCGTCCGTGACCGGCGCAGCAGCACAAGCCAGGAGTGCCCAGCGGCTTCAGGCCAGCTCGGAGCAAAGCGGCTGCGGCCGAGGCCCTGGGGCCGCGGGGTGTCACCTCCTCCGCCCGCTGCACCTGCCCGGTTGGACTGGCGCCGTCCCCGAGCGCCCGCGGCACCTGCAAAGTTTCGAGCACTGAACTCCGCCGCTCCAGTCCACCGAGTGCCTCCAGGCCGCGCCCTGGCTCCCCGTGCGTGCCGGTTAGAAGCTCGGGAAGCTGCGAGCACCCGGCGGAGGCTGTACAGGGGACCACACCCGCGCCCTCGGGCCAGCACCTGTCAGTGGCATAGGCTGTTGCCTCCAAATTGGGCGCGCACGTGGTTCACACGACAGGGCGCGTCTTGTCATAGAGGCTGGGTACCAGCAGCCCAGACTAAGGTGCCCAGGATCATCCTCTCGCTCTAGGTGGGAGGGCAGGCAGGAGACGGGTGGAGCTGCGTAGGGCCTGGAGCTGGCTTGACTTAGTATGGATCTACAGTCGCGCGCACACACAGCTGACTTTAGGACGAACGGATCAGATGAAGTGCATCCAAGTGGAGTCTGTCTGTGTGCCCCCGGTGGGTACCTCAGGGAGCTGTGCGTGCAGTTAACCTCTCTAAAGGCTGCCTCCACCGTGTTGGGCATCCCGGGCTCAAGAGGCGAGTTTGATTTCTTCTGTCTTAACTTCATCACCATCCACCCTCCAGGCTCTTTGTTCGCATGTGTGGCGACTTTCCTTATAATTAGGATCTAACAGTTCCCAAAATGTGACAATAAAGCTAATCCTTAAAGTAAGTTGCAGGACGTTCCCCTTGGACAGAGATGGGAGGGTGCCCACTGCCTGTGACCCTATTCAGAGTTCAGACTTGTTCTTTTCGCTCAAACAGATTTTCTTTTTAGTTACTGCAGTTTGTTAGAAGACTGATCAAAAAAAGGCTTTTTTGGTAGTCTCGATTTTGCTCCTCCTCAAATCTATGCATCCAGAGTCTTCAGGCTCCATGAGAACGCATCTGAAGGGTGAGTAACACTGCACCCTTCCCTCTTCAACTGCACCTTCCTTAGACGCCTCGGCACAGTGCTGTTGAATTTCTGCCCAGCAATTTGCCCTGGATGTGTGGTCAGTCTGTTCCAGACTGTATTTTCCTTACTCTTCTAAAAACAGTTTTTGAGGTTGTGCGGGGCAGTGATCAGCACTAGACAAACAGTTGTGAACACACAAGGAGGACTTGAGTAGTGCTCAGGAAGTAAGAAACCAAATAGAATTTTTAAAATGAATAGCCCAGAGAGATAACAAAATATTACCACAGCTGGATTTCTGGACTACAGAGCATCCCATTAAATTTGAGTTTCAGACAAATCACAACAAGTTTTAGTACGCATACATCCCAGATATTACAGTGAACAAGGGCCAAAAGTTTAGCCAGAGTCTACTTTACTAGGCATCTTGTATTTTTACTGAATCTAACAAGCCCATATTTAGAAGCTGTGTGTTATAATTGTGAGTGTAAAAAAAAGCCTCTCCGAGAAGACTAAGTTTTAGATGATACTAAAAAGGAACAAAGAGCCAGCCACCGAAAATCTGAATGCAGTGTTCCAGGAAGAAAAATACCAGACGTGAAAGCCATGAGGCAGAAAAGAGCTTAACAAGACTTAGTCACACAGAGACAGAGACTGTTCCAAAGAGGGTGAAGAAAACTGGTCAGACCTGGTCAATTGGGAGTACAGGGTCTTCATAGACTGTGTTTGAAATTGCTGTAAATTAAATCAAGGACCATTTGGGTGTATCTAACTCATGGTCTACAGGCTACATACAGTCCAGGATAGCTATAAATATGGTCCAAGTTAAAAGAGTTTTTAAACTTGATTGCATGGTTCTTTAGCATGAACTTTGCAAATGACAATGTGTCAGTGTCAAAGGGTTGGGGATGTCTGCTGGATTATTTTCAAACATGAGAATAATGTGAATTACTAATACATACACACTAGAACTATTTTGAGAATTTTGTGTCTTCATAAAGGACTTAGTCTTGTATATTGTTCACATTACTGTTCCAAGTTGATGATCTTATGCTTTGGGGAAAGGCAAAGAATCCATTAAAGATTACAGGTGACATTTATATAACATTCTGCACATAATATTACATGGTTGGAAACAATGGTTTCCAGGAGGTATCAGCTGAGTGAATATAAAAGCAGGTGCAAGGAAGTTCCCACCTGCTACTGATGGGCCACATTTCTGTATTGAGTGAAGCAGTGACTACATGGGTCTCCACATGAGAGAGAGATTAATAGAACTACATACTGGTGTAGGAGGTTTTTCTGTTCATGTGCTGCTTTCATTGGTTAATGAATAAAGAAACCGCTTTGGACCTGATAGGCCAGAACCTAGGTAGGCAGAGAAGACAGAACTGAATGTTAGGAAGAAGGGCAGAGTGAAAAAAGCCATGGATCTTCTGCCTGAGATGGACGCCGGTTAGAATCTCCAGTAAGCCACTGGCATGTGGTGATACACAGATTAATGGAGATGGGTTAAACTAATATGGAAGAGTTAGCCAATAAGAAGTTAGAGCTAATGGCCAAGCAGTGTTTTAATTAATAAAGTTTCTGTATGGTTATTTTGGGTGTAAGCTATCCGGGCGGCTAGGACAAACAAGGCTCCCCCTCCACTTGTAACAACATACAAATACAAATATGTGTGCACACAAACCTTGGTGAAATCTGAATGAGATCAGAGAGGTTTAACAACTGCAATAACCATGTTTTGGAATGTCCTATACATTTGGAATTATGTCATATACATAAAACAGTATCTGGTGAAATTGGGTGATGTTCATAAAAGAATTTTACACAGTACTTTTGCAACTTCCTCTGAGTCTTTATTTCAAAGTATAAAGTATATATTAAAAGTAAAAATTGACAACATGATTTTTAAACACTTTGGAAGCTGTTAAGAGTTCTTAAACTTTGGTATACTGTTGAGAGTTCTCCTTTGGCACTGTAATGGCAATGTAATAATCAAGAACCACTGCTTTCCTTCATCTCTGTTCTTCCCAACCCCGACTCATCCCAGAATCAGTCCAGAAGGCTCTGAGGAATAAGTAAGGGGAGAGCCAAGATTGTTCAGTCAGTTCACACTCGGGCAGGGTCCTGGCTTCTAGTGCTGTCTTGAAAGTGGTGAGGATTTCTTCAGGCAGTGCAAGCAACCAGTCACATCAGCTGCTATTGCATTCTGCCCTTGTGGAAAGAGAGGTTTGGCATTTTATACTGGCTCCTCTTTCTTATTATTTCCATTTTATTTGCTTTCATTTCTTTGAGAAGATGTGGAGGGTGGGAAAAGAGAAGAAGGAGAAAGAGAAATAATACCCTATATCTGCCTCTTACCAGAACTTCACACCCATGTCAGAATTGTCATGTTGTAACCCACAGGCCAGTTTATATTGATGGTCTTGAAATAATACATTTAATTGAATGGCATAGTTTTGTCTTTATTCCTAGTGGAGAAGATTTGGCAGCTGATGACTCCTGGGGGACAGGGTAGATTGCCTGTGAATAACCCTACACGCATGTGCATGAGGGCAGCACTGATGGGCTCAGGGGTTATTGATTATTAATATCAGGTTTTTGGTTTTAAGAACATGAAATTAGGAGAAAGACATGGTGGGAGCCACTAGGGTAGCTGGAGGGAGAGGATGCTGGATGAATATGATTAACATTATAAAATGTAACTGTCCTTTAGACTGAACATTGTACAAGAATGACCAGTTGTGGTTTCTGCTATCAAATGTCTTATATTTAGGAGATGGTAGTAGCAAAAATTCTATAACATCAATAGAAAGTAAGGGGTTCTGTGAATAGCATGCTTGTTGAATAAGCATAAGTACCTATGTTTACATCCCAAGATATCACATGAAAAGTCTGATGTGGCAACACATAGCTGTAATCCCAGAGCTGGGAGGCAGAGACAGGATTGGGGAGCTCACTGGCCAGTCAACCAGAGAGCTTCTGTAATACAAATTCTGATTGTTCTAAATAATAAAACTTGGAGTTAGCTATCAGGAGTGAAAGCTGAAGGATTAGAGAAGCAGATCAGCCAGCCACTAGAGTGTTCTTACCTCTACCAATGCTCAGACTAAAGGGGTGATTCTGTCTCTACTAATTATCAGAATGCATGCTCAAACTGAATTCTCAGACTGCATGCTATTTCCTGTCTCCTTCCACCTAATATTCCTCTCTCCACCAAGCCATATCACTCCTGTCTCTACCTCCCTAGTACTGGGATTAAAGGCATGTGGTCCCAAGTGCTGGGATCACCTTTGTGTGAGCTCTACTTCTCTTTTAGACAGATTCAGTCTCATGTAGTGGTATGGGAGGTCCCTCTGTCCTTGTCTGGCCTCCATAAACAATATAGCCCAGGGTAGCCTTGAATGCACAGAGATCTGTCTGCCTCTGTCTTCCAAGTTCTGGGATTAAAGGTGTGTGCCACCACTGCCTGGTCTCTATGGCTAACTAGTGGCTTAGTTCTCCACTCTGATCTTCTGGCAAGCTTCATTTGTAAGATTACAAACAAAATATCATTACATTTCCCCTTCTTGTCTAAAATAAAAAAAAGAAGGCTGAAACTAATAAAAGAAAAACTATATACAATAAGTACAATTAATACATCGAGTTCATTTGCATTTGACAAGTTCAGAAAAATACTCTGTTATCTATTTTACCCTGGTAAGTACAAAATCTTGTACCTAGTTCATTTTCTATCATAACTTGCACTACCATTCAACAATATCTTTTGATATCTCTCAAATTTACATACTTTACATATCTTAGTGAGTTTCTTTAATGAGTCTGGCAAACAAGGGAAATTATAACTATAACTGTCCAGTCTTCAACTCCCTCAGAGACCCAAGAAGGAAGTAATATTAACTGAGTAATCAAGAAATGCAAGTAAGAGACTTCCAAAAAAATGTGAGAAGTGACATAAACAACTGACTGCCTGGACAGTCACCCAAAATTCCTCTGCAATATTGGTGTATCCATATTCAACAGGCCTAGAATATTTAACAGACTTTTCTATGAAGTCTGTCCTGTTTTGTCTGGACAAGGTTTGGTGATCATTCTCTTTCGGGTCTTGCTTATTCAATTTGGACAGTATACTGTCAGCAATCAAGGCAAGAGCACTTTCTTGCCCAAATGATTTATTTTTGACCCCATGTGGAGATTCTTCGATGCCCATAATCTACTCTGAAATAGATTGATGCTGCCAGGAGCAGACATGTCTCAGTGTTATAAGAAAAGAAACTATGTTATTAAAATAGCTTAAATGCCATATTCTATAGATCTCTAAAGTGTTTGAAGATGACTAGTCTATCTAAAATATATTTCTGTTTGGCATTGAAAATGTACCTAATATTATGACAAGTTTGATTATAATGACTAACTACTAACTTGCATTCCTTTATTTTCTGGAAATTTATATTACATTGTTAAATGAGTTGTATAGGTACAATACCTTGAACAAGACTACAACTGTATGTATAGTTTGGTCTAACAAAATTAATTTCAATTTTTTATCAATATAAAAACATCCATATCAATGTAAAATATTTAAAGCAAATAATTGCTTTTTCAATTAAGAGTAGATTTTTTAAAATCTATGCTTATATCTTATCATATTAATATGCACCTTGTTTCTTTTCAAAACAAGAGCCCTGAATCTAATCTCCGTTTTTCAGCTTTTTTTCTTGACTATTATCAACAACAACTTGTAAACAACCCCCTTACACAATGACAGATATCCATAACCCAATGAGAGACCAAAAACTACCCACCCCACTTCCTGGGAATGTGGGCATCATGTGCTTAAATTTACTTCCTGCTGTCTGGGAATGATGCAATCATTGAGGAATCTTGAAAGGAAAAATTAGCATTAATTGTCAAGTCCTGGGAGAGGTAGCTGTATCATTTGTTGTCCAGTCTCTGCATAATGGGAAAGTGCAAGGCTTGTCTCAAGTCCTGGCTAAAGTAATCTGTGAGGATGGACCATTTTAGGTAGCTATCTTGAAACTGTCCTGAGCAGTTTGTAGTCCAAAACCAATCTTTAGGTAATATTTATCAGCTTAATGTTATAATCATAGTCCTGGAGAAATCATCATTGTGGGGCCCCATTCTTTTTTTAGAGACTTCAAAGATCTCTGTTAGGCATGGTCATAGTTCACTATAGAAAACTGATAGAGACTCAAACCTGAAATCATGTACAGGAAGGTAGATGAAAGCTTTTTCTAGAATTAGTTAGTACTCCATATGACCATTAATATCTTGACAAAAGTTTTATATGTATATATATGTATATAGCTTATAGATTTTGAGATAAGAAAAGCTTTAAAGAGTCAAAATAAAACCAAAGGATTATGAGATTAGTGGCAATAAAATGGTCCCTTACCTTTGGTTTTTCTTCTACCCAATATCACGTGACTCTTCTGAAATGAGACAGAGATTCGGATTTTGTTTTAACAAGCTTGGGTGTAGAGTAGAAGAGAGCCACACTCCAACTCCAAAGACAGCTTTAATCTTTAATTGGACTGGGACTATAAAAAGACTATTTGAATTATATGTCTGTAGGGAACAGTAGAAACCAAACATTTGGGAAAACTTTTGAAATCTTATCCTATGGGAAATCTGATATATCAATAGGTCAATTTAGTTTTTCTTGGAACATTTTTTTCCTGATGGTTTTTCCTTTTTCTTCAGATATCTTTTGTTATCTCTTCTATATCTGTTCTATCATCCAGAGCAGTATAGTTTCTTACAATAGGCATCAAGTTCTTCAATTGCTTGGGAAAAGAGTTTCCTCCATGATTATAGAAAATTACTGAACAAAATTTGGCATGGGGGACTTCCAGAGACCACTGATGGCAAAAGGTTACTTTGACAGTCACTTTTTGATCTACATTCATTAGTTCAGTCCCTGCCTTTGACACACCTTCTATATAATCCAGAAGGGAGGGGCATTCTGTTTGGATTATGCTTAGAATAAATATTACTTCTAGGAACACCCTGTTCACAGTCCCTTTTCAATTGACCTTTTCCACTACAATTGAAACACTTGACATTTCAATTTTTTTTCAAATCTCTGGAAATCACCTCTCCTATCCAAGCATCATCATGGTCATGAGATTCAATATGGATTTTATGTCGAATCCATTCATCCAAGGGTGACTTTAAAGGCTAGTTATTCTTTTGCATTGAGAATAAGCATTTTTAAATGTCAGAGATTCAAATATTATTTGTTAACTTCTGAATTTGGTATCATTCAATCTACTGTTGAAGTCATTCTTTGTAGGAATCCAGTTAAGGTTTCTTTCAGGCACTGCATGACTTTAGTAAATGACTCAGTCTCCCTTCCCATTTCTTCAATTCTGTCCCAAGCATTCAAAGTTGCCGTATGGTATAAAACCAGGGTGTGGTCATTATAGTGATTGCTTTTCTATATAAGCATGATCTCCTTCTCCAATAAGTTGATTTTGGGAGATTTCCATATCAGTAGCTCTACATCATTGGTCAATGGTCTTAGCCTCTTTCCACCAGGTCCTCCATTGTAATTGTGAACTATGTTCCAAGTCTGCTGTAACCAAGTGTCTCCAGTCTTAAGAGATAATCCTGTTACAAGGTGACTGTAAATTTAACATCGGCTTCACAAATAGAGAGTACTGCCATATGAGACTATCAATCCCTTGAATATCCTTAAATCCAATATTTGCACAGAGGTCCATTCAGCCCTTACAGTGTCTTGGGGATATCTACCATTTGTCAATTCCTGTAAAGTTATTGTATATTTTAAGGTTGGTTGTTTGAAAATCTTAGACTGTTCTTCTCTAACCTTATAATGCAATGCTGAAATTTGTTCTCCTTTAAATTCCTCTGTCTGGATTCAAATATCTCTACGATCTTTTTTGTTAAGTTTTTTTAAGGCCTGTATCTTGGCACTCATACCAAACAACATTTTTAGAGATTAACCAAAAATTATCCAGATGATGCTTAACATTATATAAATCTGCATTGATTATCCCCTCATTTAATTGTTCCATTTTTAAATTGTTCCATTTTTAAATTCTCTGTAATCATACAGAGAACCAACTTTCTCTATCAAAATTGTGTTTCTCATTTTTTTTTTATCATGGGAAAAACTCTCTTCTATCTTATCTCTTTAAGTATTTCCAATTTTCTCACCAAATCTGATGTCAATGACGATGAAAATGTGAGATTGACTGCTGCTGTGTAGAACAATAGAAGCCTGATTAGATTTCAAGGCAGCTGTCTAATTTGACAGCAGCCTGAGCAGAGGGTCCAAGGAAAGCCTACCAGTAGAGAAAAAAGGAAAACCTAGCCAGTGGGGCAGTGATGTCTGCCACATGTAGCTCCAGCCTATGCTGGAGACTGTAAAGCCACAGGCAAATAGCTTTCTCATGAATTCATACACCAAAAGTTAGACACCAAATATATCATGAATTCTAAATTTCTAAATAATAAAAACTAAAAGTCATATGTCAGGAATGAAAGTTGGAAGGTCTGAGAAGGAGATCAGCCAACCACTAGAGAGTTCTTACCTTTACCAATATTCAAACTGAAGGGACACTCCTGTCTGTACAAATTCTAAGACTGAATGCTTTCTCTATTAAACCTCAGATGACTTTATACTATTCCATATCTCCTCCCACCTCATATTCCTTTCTTTGCCCAGCTTTATCACTACTGCCACACCTCCCTAGTGCTGGGACTAAATGCCTGTGTGCTGGGATCCCCTTTGTGTGAGCTCTATTTCTCTTTTAGACAGATTTAATCTTGTGTAGCCCAGGGTGGGTGACCTTGAACTCACAAAGATCCATATTCTTTCCTGAGTGCTAGGGTTAAAGGTATGTGCCACCACTGCCTGGCCTCTATGCTTAACTAGTGACTTAACTCTGCATTCTGATCTTCACATGAGCTTTATTTTTTTAGGTTACAGACAAAATATCGCTACAAACTTTTAGAAGGGTACCTATTGTCAATCTCTGACTTCCACATGGGCATGCTCAACTACACCACACACACACACACACACACACACACACACACAAGTGTAAGTATACATATACACACATACCACAAACAAATAGAAAATAAATGGTACAAAGTGACTGTAAGGAAATACAGGAAAGTGAGGAGTACAAAATCACTCTTGAATGCGCAGTAAAGATGTCTGACATATTAATTGAGATATCATCTAAACTAAGATCTATTATACACAAAGGAAATAAAATGTCCTCAGAGGAGCGAGAAATAGCAAAATACAGGCTACATAAAAAGTCTTAAATGACTATTTCCTATTGTTTTTGTTATAACATTTAAAATATTGATAGCACATTTGTTCTGGAGTATTATTCAAAGCATATGTATCAATTCTCGACATACAGAAGACTTGGAATGTAAGAGACAACATTGCACGTGAAGAAAAGATCCAAGGAGAGACTGAAATATTTTTCCTAGGAAGAGAGAATATTAATTTCAAAGAGGCTGAGGCAGAAACATGTTCATCCTGAGGAAGAAGCAGTAGAAAGAGAAGACACTGCAGTAATGGCTCAGGATTAAACTGGGAAGGACTCCAGGCAACACAAAGATCTTTAGGGTAAATTAGGAAGTCATACTAGGGTGCTGGGTAGAGTTTTTCTCTAAGCCAATTGGATTTAAGAGGCTCATTGTGACATCTGTTTTGACAGTAGAGTTGAGGCTTAGGATAAGAGAAGAATTTAAAGAGCAGCCATCAGCAAGAGAGAATGGTGGCTTTGTCTGAGGTGGAAGGGAAGAAGTAGTTGTAGTCTAGCTCAGTGGTTCTCAACTTGTGGATCACAACACTTTTGGGGTGGGTCAAGTGACCCTTGGAAAACACAGATATTTACATGATGATTACTAGTAGCAAAATTACAGTTATGAAGTAGTAATGACAATAAATCTATAGTTGGGGTGTCTATAGTAAAGGGTAGAACATTAAGAAGGCTGAGAACAACTAACTGTTTTAGAAATATTTTGAAAAGAAACCACCGGTGGGATTTTCCAGTTTAGGCATGGGATATTCAAGCAGAATGCTGACTGTTTGCACCATTTGCCATCTATAATTCTCAAAGTAGGACCATTTTATAGAAGAAGAATCTACAAGAACGGTGTACCATAGAATCACTGTAAGTAATTACCAAATCTAACAATAGAAACCCCCAGGTAGAAGGGTATCTGAAACCACATGGCTTGGTAAACTATAAGCACATGCATATATAAGAAAACAACAACAACAACAACAGAGAAGAGCCTCAAACATTAAATTTATTCTTGCTCTTGTCCTTGTGAGCAACAAAACCACCTTGGTTAGAATCACAGTTTCTACTCATTAAGATTCAAGATATAAATCCATCTATAAAAACAGCATTTCTGGGGATAATTGAGTTTATGGCCTTTTTTAAAAAAATATTTATTTATTAGGTATACAATATTCTCTCTGTATGTCTGCAGGCCAGAAGAGGGCACCAGACCTCATTACAGTTGGTTGTGAGCTACCATGTGGTTGCCAGGAATTGAACAGAGGACCTTTGGAAGAACAGGCAATGCTCTTAACCACTGAGCCATCTCTCCAGCCCAGTTTATGGCCTTTTAAAATGAGACTTAAAGAACTTTTTTTGTTGGAGGAGCCCTGAATGTTTTCCCAACTCCCATTACTGGTCATGATGACTTTAGGCCATGATTTCAGTTCTCAGACTCTATCCCCCATAGTAACTCCTGAAACCCCAATTCACAGAAAACTTTAAGCATCATTTTTGAAGATTTGGGCATGAACCTTTAGTGTCTGAGGGAAGAATGGCACCATACCACTAATGTTCCATTCAATTTGCCTAAATATGTGGAAATACTTGCGGCTGGATGCACTTGTAAAGAGTTATGCCTTGTTTCTGGAGATCAAAAATCAAGAAGTTCCTTTGGATGAGTTCACGTCTTACTGGCACAGTTCCAAATATCATAGGATACAGCAAGCTCATGTGTGATGACTCTCCTCTTACAAAGCCACCAGTACTCCACTCTAAAGACCTCATCTCATTTCTTAATACCCTCCAAGAGCTCCCCTCTTAACATCATCGCTGAAATGAGTTTTTTTTTTTCTGATGTGGGATTCCTCTCTCCATGTTGTGAATACCATTGGTTAATAAAGTAACTGGCCTGATCTGATAGGGTAGAACAGAGCTAGGTAGAGAAAACTAACCTGAATGTTGGGAGAAGGAAGGCAGAGTCAAAGGGAGAGGCCATGTAGCCCCACTGGAGACAGATGCTGGAACTTTAGTCAGTAAGCCACAGCCTTGGGGCAATACACAGATTGATAGAAATGGGTTATATTAATATGTAAGAGTTAGCCAATAAGAAGCTAGAGCTAATGGGCCAAGCAGTGATTTAATTAATAGAGTTTCTGTGTGATTATTTTGGGGATGACTAACTGGGAACAATTGGCCCTCCTTACAACAAATTGACACCGAGGCAAACTAATATCCACTTAAAACCTGAGAATGCTTAAAAAGGAATTCTAGATGCAAAAATACAGAGTTTAACACATTTTCTTGTTGTTTGCTGGCAGCAAGCCACAGCTCCTTTAAGAGAGATTTTCCTGACTCAGCAGTAGCAGAGGTAGCAAAAAAAAAGCTGAACAACTTTGAAATGCTGCCTTTCTGGGACATGCTGCCAGTGCAACCTTTGTCTTTTTTAGGAGTCCAAGCATTTAAAAGGGGTTTGTAAGCAGCATGTTACAAACTGCTTAACAGCTAGACATAGACCTGCTGCATACTTGGAACTGGGGTGGTGTGTGTGGCTCAAAGGCAGTGAATGGACCTCTTCTGCCATGTTGGACTGGGCAAAGCAAGCAGGCAAGGCCATATATACCCTAGCAATGCTGCAGCTTAGATTCTTAAGAAGAGCTTATCATTTTAAGAAGAGCTTCTGGTTAGAAAATAATTACAGATATGCAATAAAGACAGATCCTGATGAAAAAGAACTCTAAATGGGTCACAGTGTTGGATAAATGTACGTAAGCTTGGGAGAGAGAAGAAAAAGAATATAGACAGTTATAAAAAGAAATAAATGGTATTGAAAAAAAGGTAAAGTCTTTAAAGAGACAGAGTACAGACTAAAAGGAGTAAAAAATAATAAGCAACATAAATATGGAAAATATACAGAGTCTGAATTATGTATATTACTGTGTTTTTTGACTGAGAAGCAGTTAAGTATAGAAAGACATTTCATTGTATAGCCTGCTAAGCTAAACCAGAATGTATATTATAGGGGTATCCTGACTTCAGAATTTGGGTCTAAGGATATGTCGCTTTGGAAAAGAAGTTTTTCTTTTGTTTTCACAGAGAACGAGAACCTGTGGATTCATTTTAGGCTAATGTGGTTTGATGGACCAAGATCCCCTGAAAGGTTGCAACAAATACCCCCAAAAATTACTTAACCTAAAAAGAGCAGGAAGCAGTATAGAGAGAGCAATGTCCATATTCCCAAATATTGTTTATAAATGTTTGTTTACATTTAAAGGGGATATACTATAGAGATTTGCATTGGTATGGATCTTGATTTATTGATACAAATTTAAAGTCAATTTTATTATATGTATTATATGTATTTCTGCTCTTGATTAATGTATGGTGTTTGTGCAACTCATTTAAAATGTAATGTATAATTAAGAAATATAGGTAAATAGAGAGTCATATATAATAGTCAAGCTTGTAGTCATGCTAGTTAGATTTTCTAGATATACAGAGATGTGTTTCAGATGGATAGGGATTCTTCAAATCTTTCAAAGATTACAGAATATAGCATTTAAAGGATTTTAAGAATTTAGGAGCCGGGCGATGGTGGCGCACGCCTTTAATCCCAGCACTCGGGAGGCAGAGGCAGGCGGATCTCTGTGAGTTCGAGACCAGCCTGGTCTACAGAGCTAGTTCCAGGACAGGCTCCAAAGCCACAGAGAAACCCTGTCTCAAAAAAACCAAAAAAAAAAAAAAAAGAATTTAGGTTTTTTCAGGATGGTGAGACACATCTGCACCAATCTTATTTCAAGAGAAAGATGGGCATTGAAGAGGCTTCTTATGGAGTTGGTTAGCCATTTGGGCAAAAAAAACTTATCTTCCCTGGACTGCTTGATGGTATGTTGGGTGAACTGGACAACACTGCTGGTTCAGGAGCCACAGGAGAGAGCTGTGGATGGGATTGAGCTCACAGGGACATTCCTCATCAATCTAGATGGTGGCAGCATTTGTGAGGAGTCTTCGTATAAAGTAATTGTAGTACCAACTGCCAAAGAAAAGTGCCCTTGATGTTGGAAGCACACTGCTAAGACTGCAGATACTCTCTGTCCTTGGTGTGCAGAGGTCATTGGTGCAAAATAACATTCTGATGTTAACAGCTCCCTGAGCAAGAACCTTCCTCAGTGCTCACTGTGGGTGAATGATTACAACCCTAGAATGAAATCCAAGGTTTAGGTAAGGAGTGGAAGAGTAAATGGTCAAAGAGAAAGATAGGGGTAAAAGAATATTAAAAGAAGTATTTCTTGTAACTAAAAGATATATATATATATATGTATATATATACATACATACACACAAAAACATACATGGAAATACATATATGAAGACATACATGTATACAGAGCAGACAGACACACACTCTTACACTCATGATGAACTTCTTCAGAGTCAGGTACTGAATATGGTTACTTTCAATGTGGCCAAACAGAAATGTTTTATATTTTATTGAAACTTTTTTGACTAAGTATTTAAGTTCTAAAATGTCTGAAGATAAAGACGTTCTGAGAACCCCCCCCCCCCAAAAAAAGAAAAGTGACTGCTGAACTTTCCTAAAGGTGAAATGATCCTTTGGGGTTCCTGCTTCATCAAAGTGTCTAAAAGACGTTCTTCAGAACGCAGAATAAAGTGACTGACAAACTGCCAATATAGCCAGAACTGTCTTTGAAATTTCCTGCTTCATGGAAAAGTCTGCTAGATACTATGGGTCTGTGGGCTGAAGATTGGATGCCCCAATGATACAGAAGGACTTTGGGTGACTGATCAGGCAATGAGATGTCTCTGTCAAATCTAGAGTTTTGAAAGTTGCTTATAATCTACTTCCTGTTTACTTAGGTAATATTATATCATTCTGGAATCTCTGATGGAGTTGAGGAGTAGATAGTAATAATATATCTTTCCTTAGTTATGATAAAAGATAAACTAGATATAAATATTGTAACTTTAATTCTTGCTTGATAACTGTTTTATGTAATTTTACTATGTTAAAGTTAAAACCTTCCTTTTTATTTAAACAGAAAGGGAGAGGTGATGTGGGATTCCCCTCTCCATGCTGTGAATACCATTGGTTAATAAAGAATCTGGCTTTACCTAATAGGGTAGAACAGAGCTAGGTAGGGAAAACTAAATTTAATGTTGGGAAAAGGAAGGCAGAGTCAAAGGGAGAAGCCATGTAGCCCCACCAGAGAAAGATGCCAGAACATTAGCCGGTAAGCCACAGTCTTGTTGTGATACACAGATTAATAGAATTAATATGTAAGAGTTAGCCAATAAGAAGCTGAGCTAATGGGCCAAGCAGTGATTTAATTAATAGAGTTTCTGTGTGATTATTTCAGGGTTGATTACTCAGGAACCAACAAATGAACTCCCAACATGTTCTTCCTTTAAATAGCTCACAATGTAGATTACATGAGTTCTAGTGTAAAATAGTCAAACCTTATTGAAATTAACACAAAGATCAAATCTTTTTTGCTAGGCATCATTTACTCCAAGAGAGTACAAACATATTATAGCCAATTGAATAAATCCCTGTAGACTTAGCTTTTGACATACTATAGGAAGAGATGACAGTTTTCATAAATATTAAAATAAATGACTTTCCTAGGAAGACAACTTTTCCCAGGGAATCCTCTTTTGATACCAATTTCTATAAAAATTTCTTGGTCTACTCTGGCTCTTCTGTTTTTTTTCTATAACACTGTCTCCCATCAACTTCAGCATCATAGTCATAAAAGTAAAAGAGAAAATAAAGTCATGTATTTGAAAACACTGCCACAATCACTTTCACCTTTAGGACACATACGCCTCATAGCATTAACTATACAACTAAAGTGACATTTTTATGAATATATAATATTTTAATCATACTTACTCTGTAAACACTTATCCTTTATCCCTCTTTTCTATTCCACATATTTTATTTTTATATCTTTATTTTCCCCAGTCGCCAGATATGATAGAAAACAGGAGATGTTTGTCTTTGTGAGACTTACTTATTTCATTTAACACAATAATCTCTAGTTCCACACAATTTCCTTCAGGAGATAATCTTTGATCTCTTTAAGTTTAAACATAACTTCACTGAGTATACCACATTGTATTTATTCATTCATTTGCTGATTGTGTACAGTTTGTGTTAGGAGGAGAAATTGTTATTTTTTATTTTAGTCAAGTAAAAAGAAACAAACTAGGCTCTCAAGTGTTTAAAGTCCTCATGGGACAAATAGATCCAGTTTGAAGCATGTCCGAGTATATATTCTATATATCAAACTATATAGTTAAATGAAAAGTCATCTTCTTGACCACTCACAAATATAGCTGCACAGTGGATGAAATATTTTCATGAGATAAACATACCAGCAGTGGGAAAACAGCCAAAGATATTCTTAGGGAAGAAATGAAGTTCTTAGGGAAGAGATGAAATGACTCTGAGAGAAATTACAGACAGGAGTAACTGATTTCCACAGCCATAACTCCACAGCCTTTCCAGGTTGGGCTATCTATCAGATAAGTAAGTAAGCCTATTGAACACTAGTTATCACCTGCTGTTTGTCTCATTGCCCCTGACACATTTGTATATACATATATATTCCCAAGTATTACTTGTGGAGTCCATAAAATGTTACTTACATTTATGTTTTTGTATATGACAGTTTCCACCAGGCAACCAAGTAGTGTGCTCTTTCCTAGAAAGGGCCACCTCTCCTGCTCCTAACTTTCCTCAGTTGCCTGAAATTCCTTGTGTAGGGTTGAGGCCTCAAGGACGTTTCCCCATGTACTTTGACATGTTCATTAATGTCATCCTTGTTCAGCTTATATTTGGATGGTCATGTTGGTAAGACTTTATGGGTACAGCTTCTGATGTTAGAAGATAAAAGTCTCACAGAAAATTTCCTGGCTCTTACAATCTTTCTGCCTTCTCTTCCCCAATGTTCCCTAAGCCTCAGGTGTGGGAGTGTTTTGAAGATGTATCCATTAGAATTAGGTTCTATAACTCTGCCTTTTAACTGGTGGTGATTTTCTTTAGTGGTCTCCATCTGTTGCAGAGAAGCATTTCTTTGTTGAGGGGTAAATATTACACTTATCTGTGGTATAAGGACAAATGTTTATCATTATTGCTAGGGATTTGCATTGATATCGGTTACTCATATACATGGGGACTGGCCATAGCTACTGCTTTATAGGGAAAGGCAATTAATGATGTCCTTTCCCAACAAAGAAATCAAGGCCCAGGGAGAATGAGAGCTACAGAACCTCCTGGAAGCTGTTTTGGGTACAGTCTTAAGGGGCATCAGATCAGGTAATGTTCTTATAGGACAGTAAGCCTGAGGGCAGAAAAGGAATTAGGACTATACATGAGATGCAGGAGAGGGAAACAGACTAGTGAGTGCAGGTCAAAGAGAGATGACCAAGGGAACCCCCTTTTGGGAAATGGACACAGGGGCCAGCCTGACGCTGAGACAAAATTTTGGGGCAACTCAACAACCTGTCCTCCCACAGGGAAATCCATTCAAGACCTTTGCAGAGCAAGTCCAGTCAGTGCAGGGCTCAATTTCATCTCTTCCAGTTCTGACTTCAGAAATCGGAATAAAAGCTCTCCCCGCGGGGGTTTCTACGCACTGACCAGAGGGCACTGTAAGGCTGTTGTTGAGGAGAAGTAGCACCACTATGCAAGGGATTCTTGTTGCCCCTGCAGTCATTGATGCTGCTTTTGAAGGAGAAATCAAGGTCATGACTCACTCATTTAATGGAGTTTCTGTGGTAAAGACAGGTCAGAGGCTTGGATGATTAATTTTACTTCTCACTGTGCAAACCAAAAATCAAATTAAGAGAGATAAGAGAGGAAAGGCTGGATTTGGTTCTTTTAATGCATAGTGGCCACAAGCCATAGGTCCTCAGCAGCCAGAACTCACTTTGTTTATAGATGGAAAAGTTTTTTCTGGTCTTCTAAATACTGGTGCAGGTATTTCCATTATAACTGCCAGTCAATGGCCTTCTAAGTGGCCCAAAACAGACTATTACACAGCTACAAAAGGTTGGTCAGACTTGAAATCCTGAACAAAGTAGTAATGAGCTTTACTGAAAGGGTGATGAAGGCCATGAAGGAACTTTTAAACCATATATTGTTCCTCGTTAACCCATAAATTTATGGGACTGAGATATTATGATCAGAATGGGAGTATATTTATATTCCCCCAACACAGTTGTTGCTAATCAAATGTTCCAGCAAGGATTATTACCTAATCAAAGTCTAGGCAAAAAAATAAATAAATAAATAAGGGAAGAGCTGATCCTATCATACCTAACAAAAGGCCTCCCAGGGCAGAATTAGGGTATTTTTTAAGAAAGGTCATTGAAAAACCTGCACTTCATGAAGATTCAACAGTCTGGAAAAGTGACAAGCCTGCATGGCTAAGTCAGTGGCCTCTAACAAGAAAAATTACAAGGTGCCCTGGAGTTAGTGCAGAAACAGTTAGATAATGGTCACATTACACCATCTATTTCACCATGGAATTCTCCAATTTCTGTTATCAACAATGAGGACACTAAGAGAGCCTTACATAGATCTAATCTACATGGGAAGTAGAAAAAGACAAGATCTCCTTAGTAAATTTGGAGCATGGGGACCTTGGAAGAGGGTTAAAGAGGAAGGGGAGAGGCAGGGAGGGGAGCAGAGAAAAATGTAGATCTCAATAAAAATCAATAAAAAATTAAAATCAGAAATTTAAAAAAGGAAATCAGGGAAGTGGAGAGTAGTTCAGGACTTAAATGAGACCATGCAGCTAATAGAATCATTACAACCTGTGCTACCTTCTCCTACAGCTATATCAAAAGGCACCCATAAAATTATTTTAGACTCAAAAGATTGTTTTTATATCATCCTTTGGCATCACAAGATTGCCAAAGTTTTACTTTTTGTTTTCCCTCAGTTAATTTTAGAGAATCAAAGAAAAGATATCAATGGAGTATCTTACCTCAAGGTATGGCAAATAGTACCACCTATTCCAGAAGTTTGTAGCTCAGGCTATACAAAACATTAGAGATCAATTTCTACAAGTTTATATTGGCCATTATATTGATGACATCCTGCTTACCCATAGAAATGAAGAAGCTTTACTTGAGACATATGGATTACTACAATAGAGCCTTAGCTACGCAGGGTTAATTATTGCTTTCCAGTATTTAGGTCATATGTTATATCCTAAAGAAATTAAACTTCAAAAATAAAAGATTAGGAAGGATAGTTTAAATAATATAAGTTATTTTCAAAAGTTGTTGGGAAACGTCCAATGGCTAAGACCTTATTTAAAATTTCCTACAGGAGACCTTGAGCCACTAAGTGAAATTCTTAAAGGGAACAGAGATCCAAATTCCCGTAGACAGCTTACAGAAACTGTCAGACAGGTACTTTCCCGGGTAGAGTATGCTATACATAAACAAAAATTACATTATGTTAATTCTTATCAGACTTGGCAAACATGTAAATTACCTACAAAACTTAATTTTACAGTAGTTTTATGGCAAAATGGTCTGCTTCTATTGCTGCACCTTCCCATTGTACCAGTTAAGGTATTAAAACCTTATTTTGAAGCAGTAGCTTGCTTAGAACAGAAGAGCAAGATGGAATCTAGGAGACATTTTGGCAGAGAACCTATTATGGCCAATGTTTCTTATACTAAGCAACAGATTGATTGTTTGTGTCAAAATAGTGATTCTTGGATAATTGCATTTGCTCAGTTGAAGGACAGATTAATAATCTTTTTCCAACTGATCCATTGCTGAAATTCATGCAATTACATTTCTTTTTTCCCTTAAAGTTGTAGCAAAAGATCCCTTAAAGAATGGTATGTTAATTTTTATGGATGGTTCTTCTAATGGGAGGGCTGCATATGTGGTTAATGGTGAAGGACATGTCATACAAACAGAACCAGCTTCAGTTCAAATCGTTGAACTGCAGGATGTGGCTATAGTGCTTGAACTTTTTGGCAATAAGTCATTTAATCTTTATACTGACATCTGATATATATTTAATGTTCTTCAAGTCCTAGAAACCATCCTGTATATTGGACTAGCAATAAGCAAGTTAAGATGCTGTTCCAGCAGTTTTAAAATGCCATAAAACAAAGAAAGTTGACATACTTTGTGGGGCATATCAGAACACATTCAAATCTTCCCAGTCCATTATCAGAAGGTAATGCTTTAGCTGATAAACTTACCAAAGTAATTGCTTTATCTCAGGTTCAGCTTGCTCAGTGAACACATGCTCTTCATTAAAATAGTTCAAGTTTACACAAAAAATTTATATTAGCAAGGGAAGCTGCTCACCAAATTGTTAAGCAGTGTGAAGTATGACCAAAATATCTACCTCTATCTCATCTGGGGGTAAATCCCTGAGGACTGCTTTCTAATCATGTATGACAAATGGATTTTACTCATATTACTGAGTTTGGAAAGCTAAGATACATGCTGTAAAGTTTTCTAGAACCATAATAATACAAATCAGACAAAATCAAACCAAATTTTCAAAAGCCCAGGTTTAATGGATGTCAGCACTCATGGGAAGCCCTCCAGGAAACACGGAGAGGGGGAAGGAGAACCAGAAAGACCATGTGTTCATTCTTGGGGGGCAGTTTAAATAGCCTGTGGAAGTGATCCTGACCCCCTCTTCTGTTTGGTGGGCTTTCTCAGAGGTGGAGTCTAGACTGCAGCAACTCCCAGGGAAGGGAGTTTGGGGTGGACAGTTCCAACCAAACATCCCAGACTCCTCGGATAAAAGGATGCCAGGGGGCTGGGGTGACACTTTCAACCAAACATCCCAGACTTTTTGGATAAGGATGTTAGGGGCTGAGGTGATGCTTCCAACCAAACAACTCAGACTCCTTGGATATAGGGGGTGCCAGCTCAAGTCCGGCTACTTCCTGTGAGTATGGGGAGATGTGGGAGAGGGGAGAGTTAGGAGTTGGTGGGCTCATGCCCAGTAAGAGGTGTGGCTGGAGAGACATCCAGTTTAGAGACCTCAGACAGCTGTTCTTTCAGAAAGATGAGAAGGCGGGTGGCTAGGTAAAAATATATATTGTTATCCATTTGCTCTATGAATGAGACTAACCATGAGAAGGGTCATTAACTTCCAGAAAAAAAATGGGACAGAAACTGTCTTCGTTGTACAGTAGAGGTGCAGGTGAATAAGTGAGACACGAGAACAGATATGCCTTGTAAAACCAGATTTTAGTTGGTAGGTGTCCTTTGTCTAGGAGAGTTGGTACAAATCGTGAAATCCCAGGAGCTGGCATTATCTGGAGAGCCCTTTGTAAGTTGGTCTTGGCCCAGACAGCAGGAGTGACCTGTAAAATATGCTTGAAAATGGGTGGGGTTAGAATAGGCTCTGGAAACCGTTACGTTTTTTTTTTCCCCAGACCTGATTTTTTTTCTTTTTTTTCTTTTTTTTTTTTTTAGTTTTTTCCGAGACAGGGTTTCTCTGTAGCTTTGGACCCTGTCCTGGCACTAGCTCTTGTAGACCAGGCTGGCCTCGAACTCACAGAGATCCACTTGCCTCTGCCTCTGCCTCCCGAGTGCTGGGATTAAAGGCATGCACCACCACCGCCCGGCCCCAGACCTGATTTTTGATACAGCAATAGAACTTTCCCCAGGAACCTACAGGTATCTCTAAGACAACTGGAACAGGACCATTTTAGAAGACAGTTGAAGAAAACTGTGAACTCTGGATCTTTTAAGATACGTCTGAAACCTGTTAACCCTGGAGTATGAAGCCTGTGAAAGAGGCCCACATGTGTGTATTTTAGCAGGAAACTTGACAAATGAAGTAATAAATTATCAGTTCCCTAAGTCATCAAATGCCATTAGGCAGATCTAGGAAGAATAAATGAGCAGAAATGAGACAGCTTTTTTAGCTACTTAGGCAATCCTACATCTCTCCGTAGTTTATGGAGAACACCAACCTTAGAAGCAGTATTTGCTGTTAGCTGCTAAGTCCAAGAGGCCTGAAGATTTTCCTGTGGGGGGAAAGATTTATTCTACCTGTCTTGACAGGATGAGATGATCAATCCCCCAGTATAACATCTAAGAAGCTGATGAGGTGAAAGGCTGCTTTTTGCTGTGTGGGTGACTTTGTCATACCTAAAGGAAGGCCTCCAGACAGAAGGTCTTTTTTACCCTTGTATCTTTGTGTAGGAGCTATAGGCTACTGCAGGAACTGGTATGTGTGTTAGAAGCTCTTTCATTAAATGCTATACTCTTAGATCTGTAAGGCACTTGAGAATTAGAGTACCAGTCCCTGTTAGTTATATTTAAAGTAGATATATGAGTTAAATTTAGACATATATTTTACCCAATTAGTTACAGTTTATCAATGCTAGTAGAGGCAAGAAGATTGATTAGAAGGAATATTTTAATAAGTCAAAGAATATTGTAGGCCAAATGTCTCCTTGATAGGTCCAGCACACATGGGTATTCTTACACAAGATGCTGCTGAGGTCAAAATGGGGGCTACCAATGTGTTTTATTTTTCTAGAGCTGTTGTAATCTGGAGTTACAAGTTTTACATATTGTAAAACATGCACACATACATACAGAGAAATAAGACCAGCATACTATGAAAACAAACATACAAACACACATAGACATAAAAGAAGCATGGTGTGGCTATATTATTTTAACAGACAGTCAAATAAAATTTTTTTAGGAACCCATGTAGGCTGATTGGCAGAAGCCAGGGAAGCACACAGGTGATCCCATCAAGGACTAGATTAGTGGATGTTGCAAAAACATTAGGATGGAACACCTGTATAGTTTCAGAGTGGAAGGACAGGTGGGAAAGGGATCCATTGTAACAAACAAACAGTGAGACAAATGGGGAGAGGGATTGGGGAGGGGAAACAGGAGTACAACATGAGAGTGAGACAAATAGCAAACAGCTAGAGAAGTGGGGAAGGGCAGAAGGAGCACAGCATGCAGAAACCATAGGCATATGGGGGCTTGTTTGTTTTTACATTAGGCACTAAGGGAGTAGGGTGTCAGATAGCCTCAATTTAAAAGGATTTTTATAAAAGGCAGTCCAAGGCATTTTGAGATTAGGCCTCAAATTTCAAGTACCCATTTTTACAAGTCTATGCCAAGTCTTGGGACTCAAAGCCTACCACAATGCATCTACTGTGATAAGACTCATGAATCAAAAAACAGAGGGGTGTGAGAATTCCTTGAAAGGGTGTCTCCTGATGAAGGAACCCCATGAAGGTGAAGACTTGCCTTGCCCCTTTCAGTCAGGTTGGTGGTCTGACATGGCCCATGACTTTAACAAACTTCCTGACAAATGAATAGGCTCAGGGCCCTAATGGCAGGTACTCAGAAAAGGGGAGCCCACCCAGAGGAAGCCAATCTTAACCTGGCAGAGAGAAGCGTGTTTACCAACACATGCTTTGTGCCAGTGGGAAAAAACAACCCATCTCAGTGGGACCTCCATATGTAAAGTGGTTTTGGCTCAATAAGGCTCTCCTCTGACACAATAATCCAAATCAGACCAAATCAACCAAATTAGAAAAAGTTCAGGTTTAATGGATGCCAGCGCTCCTGGGAGGCCCTCCAGGAAAACATGGAGATGGAGAAGGAAAACTGAAGAGATGATGTGTTTGTTCTCTGGGGGGCAGTTTAAGTATCCTGTGGGAGGAGTCCTGACCCTCTCTGGGGAGGTGTCACTGTTTGGTGGGCTTTCTCAAAGGTGGAGTCTGGACTGTAGCAACTCCCAGAGGAGTAGAGTTGGGGTGGAATGTTCTGACCACATACATGCATGTGAAAATCAATAAATATTCAGAATTCTTGATGCCCACTACACAAACTGGGTAAGCCACTAAGTATGTAATAACTAATTCGTTAAATGGTTCTCGTGTGTAGGAACCCCAAAAATCATAAAGATGAATAATGGGTCTGGATATATTAGTAAAGCATTTTTGCAATTTTGTTCCCAATAGAATATCAAACACAAGACAGATATTTTTTATAATTCTCAAGGACAAGAAATTGTCAAGCATGCTCACAGCTCCTTGAAAATACAACTTAAAAAATAAAAACAGGAGAATTATATCCTCAAATGCCACATAATGCCTTGAGTCATGCACTTTTTTACACTAAACTTCTTGAATATGAATGTCCATGAGCAATCTGCTACAGACAGATTTTGGCAAGACAGCACCAAGGCAACCTTTGCTAAAGCAAGGTAGAAAGACCCTTGTACTAGAATATGAAAGGGACTAGATCTTATGTTAATATAGGGTCAAGGGCATGTCTGTGTTTTTTCACAGGATGAGAATCAAGCAAGATGGCTTCTAGAATGTCTGGTTCAATGCACCCAGCAGAAGGGTGCCAGTCCTGATGACATTGTATCTGATTGGTGTAGGAGGATCTTCTTTCTATGTGTTGCTTTCATTGGTTAAATAAAGGGACTGCCCTGGCCTTTTGATAGGGCAGAGCTTAGATAGGCAGGGAAGACAGAACTGAATGCTGGGAGGAAGAAGGCATTGTGGCAGACGCCATGCTTCTCCTACCCAAGACAGATAGTGGTTAGACTCATGCCAGTAAGCCACAGTCAAGTGGCAATACCCATTAACAAAAATGGGTTAATCAAGATGTGAGAGTTAACCAGTAGGAGGCTAGAGCTAATAGGCCAAGCAGCAATTTAATTAATACATACAGATTTCCATGTGGTTATTTCTGGGGCGGCAGGAGCAGGGTGGCGGGACACAGGCCACTGCTCTTATTACAACAGAGTGGCTGCCCAATATGGTCTACTAACTCTATGTAAAACCTGAGACGCTTAAAAAGGAGAGAGAGAGAGAGAGAGAGAGAGAGAGAGAGAGAGAGAGAGAGTTTAACACAGCTTTTTGATGTTTGTGGTTGGTGTGCTGAAGAGAGATTTCCTGACACAGCAGCTGTACAAAAAAAAAAAAGCCTCACAGTTTTAAAATGCAACTTCCTGGGCCCTGCCGCAAACTCCAGCTATGGTGCATTTGTGGGCATGGGTGCTGTGTGTCTGTTCGGGATCGGGAGGAAAGTAGCTGAGACCATGCCCGTGGCTCAGCTCTTCCTGCCTAGGCAGATGGTGGAATCAGGCTTGAGCAGGTGAGAGAGCATGGTGGATTCCTGACACCAGACAGAGAGATGTTTCCAGGCTGCGCAGTGGTCTGCCTGGCAGACTAGGCTGTAAGTCAGATAAAAAGCTCATTCTCAGAGTTAAAGTGCTGAGTGTGGCTCCTACCTGGAGGCAGAAAAAAAGCCGCACAGTTTTATAATGCCGGCTTTCTGGGCTGTACTCCTACTGCGACCTGTCTCTTGCAGGAGACAGAGAATTTGGATGGGGTTTTGTGATTAAAGTGCTATGGCTTGCTTGATGGCAATGTGAACTGCTGTGTGCCTGGAACTGTGCATGGCTCAGGGGCACCAAATGGCTCTGAGGCAGGAGTGGGTCCTCCACGCTAAACTGTGCTGAGCTCAGGCAGTAATTACGTAATTATCATAATAGCAGTGTAGTTAAGGTTTAGACTAGGTGGGAAACAGGTGGTACCGTATTACCTCTACATGGTGCAACTTAAGTTTTTAAGAAGTGCTTAGCATTTTAAGAAGTGCTCCTGGATAGTAAAGAATTACAGATTCACAATAGGATGAATTCAGACCTCTAAATGGGTCATAGTGTTAGATAGACATGTGTAGGCTTGGGAGAGAGAAGAAAAAGGATATAGAGAATAAAGTTAATGCCTAAAAAAAGGTAAAGTCTTTAAAGAGACAGAGTACAGATAGTTATAGATTAAAAGAAATAAAGAAAAATAAGCCACATAAAAAATGGAAAATTCACAAATGGTCTGGATTATGTATTTTATTTTGTTTTTCTTTGAATTTTTTGACATTAAAGGAGCTAAGTACAGAGACATTTCATTGTATGGGCTACGATAAACCAGGATTTATATTTTAATAGTATCTTGACTTCAAACTTTGGGTCTAAGGATATGATGCTTTGGAAAAGAGGTTCTTCTTTTGTTTTCACAGATGAGACCCTGTGGATTCCTTCTAGACCAATATGGTATGATAGACCATGCCCTCCTGAAAGATTGCTGTGAACACCCTCAAAAAATTACTTCACTCAACTGCCGACTGAGATGAACCTAGCATACAGGTTATACCATGAAAGACCTGAATAACAGCACCCCCATACAGCAAGAAGCAGTTTGGAGAGAAAGAACTGTGCCCATGTTCCCAAAATATTGTTTATAAATGTTCTTTTACATTTAAAGGGGGACAGGATATAGATATGAATAATTTACATTGGTATAAATTTTGCCTTATTGATAGAAATTTAAGGTCAATTTTGTTATATGTATATGTATTTCTGATCTTGATTAAGGTATTGTGATTGTGTAGTTCATTTAAAAATGTAATGTATAATTAGGAAAT
>NC_022021.1:22767216-22768893 GCF_000317375.1 Microtus ochrogaster
TCCACAGGGCAGGGAACCCTGACTGCTCTTCAGACTTGAGAGGGAGGGGGAGAGGAGTGGGGGGAGGGCAGGAGGAGTGGGAGGCTGGGAGGAGGCGGAAATTTTTTCTTTTTCAATAAAAAAAAATAAAAAAAGAAAAAAGAAAAAAGAAAAAAAATAAAAATGAAAGCACAAGATCCAGAAGATCAATAAACCTGAGAATACAAGCAGTTAAGAGAACTCACAATGTGTATTTTAGCAAGGAAGATTTTTGTGCAAGAAATATAATTATGAAATTCATTAAAAAAAGATAAAATCGATATTAAATATTGTAACTGTAATTCTTGCTTGATAACTGTTTTGTTATATGTAATTTTACTATGTTAAAGTTAAAGTCTTCCTTTCTGTTTAAACAGAAAAGGAGGAAATGGTGTAGGAGGGTCTTCTTTCTATGTGTTGCTTTCACTGGTTAAATAAAGAGACTGCCTTGGCCTTTTGATAGGGCAGAACTTAGGTGATTTCAGTAAATCACTGGAATACTGTCCCAGTATTATTCTATGGTTTCTGTCTTATTATCTTTATGTGTCTTCCCATTCTTTACTTAAATTTCTAAAATTTTATTGCCCCTACCCTGATAAGAGTTGATTTTGCTGAGACAGCTGCTTGACACTTCCCTCCTTTGGAAGCTTTCATGGCACCTTCTAGTACTATGAAAGCTAGTCCTCAGGAAGTGGGCATTCAAGTCAGTTTCAGTTCAAGGTTCTTTTGGCCCTATTTCTGAAGTATGTGGTGTCTTCATCAAAAGAGATTTACCTTCCACCTTTGGGTGGTAGCCAGGGACAACAATAGTAGGTTGTATGTTTTTGTCTCTAGACAACCCTGCCAAAATCAAAAGATGGCTTAATTTTTATTAGGTAGTCTTTGGTTTTTGATGGAAGCATTATCAACTAAGATGAGAAAAATTCATTAAAACTATATATGGATATTGTTCACTGAATTGCATGTATTAGAGGTTTGGCTACTTTTGTTGCTATTATTTTGCTGTTTTTGTTTCTATTTTTGGGTTGTAAATAAACAAATAAATTTAATAGTATGATTCCTTTCAGTTTTTCTCACCCATCCATATTGTTATTTTACCTACCTCCCTTATTTTCCTATATTTACCCTCATTTTCTCTATTGGGTCACTTGTATCCTACCATTCTTCTTTACCCTCCTCTTACCTTGTGTGTATACCTTTCTTCTCCTCCCTAAAAAACCCCCATTCCCATTTTTCTTATCACATCACTTCTGCCCTGACATTCTCTTTTGTATTGCTTCAAATATCCCTATCCTGGCAATGGTCCTTTATTGCTTTCTGTAGTTACAACAAACTGTATATTTACATCTGAAGATTTGGAGCTAGTAGTCTTATAAGATAAGAGAGAATATGTGGGTTTTGTCTTTCTGGATTTGGTATATATCACTCAATATCCATTCTAGTTCCATACATTTACCTACAAAGTTTATGATTTCATTTTTCTTTAGAACTGAATAGTATCACACAGTTTATATTACCATAGTTTCATTATCCATTCATTAGGTGATGAACATATGGGCTATTTCATTTCCTAGCCATTGTAAGTATAGCAGCAAGAACATATCTGAGTGTCAGGATGTAACACCCGATTTGGTGTTACACCCTCGGTACAGTTCACGC
>NC_022021.1:22790833-22791976 GCF_000317375.1 Microtus ochrogaster
CTGGGAGGAAGAAGGTAGAGTCAAAGAGATTCCGTGTACCTGCCAAGGAGACAGGCACCCAGGAAATTTACCACAAGCTTTGAGGCAAAACACAAAATAATGAAAATGGGTTAATTTAAGATATAAGATGTAGCTAGCAATATGCATAAGAAATTGGTCAAGCAGTGTTATAATTAATATAATTTCTGTGTGATTATTTTGTATTTGGACTGCTGGGAATAAACAAACAGCCTCTGTCCATAGAATGACACCCAACAAATGTTTGGTGCTAATGCCTGTCACCCACTTTGGATCCAATACTTGTGTACCCACTTGGGTTTGGGAGGAAGTAGCCAAGACCATGCCCACAGCTCAGTGCTCCCCACCTGGGCAGGTGACTGGATCGGGTCTTCTAGGCATGCACAGGCAGGAGAACATGACAGATTCCCATCACCATCACAGGTATTTCCAGGCTGTGAATTGCACTGCATGGCAGATTTACCTTTTACTGGAATAAAAGAGGTTCATATACTGCACGGTTCTACCCAGGGTTGAGGTAGTGAGGATGACTCCTACCTGGCAGTCTCAGAGGCAGTGAACATGCCTCTGCTATGTCTGACTAGGCAAAGCCAACAGGCATGGCAGCAAAGTTGGTCCTAGCCATGCCGGCTTAGCATTGGGGGGGGGGAAGTACTCCTTGTGAGAAAATATTTACAGATATGCAATAAAGGCAAATTCAGATGGAAAATACCTCTAAATAGGCCACAGTGTTGAAATGTATGCAGCCTTGAGAGAAAGAGGAAAAAGGGTATAGACAGTTATAAAAGAGTACAGGCAGTCATAGATTAAAGGAGTAAAGATAATAAAATGAATATTAAACTTGTAGAAAAAGTAACAGAGTAAGAAAAATAAGCCACGTAAAGATGAAAAATACACAGAGAGTCTGGATTATCTATATTATTGTGTTTCCTTTAAAGTTTTTGATGGTAAATGAACTAAGTACAGAGAGATATTTCATTTTATGGGTTAATAAGCTAAACCAACATGTATATTTTAAAGGCATCTTGACTTCAAAATTTGAGTCTAAGAATATATTGCTTTGGAAAAGAGGTTCTGATCTTATTTCCACAGAGGATGAGAACCCAGACTAATGTGGTTTGATGG
>NC_022021.1:22792691-22796073 GCF_000317375.1 Microtus ochrogaster
GGGGACGCAGCTCCGCCGCTCTTATTTCAACAGAGAGTCATCAATTATAGTCAAGCTTATAGTCATGTTAGTTTTCTAGATGTAAAGAGATATATTTCAGATGGCTAGGTATTATGCAAACCTTTCAAAGACCTCAAGAATATAGCATTTAAAGTGTTTTCGGAACTTAAGGCTTTTCATGACAATGAGACATATCTGCTCCTGGCAGCACCAATCTACTTCAAGATATGATGGGCATGAAAGAGGCTCCTTATGGAGTTGGTTAGCTATTTGTGCAAGAAACTGCTCTTGCAGGGCTGGAGAGATGGATCAGTGGTTAAGAGCACTGACTGCTCTTCCAGAGGACATGGGTTCAATTCCCAGCACCCACATGGCAGTTCACAATTGTCTGAAGATCCAGTTGCAGGGGATCTGACACCTTCACACCAATGCACATAAAATAAAGTTAAATAAACCATATTTTTTTTTAAAAAAGAAAGAAACTGCTCTTGCCTGGACTGCTTGATGTTATGCTGCATGAACTGGACATCCAGGACCCACAGAAAAATGACTACTGAACTTGTCTAAAGGTGAGATAGACTTTCAGGGTACCAGATTCATGAACGAGTCTGTCAAACATTCTTCAGTACACAGAAGAAAGTGACAAACTGTAAATAAAGGCAAAACAGTCTTTCAAATTTTCTGCTTTATGTCTGCTGGATACATGGGCCTGTGGGCTGAAGATGGATGCCAATGTTACACAAGAACTTTGGATGACTGGCCAGGCAGCAAGATGTCTCTGTCAATTCTAGAGTTTTGGAAGTTGCTTACAATACACTTCCTGTTAACTTAGGTAATATTATATCCTCTGGAGTCTTTGATGGAGTTGAAGAAAGATAACTATAATTTTAAAAGATGGATTAAATATAAAACTTTAGCATCACAAAGATAGGATAGATGATAAAATATTTTTATTAATTTGCCAAATGTAAACAGACTAAATATTGTAACTATAATTCCTGCTTGATACCTGTTTTGTATATGTAATTTTACTATGTTAAAGTTAAAACCTTCCTTTTTATTTAGACAGAAAAAAGGGAGATGCTATGGGATGTCCTTCTGTATTTGTGTTGCTTTTATTGGTTAATAAATAAAACTGTTTTGGCCAATAGAAGGTCAGGATAGAGCTAGTTAGGAAAACTGAACAGAATTCTTGAAGAAAGAAGGCAGAGTCAAAGAGATGTCACCACCTAAGGAAAGAGATGCCTGGGAACTTTATCGGTAAACCATGAGCCTCATTGGTAAAATACAAAATAATGAAAATGGGTTAATTTAAGCTATGAGTTAACTAGCAATATACATAGGTGATTGGTCAAGCAGTGTTGTAATTAGTATAGTTTCTGTGTGGTTATTTCAGGTCTGGGCAGCCGAGAACAAACAAGTAGCTTTGTCCACAGTAATGTGCTCGACTTACTTTACAAAATACTCTGGCTTTCTTTTTCTTTTTTTATATGAGGCTACAATATAAAACTTCAAAATAATGTATTACCATATAAAGAATATGAGAATTTTTGGTCTTCTATCTTAAGTTCAAAAGAAAGGCAGAAATATTTAAAGGTGTACAAGTCATCTTGGTTCCTAGGTGATGGCACAGTTTAAAAAGGTTATGAAACCTTTAGGAGGTGGAGCCTTCAAGAAGAAGGAGAGGAGTGTTATTGGGGTGGACTTTGAGGTTTATTTATTTATTTATGGAACTATATTTATTTTATACAATATATTTCATTGTAGTTTGCCCTCCCCCAGCTCCTTCCATATTCTCCCTATCTTCCCTCTAACCCAAATCTATACCCTTTCTTTCTCACTCCTTAGAAAACAAACAGGAATTTAAAAATTAATAATAAAATAAGATAAAATCAAACCAAACAAACCAATGAAAAAGCAGAAAAAACTCATTTAGACACAAAGGCACACATGTTCACACACCCAGAAATTCCATTTAAAAAGACAATATGTAGGTAAATTTTTTGTTATTGTTTTTTAAAAATCCAGAAAAAGCAAAATGGTATTCAAAAATACCAGTGAGTTTGTTTTGTGTTGTCCATCTACTACTAGGCATGTAGACTGTTCTTAGAGTGATTTATAAAACCAGAGACATTCCATTGGAGAAAACTAATTTTTTTTTATTAACTGGTAGATATCAATAGCTTCTGGGTTATAGACAGGAATTTGTGTTTACTTTTTTCACTAGGACACATCTAACTTAGATATCTACAGGCCCTGTTCATGTTGCCATATTTTTGCGAGATCAAATGTGGTTTGGTCCTGCTATATAGAAGGCCTTGTATCCTTGTGTCCTGTATCTCCTTCTCTTTTAAAATATTTCCACCTCCACTTCATAGGATTCTGTAAGCCCTGAGGAGAGGGATTTGATGGAGATTTTCATTTTAGCATGGAGTGTTCTAAAGTATCATTCTGTATACATTGCCAAGTTGTGGGTATTTGTTCCCATATGAAAAAGGGAGCTCTCTGATGATGACTGAGCAAGGCACTTATCTATGAGCATAGCAGAATGCCATTAGGAGTCATTCTATTCCTATGCTCCTCTAGCAGAATGGTGTATTTGGTTTTCTCATATGTCCCTGACCTCTCTAGTCTCAATCACCTGAGCAGTGTGCAGGATGAATTCCATACCATGAGGGCCTTCTATCCCACCAGATGGTCGTTGGTCATCTCATATGCTTTGCGTCATCATTGCACCAGTGTATTTTGTAAGCAAGTTACTACTGTAGGTCAAAGAGTTTATAGCTGAGTTGGTTTTTACCTTTCTATTCTAGTGGTGTGAAGAGTACCTTTTAGTACTATGAGCAGTAGTCAGTAGGAGTGAAGAATTTATTTAGGCATCAGGTTCAACTTCTTCATATTCAGTGAGTTGTGCCAGTGTTGTCTTCAGCAACAGGGCCCTGCCATCAGTTTGTGGAGAGCAGCCAATAACCTTGATAATATCCTGAGAGGTTTGGGGTTTCCATGGGCCCATTTGGCCCACAGCTAGTTTAGACCTAACCCATTCCTAGAACTGAAGGTTTCGTTTCATGAGGAGAGATATCTGATGGAGGAAGCTTTGTTAACCAGTCATCTTTAAGAAGTGGAACCCAGTTAAGGTGTGACTTCCTGGAGCCCAGAAGAAAAACGGGGCTGGACCAGGTGCTCGCTCCCTCTGGGTGATTCCCATGGGATACAGTGCAACTTGGACTTTCCATTTTTGTGGCATGAGTTTCCCCTTATAATAAGTAAAAATATAATTGTTTATTTTTAAGATAGCCTGGTCATCTCCCGAATCAAGCTAACATCTACAGATATCTACTTGGGGATTTGATTCCCCCATTATTTAGTGATTCTATTTAGT
>NC_022021.1:22796173-22805633 GCF_000317375.1 Microtus ochrogaster
TTTTTGGTTTTTCCGAGACAGGGTTTCTCTGTGGCTTTGGAGCCTGTCCTGGAACTAGCTCTGTAGACCAGGCTGGTCTCGAACTCACAGAGATTTGCCTGCCTCTGCCTCCCGAGTGCTGGGATTAAAGGCGTGAGCCACCATCGCCGGGCTATTTATATGCTTTATGAAGCTTCTACTATATTAAATTTCTATAAAATTCCTCAAATGGTCCTTAATTTTAGCTGTCCCTCCCTATATTCCCTTACTTAACTTCCTCTTCCCTCCCTATCACCCTTTGAATATTTGCTTCCAGTTCCCAACCCAGTTCATCCAAACCACCTATTCTAGATTTCCTTTTTAGGGAAACCCATCACCACCCTCAGTCCAAGTCCCTTACTCTCAATATAACTTCTGTGGTCATATGGATTATAGCCTTTTATCAAAGACTTAATAACTAACATCCACATATAAATCAATACACACCTTATTTATCTCTTTGCATCTGGGTTATCTTACATAGAAGATTTTTTTTTTCTAGCTTGACCCACTGCTTGTGAATTGTATGATATCAGTTTTAAAACTGAGAAATATTCTAATATAACATTTTCTTTATACATTCATATGTTAATGGACATCTAGGCTGTTTCCAATTTCTGGCTTTTATGCATAGAGCAGCAGTGAACATGGATGAACAAATGTCTCCATAGTAAGGATTTAGAGTCCTTTGGGTATATTCCCAAGAGGGGTAAAGCTGGATCTTTAGGTAGATCAATTCCCATCTTCCTGGGGAACTGACACACTGACCTCCATAGTTGTACAATTTTGTGCTTCCACCACCAATTACTCCACATCCGTGCCATCATGAAATCTTACTTCTTTCATTGATCTTGGCCATTCTGACTGGTGTAAGATGAAATCTAAGAGTAATTTTGATTTGCTTTTCTCTGAAGACTGAAGATATTGAAAATTTCTTTAAGTGCTTCTCAGACATTTGAAATTCTTCTATTGAGAATTCTGTTTATAAAACTGTACCCTTTTTTTAAACTGGGCTATTTGTTTTCCTGATGTCTATTTTTTATTTTAGTTCTTTATATATTTTAGATATTAGCCTTTTATTAGGTGTGTATTTGATTAAAAGAAGTCTTTTTCCATTCTGTAGCCTGCAGCTTTGCTTGAAGGATGGCGTCCTTTGCCCTACAGAAGCTTTTCAGTTTCATGAGGTCCATTTAGTAATAGTTGTGCTTAGTGCCTGTGCTTTCAGAGCTCTGTTCAGAAAGACTTTTCCTGTGCCAATGAGTTCAAGGCTATTCCCTGGTGCCTCTTCTATCAGCTTCAGTGTATATGGCCTTATGTTAAGATCCTTGGTCCATTTGTATTTGAGTTTTGTGCAAGTGAGTATGAATGAATTGGCATTCTTATACATACATACATACATACATACATACATACATACATACAGGCATTTTGACCAACACCATTTGTTGGAGATGCTCTATTTTCCAGTGTGTATTTCTGACTTTTTTTTTTTTAATGAAAAGCAGGTTCCATAGGTGTGTGGTCTTACTTCTGAGTCTCCAAGTGTATTCCATTAACTAATATGTATGTTTTTATGCCAATATCATTCTGTTTTTATTACTCTAGTACAATTTGAGACTAAGGATGGAGACACCTCCAGCAGTACTGTTATTATTAAGGACTGCTTTTGCTATTTGGGGTTATTTATCTTTCCAAATGAAGCTGATGCAGTCCTTTCATGTTCTGTTAAGAATTGTGCAGGAATTTTGATGGGAATTGTATTGAACCTGTAGATTGTTTTTTTTTTGTAGGATGGCCATTTTTACAATATTAATCCTACCAATCCATGAGCATGTGAGATTTTTTTCCCCTTTTGATACCTTCTTCAATTTATTTCTTCGGTGACTTAAAGATTTTGTCATTCAAGTCTTTAATTTGCTGGGTTAGAGTTGTCCTAAGATACTTTATATTATCCAAGGCTACTGTGAAAGGTGTTGCTTCCCTGATAGCTTTCTCAATGTGTTTATTGTTTTTATGCTACTGATTTTGGAGTGTTAATCTTGTATCCTGCTACCTTGCTGAAAGTGTTTGTCTCCTGAAGGCTTCTTGATGAAATTTTTAGAGTTGCTTGTGTGCACTATCACGTCATCTGCAAAGAGCTTGATATTTTTTTTTCCCCACATTGTACCCCTGGTCCACTTTAGTTGCCTTATTGCTCTACATAAGATTTCAAGTACTATATATAAATTCGTATGGATAGAGTTAACAACCTTCTCTTCTTCCTGATTTTAATGAAATTGCATTGAATTCCCTTCTCTTTAGTTTAATGTTGACTGTGGCCTTGCTGTAAATCACCTTTATTATGTCGAAGTATTTCCTTTGCAGCCCTAGTTTCTCAAGGACTTTTATCATGAGGGACTGTTACATTATGTCAAAGCTCTTCTCTGCATCTAATGAGGTTAATGCGTGGGTTTTGTTTTTCAGTTTGTTCATGTTGTGGATTGTATTTATTGATTTACATATAGTGAGCCATTTCTGTGGTTGATGACCTTTTTAATATGTTCTTGGAGTCAGTTTGTAGAATTTTATTGAGCATTTTTGCATCTATGTTCATAAGGGAAATTGGTCAATACTTCTTGTTGTTGGATAGTTTTCTGGTTTAGCTACCAGGGTGATTATGGCCTCATAAAATGAATTGGGCAATGTTTCTTCTGTTTCTGTTTTGTGGAATGATTTGAGAAGTACTGGTGTGAACTCTTTTTTGAAAGTCTGATATAATTCTGCACTAAAACCATCTGGCCCTGAGCCGTGAGCTCTTTTTTTTCTGGTTGGAAGACTTTTAATGACTATTTCTATTTCATTTCACAGAGGGTTATGAGTCTATGTATCTGTTTAACTTTTAGGTGATATATATCAAGGAAATTAAATTATCCATTTCCTTTAATGTAGGGTGAAAAAGGCCAAGGAAAGACACCCTGACCTTGACTTGACCTTAGGACCAGGGCTTGAAATCACACGCCAATTCCTGAGCTTGCCACAGAGTTAGACTGCAGAATCCGACCAGTCCCTGAGGTCCATGTGCTTGAAATGTTACCAATCCTTGAACACAATGTGCCACCAACCCCTGAGCCACCCCCCAAATCAAACCACTCAAATCCATCTATCCCAAGCCACCCTGGAAAGCTCTGCTTACTTCCCCCCACTGAAAGAAATCCTATTTAATATCTGTACCCTGTTCAGTTTGCTGCAGTTTCTCATCCGATGCAGTCACCCTCCTGGATTCTTCCTTCCCAATAAATCTCTTGTGTGAGACTTGTATGGTGTGACATTTTCACCAGTGCAGCCCAGCTGTAACAATTCTCCCTGGAGCTGAGTGAGAACTGTAAAAATTTCACAGGGAAAATCCTCTCCTACCAGAGCAGAGCTGTTGCACTGGGAAGACCTTTTCCTGGAGCAGCTCTGTAAGCTGCTGTACTTAGTGACTTTGTGGTCTTCCTTGGCTGCCAACTGCCAGTTTGTTGGAGCGCAGGTATGTTCTTATGAGTATGTTCTTATGGTTCTCTGGATTTCCTCAGTATCTGCTGTTTCATCTCAAATTTTGTTAATTTGCCCCTTCTCTCTCTGCCTTAGTGAATTTGGCTAAGGGTTTGTCTAATGGATTTTCTGCAAAGAACCAACTCTTCAGCTTATTGATTCTTTGTATTGTTCTTTTGTTTGTATTTTATTGATTTCAACACTGAGTTTGACATATCATTCTGTCTATTCCTTTAGGGCATTATATCTTCTTGTTGTTCTAGAGCTTTTGTTGGGCCAAAATTATCTCAGGGCCTGTACCTCGAGGCCTATAGGACAGAAAAAAGCCTGGCTTGAGTACTTAGAGGCGTGTAGGACAGAGAAAAGCCTGGCTCATGTTTGAGTGATGATGAGACAGCAAAAAATTAGATAGACGTCCCTGCAGGCAGAGGGTGGGTTTGGCTGTCTTGGATAGAGGTACCCCCATGTCACACCATGTCACTTAAGCTATATAAGCTGATGCTCAAGTAATAAACTAAGTTCCTGCTTGACTGATTCCCTATCATGTCTGCCTCTGATTGTCCTGCGCTGTGGAATGGGCACTCACCTTTCCCTGGGGAATAAGGAGACATAGCAATGACTAGGCAAATACAGAGGCTTAAGAAGCCTAGCAAATGAAGGCTCAAAGGTTTGCTGATAAGTTGCTGGTGTTATATCTTTTTAATAATTTTATGAAGGCACTTAGTGCTATGAACTTATGTCTTAAAACCACCTTCTCTCACAAGAGCTGGACCTCTTTCCAAACCGGCACTCCATGAGGACGTTCAGCTCAATTGGACTGTAAAGCCCAATGGAGATGAGTTGGAGTCTGGCATCTCTCAGGCGCTTCTAGAGCTGGAGAAGAACTCGGATATCAAGGCACAACTGCGGGAGATCACGGCCAAGGAAACTGAAGTTGGTGGTGGCTGGAAAGTCATCATAATTTTTGTACCAGTTCCCCAGCTGAAATCTTTCCAGAAAATTCAAGTCCGGCTGGTTCGTGGATTGGAGAAAGTTTAGTGGGCAGCACGTAGTCTTCATTGCTCAGAGGAGGCTTCTGCCCAAGCCAACTCGGAAAAGCCGTACGAAAAATAAGCAAAATCGCCCCGGAAGCAGCACCCTCACCGCAGTGATGATATCATCCTTAAGGACTTGGTCATCCCAAGTGAAACTGTGGGTAAGGGGATCCATGTAAAACTGGATGGCAGGCGGCTCATAAGGGTTCATTTAGACAAAGCACAGCAGAACAAGGTCGAAACTTTCTCTGGTGTTTATGAGAAGCTCATGGGCAAGGATGTTAACTTTGAATTCCCAGAGTTTCAACTGTAAAGAAAATGACTGAATAAAGTGTCGTTCATTGTAAAAAATAAATAAAATAAAAATAAAAAATTAAAAACCCCACTTTCACTGTGTTCCATTAGTTTGGGTATGCTGTTTTTACTTCCACTCAACGTTAGAATTGAATTTCTTTCCTAATGTGTCTTGACTCATTTTTTTATTCAGTAGATATGTGTTCAGTTTCCGTGAGTTTGTTATTGTTGCTGTCCAAATTTAATCCATGGTGGTCAGATAGAACAGAGGATATTATTTCAATTTTGTTGTATCTGTTGAGATTTGCTTTGTGTCCAAGTATGTAGTCAACTTCGGAGAAAGTTCCACAGCTTCTGAGAAGATATATTCTTTTGTGTTTGGATGAAATGTTCTGTAAATAACTGTTAGATTCATTTTGTTTATGACATCATATAGCCCAGCATTTCTCTGTTTATTTTTGTCTGTATGACCTATGACCTATCTATCATTGGGAGTAGGATATTAAACTCACCCACTATTACTGAGTGAGGGTAATATGTGATTTAACTGTAGTGATGTTCCTTTTATGAACTTGGGTGCCCTTCTGTTTGTACATATATGTTTAGAACTGCAATATCTTCTTGATGGATTTTTTTCCTTTGATGAGAATTTAGTATCCTCCCTTGTCTCTCCAGATTAGTTTTGGTTTGAAGCCTTTTTGTCAGATACTGAAATGACTACACTGGCTTACTTCTTGGGTCCATTTACCTGGAATACCTTTGTCCATCCTTTTACCCTGAGGGGTTGTTTATCTTGGGGGGGAGGAATGACACCATTGATGTTGAGATTTTTCAAAGAGCAGTGTTTGTTGATTTCTGGTTTTTTGTTTGTTTGCTTGCTTGCTTGTTTTTGTGGTGGTGTGAGGTTTTGTCCTCTCTTTTGATTTTCTGGTCTGACATTCCTTTTTCCTTTTGTTTACTGGGTATAGTTAATCTTTTCAGGTTGAAAATTTCCTTCTAGTGCTTTTTGTTTAGCTGGATTTGCAGATATTGCTTAACTTTGGTCTTATTGTGGAATGTCTTTCTTTTTCCATCTATTGTGATTGAAAGTTCACTGGGAATAGAAGTCTGGGCTGGTATCTGTTGTCTCTAGAGCATGCAGGACATCTGTCCAGGCCCTTCAAGCTCATAAAGTCCCTATTGAGAAGTCAGACATGATTCTAATAGGTCTGTATTTATAGTTTACTTGATCTCTTTCCCTTGCAGTTTCTAATATTCTTTCTTTGTTCCATACATTTAGTATTTTGATTTTTATGTGCCATGGGTAATTTCTTTCTGGTGCAGTTTATTTGGTATTCTTGCACCTTGATACCCACCTCTTTCTTTAGGTTGGGGAAATTTTCTTCTATGATTTTGTTGAAAGTATTATCCTGTGAATTTGACCTGGGTTTCTTCTCCTTTCTCTATTTTTATGATTTGTAAATTTGGTCTTTTCATTGTGTCCTAGATTTTCTGGGTGTTATGTGCCTTGATTTTTTTTTTTTAGATTTATTGTTTTCTTTGACTGGTGTATCCATTTCTTCTATCTTGTCTTCTATGCTTGAGATTCTCTCTTTTACCTCTGAGGTTTTTGTTTTACTTCCTAAGTTTTCTTTTCAGTTAGTTTGTGTTTTATTTTTATGCTTTAATTTCTATTTATGCTTTAATGTCTTAAACAGATTTCTTCATTTCAATCCACTATTTATGTTTTCATTGATCACAATAATGGTTTTATTTGCATTCTCTTTAAAGTCCTTGAACACCTTCATAATAAATAACTACTTTGAAACTCATATCCTTTGCCTTGGCTATATTGCATTTATCAGGGCCTACTGTTGTAGAATTGCTAGTTTTTGTAGGAGACATGGTCACGGGTGTTAACGATTGTGTTTGATGTTGGTATCTTCTGGATGTTGATGTCTAGTCTTGTCTTTGTTGGTGTTGGTTCTGTTTTCTCTTGCCCTCCCTGCATCTTAAGGCAGTGTGGTTGCTGTGGGTTTCCTGGTAGGCACTCAACAAAGATTGCTTCTGAGATCCTGCTTGGAGTGGACAGGGTTGGCCCTGTGGAACACTTTTCTAGGTGTTGAGAGGTGACAGGAAGGAATGGCGATGAGCTGAGAATGTGCACAGGAGAGAGGAAAGATGGTTATGCCTTGAGGATCTGCAGAGTCCTCAAGGAATGAAGACAGAACCAACCCTTTGTCTCATTGATTTTTTGTATTATTTTCTTTGTTTCTATTTTGTTGGTTTCAGCTCTCAGTTTATTTACTGCCATCTAGTTCTCTTAGATGAGTTTGCTTCTTTTTGTTTTAAAGTTTTCAAATGTTCTGTTAATGCACTACATTTTTGCAGCTTCCTGTAGGCATTTAGTGCTATGAACTTTTCTCTTAACACTGCTTTTATTGTGTCCCATAAATTTGGTTATGTTGTGTGGTCATTTTCATTGAATTTTAGGAAGTCTTTAATTTCTCCCTTTATTTCTTCCTTGACTCATTGATGATTCAGGTGAGAATTGTTTAATTTCCATGTGTTTGTGGGTTTTATGAAATTAGTATTGCTTTTGACTTCTAGTTTTAAACTTTAGATCTGATAAGGTACATTGGGTTATTCTATTTTTTTGTATTTGTTGAGGTTTGTTTTGTTATTGAGTATGTTGTCAATTTTTGAGAAGGTTCCATGAGGTGCTGAGAAGAAGGTATATTCTTTCCTGTTTGGATGGAATATTCTATAGATGTCTGTTAAATCAATTTGAGTTATAACCTCTGTTAGCTTCCTTATTTTCCTGTTCATTTTTTGTCTGGCTGACCTGTCCAGTGTTGAGAGGGGAGTGTTGAAGTCTCCCAGTATTACTGTATGGGGTTTAATGTGTGATTTAAGCTTTAGAAGTGTTTCTTTTACATATGAGGGTGCCCTTGTATTTGGGGCATAGATGTTCAATACTGAGATTTCCTCTTGATGGATTTTTCCTGTGATTAATATGAAATGACCTTCTTTGTCTCTTTTGATTGACTTTAGCTTGAAGTCTATTTTGTTAGATATTAGGATAACTACACCTGCTTGTTTCTTAGGTTCATTTGATTGAAATATTTTTCCCAAGCCTTTACTCTGATACAATGTCTGTCTTTGAGGTTGAGATGTGTTTCTTGTATGCAGAAGAAGAATGGATTCTGTTTTTATATCCAATCTGTTACCCTGTGCCTTTTTATAGGTAAGTTGAGTCCATTTATATTAAGGGATATTGATGACCAGTGATTGCTATCTCCTGTTAATTTAGTTTTCATTGTTGGTGATGTTAATTTGTGCATTTCCCCCTTCTTTGTGATTTGTTGCTATGATACCATCAATTGTCTGTGTTTTCCTTCTAGTATTTTGTGTAGGGCTGGGTTTGTGACTAGGTATTGGTGAAATCTAGTTTTGTCATGGAATATCTTGTTTTGTCTTTCTATGGTGATTGAAAGTTTTGCTGGGTACAGTAGTCTGGGCTGGCATCTGTGGTCTCTTAATGTCTGCATAATGCTTGACCATGACCTTCTGGCTTTTATTGTCTTCAATGAGAAGTAGGAGTAATTCTGATAGATCTACCTTTATGTGTTACTTGACCTTTTTCCTTTGCAGCTCTTGATATTCTTTTTTTTTTTTTCTTTTTTTTTTTTGTTTTTTTGTTTTTATTTTGGCAAGGGGCTTTTTTTGGTTTCGTTTTTTTTTTTTTTTTTTAGGTTTTTTTTTTTTTCTTGGGCTTTTTTTTTTTTGGTTTGGGCAGTTTTTTTTATGATTTTGTTAAATATATTTGAGTTGAACTTTTCCTCTTCCTTCTCTACCTATTATTCTTAGATTTAGCCTTTTCATGGAGTCTCATATTTCCTGGATATTTTGGGTTAAGCTTTTGTTAGATTTAACGATTTCTTTAACTGATGAGTCTATTTCCTCTATTGTATCTTCAGCACTTGAGATTCTCTCTTCCATCTCTTGTATTCTGTTGTTCATGTTTGCATTTGTGGTTCCTGATCATTTTCTCATAATTTCTGTTTCTGTAACTCCCTCAGCTTATGTTTTCTTTATTGTCTCTATTTCAGTTTTCAAGTCTTGAATATTTACTTTCATATGTTTTGATTGTTTTTTCTTGGTTTTCTTTAAGGGGTTCCCTAATGTCTTCAAATTTTTTGTTTGTTTCTTCCTTTCTTTGTAGGAATTTCTCATTTTCTCTTTAAGGGTTTCACACATTCTCTTAAAGTTATTTTTGGCTCTTTTTCTTCTGCTTCATCTATATTTAGTTGTTCAAGTCATGAAGTTGTAGGATCTTTAGATTTTACTAGTATTGTATTGCTCTTTGTGGTGTTGCATGTGTTCTTACCTTTTCTACTCATCTTTTCCATTAATAGGTGTGGTTGGGGCTGTCTGAGATTCTGTTGATTAATCTTTAGGTGCCAATAAATCCAAAGCTCAGATGGTTGTTCCTCATGGTACAGTCAGTGGCACATTTCTAGTTATCCCTTTGGTTACTCTGTGTACCTGGAGATAGCCCAGTGCTCCTGTGCTTTGCTCTACTCCCTTGGATTTTGTTGTCTCCGGCCTACTTTGTCCTA
>NC_022021.1:22806143-22807515 GCF_000317375.1 Microtus ochrogaster
TGAGTGTGTTTTTTATATTAAAGTGGCGTTATCTTATACCAATTGGCCTGTATTAATTCGATCCGCCTTCACCTGCCTACTCCCTTGAAGGTCCCAGATTCATGTCCAGACCCTCAGCAGCCTCTGGCTCTGGCTCACTCGCTCAGTAGTTTCTCCCCTGTACCTGTTCAGGTGGAGTTTGTTGTCTCTTTTCTGCTCTGGACCAGGTCACTGGCTCAATCCTGATCCACCAGTGTCCCAGGACTGGATTGACACCCAGCTCTGCTCTGTGAAGCTTGCTTCCCCATGCCCACTCTGGCCCAGGTAGCTGGTTCAGTCCCATTTCTGTAAAATTTGTTGCCTCAATCCTGCTCTGGCCCAAGGTGGAGTTTGTTGCCTCAGGTCTGCCTAGGTTATTGGCTTTTCTTTTAGTGATTTTTAAAAAAAAAATCATCTTATGGTTTATTCTCTATAACACTAAATGAAGACCTGGAAAGATTGAGTGACAAGAACACCTGCTCGGCAATAAATTAAATTAACTCAAAAATCCAAAGTTACATTAAAAAAAAAAAACAAATAAGAACTCAGCATGCTCATTCTGAGCTCTCTGAAACTTCTGAGAACTGTCCTAAGTGCTTAGGACAGAGCGATGAGTAAGCCCTGGCCCTCCCATTCACAGAGCACACAATCTGGAGATGGGGTGCCAACACATACACAAATATCTCTGCAAGAAAGGCTATACTGAATAAGAGAATGTACAGGGCTTCAAGAAAAGGATAAGATTATTTGTAGAGAAGGAGAAAGAGAGATTGTCACTTCAGATTCTAACGTGCCCACACCTGATCTTCAGATCTCCAACAAGTGCATTTTACCTGCCACTTTCCAACCTCAACTGATGACCACTCGTCCTTTCAGTGACTCAGGCCAACACATCTTTTAATCATTAGAAGAGACTAGGAGTTCTGTTTTCAAGTTATGTCTGGAACTCACCCACCTTTCAGCAAGGTTAGTACTACCACAGTGTTCCAAATTCCTATCATAGCTTGCCAGGATTAGGGTAACATCTTCATACTTAATCTCTCTGGCTCTACTCTTAATGTTCTGAATTAGAATTCTACTAAGAGAGAGAAACAACACGGTATTTATGTGTGTATATGGGTGTGTATGAGCTAAAAGGGAGATCTATTACGATAATTAACTTGAATGATTATAGAAACTGACGAGTTCGCCAAGGCCAGCTGGCCTGGGTCTGAAAAGGCCTGAGATGAGGCCGGACTCGCTGAACATAGCAGACAATGGGGACTACTGAGAACTCAAGAACAATGGCAATGGGTCTCTGATCCTACTGCACGTAATGGCTTTGTGGGAGCCTAGGCAGTTTGGATGCTCACCT
>NC_022021.1:22807745-22827779 GCF_000317375.1 Microtus ochrogaster
AAAAAAAAAGAAACTGACAAGTTCTTTGGACTACTGCCTTGGTTGAAGATTATGGAATGTTGATTCTAGTGTATAAGCCTCCAACACGGAAAGATGATGATGTAACCCTCAGTCTGATGTACAACAGTAAAACCCTAGGGGTTGTTCTTTGCTTGTTCAGGTCTTGGAGTCCTGGAGTTTTGATAGCTAACGGGAAAGGAGAATGTTCCAGTACTAAGACAAAGAAGGTGCTATATTTTCTTTGTTACTTCTCTGTATCTGGGACCCTAGGCAATTGGATAATGTCCATCCACAGTGAGAGTCAGATCTTCGTAACTCAGACACCCAACTCACAAGCTAATCTTTGCTGGAAGCAGCCTCAGATGCAATGCTCTACCAGCTCTCTGGTCCTTAATCCAATCACATTAAAATCAAACATTACACATATGACTGTTTCTAAGCACAGCAGCCAAATTATCTTTTTAACATATAAAATATCTCATGTAATTCCTATAGTCAAAATGCTTTTAAGTCCTTACCAGTGCCCTGAATAATAGTACTTCTTGATTCCTCTCTGAATCACTACCACAGAATGTTTGTCCCTTAATGTCTATGAGATAAGCAAGACACAGAAAGACACATACCACAGGTAAATCTAAGAGTTAATACCACAGAAACAAAATATAGCATGTCATTTCTAGGGACTAAGAGAATAATACATTGGAAATATATTGTCAAAGGATGCAAAATTTCAGTGATGTGGGACTAAAATATTCTTGAGAACCATTGGATCGATGATATGGTGAGCTCCTCATAGGTGTTTGCCTTGCCACATCTTGGCCTTTTGGTGTATGCCAGACATCTCAGTTCAAAGGTAGCTAACTATCTGCTCCTTTCCCTAACTCCAACATCTGAGGGCTGCCTTGGCAATGACTGCCATTTTCAGCCACCAAATATCACAAATATGTCCTGGAGAGATATTATATTTTTTTATCTTCCTTCCTTCCTTCCTTTATTTCTTTCTTCCTTTCTTTCCCTCTTTCTTTTCTTTCTCCTTTCTTTACTTTTTGAAACAGGGTTTTTCTGTGTAGCTTTGGAACCTGCCCTGCCACTCACTCTATAGGTCAGGGTGGTCTCAAACTCACAGAGATCTGCCTGCCTCTGCCTCCTGAGCCCTGGGATTAAAGACCTGTGCCACCACCCCAGCAAGATATCATATTTTTAAGTACAAGATAGTCCTTTTCCCATAACTTAATATGACACAGCTTTATAGATCTACACAGTAACACAATGTCGACAGATAAAAATAAAACTAATACGACAAAGCTACCTGCAGTTCAAAAGAATGCACAGACACTTGTCCTGAATTCTTCTTTAGTAGTAAATTTCCAAATAATTTGACCTTTGAAGGCTTTCCTCTGCAACACAAATGATCATGAACTTTAAAGGCATTTCAGAGACAACAAACAAGCTGCTTTGCTCTCCCAAAGTCATAAATTCCATGGATTTCACTCAAAAAAGTTCAAGTTTCCCCTTAAGTGTTAGCATAATAACTTTCTTTTAATCAATGGTCCCAAGAGCTTTATTGTACTCAGATCTTTCACTTTCTTCAGTGTGCCACATGATCATATTGCTATGTTCATGTTCCATAATTTAAAATAGGAACTTTCTCGTTTTCTCTTGAAAGATATTTCTGTATGATGTCTATACATTAGGGGAGGTAGTTTAGATAAATTACCTGGTAGATAATTCAAAACAAGAACATAGCATAAAATATTTTCAATGATGATGGATGTCACTCTTGCCACCAAGCCTGTGCACCATGTCTCTGCTTTAACATTGGATGGAGTAAGGTAGATGGGCAGCTAATAATGTATCATTTAGTAATCAATGTACAAGTACAATGTACTGAAACAGCGCCATCAGGATTATAAACTACAAACTATGATAACACTGCACATGGAGATCTCCATACATGATATTCATTTGTAATCTCAAAATGCAGTACATGCTATATGAAACCCTTCAATAATGTGTTCTTCAAAACAATAGCCATTTACAATGATATGTCACACCTAACAAGATAATATTATCTAGAAAAAAATTTAAATGCAAAATAAAATATTCCTATGTAAGTAGATGAAGTTCAGAAGCCAACTTATTTAATATAGTTTTATGTTACACCAGTTTACTTTATAAAGTCAAATACATAATAAAAATTTTAATCCACAGCTTGCAAAAATGAACTATGCCCAAAGTATCTTCCTGAAAGAAGTCACCTCTAAGATGGACAGTGTGCTCTGAGTTTGTAGATTGGGGTTTCTGGGTATATTATTGGGATATCAGAGGGCTGAGGATAATTATGGCAGCTTAATACTTTGGATTGTGGTCTCTGTTTGAAATGTCAATTTTACCAATCTCAATCAACAAATGCAGAACTTATTGTACCCAGGCTGTTCCCTCTCTGTCCCAAACACCCTTGGTAATCATTAATGTACCTTTCCCATTTGGAGGACAATTTTTCTTCTTTTGCTCTTTCTGGCAAAGCACTGCACATTTCAAGGTAAATTACAATTGCCTGAGCAAATAGCATTAAATGCTAAATTTATCTGAATAATCTAAAGTAATCAGCAGAAAATATGCATTCCTAAGCTCTTAAGAGATGGAGTCTCAAGACCTTAGCAAAGCATTTTAAATACAATAAAAAGGGTCCACAGAAGTGATAACAAGATACATATCACTGTAGCCTTGGCATTTATTCTATACTAATAGAATTTTACTTCAATTAAGCATGAGATGAAAATACCAAAAAAACTAATATATTAAATATGATCACTAAATGCCCTCAAATTCATTTCTTACCTTTAATAAATTAGCATCACGATACTTTAATGGATTAGATTGGCCACCAGGAAGCTGGAGGGGAGTCCCAACTCATGCAGAAGTCGTCTGTCCTCATTCAAGGTGGCCATATCTGCCTAACAATATAACCACAGCCAGCTTCCCTCAGTTCATGACACCAGAGGAGAATGAATCCACTAATGCCATCTTGGAGATTCCCTTGCATGGCCACATATAGACCCATGAGCCTCTGGGGCTTCTGTTTTGTTTTTCTGTGTATGGGTGTTTTGTCTGTATGTATGTCTGTGGAAGCAAGAAGAAGGTATCAGATCTCTGGAAACTGGACTTACAGTCAAATGTGAGCTACTATTTTGGTTTTGGGAATAAAACCCAGGTCCTCTGAAAGAGCAACCTGTATTATAAATAGTTGAACCATCTTTCCATCCCCCTCTTGGGATGGAAACTCAGAAACTATTGATATTTTTCCTTTGTCTTTTGGATGGATATGTTAAACCCTTAATGTAAGATTTCACACTCCACTTCCCTTGAAACTTGAAGAATAAGAAATTTATTATTTCTTATTACACAATTTATTAGAAATATATCTAATATAAAACAATTCCTGTGAGACTTGTTTGTAGGAGGAGGGCCCACTTGTTTGTCCCAGCCTCCCAGCTAGCTTAGCCCTAAAATAACCACACAGAAACTGTATTAATTAGATCACTGCTTGGCCCATTACCTCTAACTTCTTATTGGCTAACTCTTACATATTAGGGTAACCCATCTCTATTACCACGAGTTTGTGGCCTACCAGCAAAGTCTCAGGATGTCTATCTGTGGTGGTGGGTCTATGGCGTTTCTCTGACTCTGCTTTCTTCCTCCCAGAATTCAGTTCTGTCCTCTTTGCCTACCTAAGTTCTGCTCTATCAGGCCGGAGGAGTTTCTTTATTCGTTAACCAATACAAGTAACACACAGAGGGGACTCCCACATTACTTGTTCAATTTCAAGCCTCTATCTTAAAGGGAGATTCTAACTCAGTATTTCTGCATGATTGTTTACAGTTTAAAACAGACTTTAAGATCCAAAGGGCAGGTCCACGTGTACTTTTCTCTGAGTATATTAGACTTACTCGGCAGAGTGCTAATAGGATACTGACTGGACACCTAGATCCTAGAGTCAAGCTACCTGGCGAAAAGGATAACTACATTATTTGCTCTGTAATCTTTGGACAAGTCAAGGGAACCTGTGCTTCCTCAGTAGGAAAATAGGGAAGGCACCGATAGTAGTATCTCTGCTATCTCAAAGTACTGTTAGAAAGATGGAATTACATCTAAGCAAAACTTTGATTACACTGCCAATGATAAATATAAAACAAATGCTTGATACACATGATGAGTAAACAACACATTAGCAATTAGCATTTTAACTAAATATTTTCAAAGATCTGAATCGGGTTAACTGATCTTTGTAAATGAACTAGGCTGATATTCAAGCTATGCCTTAAAGCATGCTAAATGACTAATTGTATTTCCAAGTCTTCTCTAGATTCTGCTTTGAAAAGGGTAGTCTGATTTCCATTCCCCTTATCTTCATTGAGTTTACTAGCATAGACACAGGGGTGACCTGCTCTTCCCTACTTGTGGTTTTCTCATTTTCTTGGTTCTGTGATGCATCATGTATCAGTAAAATAACCCATGTGAGTAACACTGACACATGAGCTCTTGTCTTTACTTTATGTCACTCCCTAACTCAGAGCACTGCATTAAATATTAACACTTATTAACTGTTACAAAATGTTTTTGACTCTTAAATAAAATTAAATTCTCATTTTGAAACATTTTAAGGCCATAAACACTGGTTTTTAGGGGCATTATCCATTTTAACAGTTTAATTACTTTTCCTTACTAAATGTAGCCTCAAGTGCTGATGCTCTTGTTTTAGTATCTACATCAACTGCCTTTTTTGGTATTGCTATTTTCTGATTTTTAAAAATATTTTCTAAGTTGCTTATACATTTATTCCTTTAAGAGACAGTCTTAACTATATTTCTCAACATCTGATAAAATGAAAGGATTATCCTGTGGGGAGTTCCAACCTGTTTAAGTTGTTTCCAGTACATTAGATCCTAAGGATTTTTTCTTCTTTTTAAAATTTTCCTGTTGTTGTTACTGGCATACACATATATACATATATGGACATTCACATTCTTCTCTATATATTTTAAGCATAAAACTAATATGGAAAACTTAGAGGTCAAGTTAAATTATTTTTAGTTTTAATCTTTTGAAAATAAAAATAGTAGGAACAAAAGGGACTCTTGATGGTTCACTGTAAGAGCAAATTTTATTAATTCCCAGTTTCAGAACTGCAAACCATATTATATGTGTTTTACTCAGTTTTCTTCAACATTGGCAAGTGAATATCAGTCCTTGTGGGCCTTGATTTTTGTTGCTTCCTGTAAGAAGATGTTAATTAAAAATAAACAAACAAATGAGCTGTGAGTTTTTGCTCAGCTGCAAAGTTTGCCTTATACTGAACACATGCCTAAGAATATAAACATTTATATTTTGGAGTTATCTATTTTTTTAAAAAAATAAAATGTTTGAGAACTATACCTCCATATAGAAAAATTCTTCTGCCTTAAGATAAAATCACTTAAATATCCTCTTTTATATAACCTTTTATATGGTTGCTATTTTAGGATACAATTAAATACTTAAACCTTAATGACTTTTTAAATCTCTTAATGAGGACATGAATTTTGTAATATATTAAATTTAAATCTAATGTCTATATTTCCTTATACACCAAATGGAACATTTGCTGTACCTAACTTGCTCCTTAGCTGTGTTTTGTTCTCCCAGAATTTCTCCCTCTAATTGCTGAATAGTGCCCCTGTCCCATCTGCTCATGCCTTGGAAGAAGAATGCCTAAGTACCAGAGTAGCTGCCTCTCTCCCAGGTCCCCAAACATTGGAGGTGCTGAGTAGCACAAGAGCTTGTAACCACAGTTGTCAACTTTCAATCCAGCCTGCTCCCTGATTGCTCTGTGGCGGGACTGACTGAAGGGAGCAGCTTCTCTTTCACCTGAAGTGGGAAGAAACAGCCTCTTCATTTAGGAAAACTGCTTTTTTAAAACTTAAGAGTTTCTATTATTAGGGAAGATGAAAACCATTCATGAATAACTTTGTTCCATTGTTTCCATTGTTTCATTTGAACATAAAACTCATTTACTTTATTAAAGCATTATTTATAGCATCTTCTTTCATTGTGTTTCACTTGTTTGTTTGTTTTGAGACAGGGTTTTTCTGTGTAACAGCCTTAACTGTCCTGGAATTTGCTTTGTAGATAGCTGCTCTTGAACTCACAGAGATCTGCCTGGCTTTGCCTTCCAAGTGTTGGGGTTAGCCACAATACCTGACTGACTACATTATAGATATTTTGAAAATATAGACAAAGTTGTTTATACACGCATCCTCCCAAAGAAGCTTCAGGAATGTGGTCAGTTGTCAGGTCTGACCCAACAGGTCTATATGTCCCAAAGGAAGGGGGTGTGAATTGAGGAAAGAAATAGATAAGAGACAACAGATGGAATTGGGAGGGCATCGGTGAATACTGTGATCTGCCTCAAGTTTATAATTCAAAGTTCTTATATACCCCAATTCAAATAGTGGGGAAGGCAAAAGACCTGCCATGATACAAAGAACAAAGTAATTTCCTTCAAACATCTCCAAACATCAAATAATCACACCCTATATCAAAATATCCTTTTATCTAGGCAAAACATCCTATAGATGCACCTTAAGTCAAGCATCCTGTCATATAACCTTTAATGGAGCAAGCATAGGTCTAAGCTGCCTCACCTTTAGTCAAAGTAGAATGTATTCTTTCTGTGGATCCCAACAGTCATTTTCCCTCATAAACAAGGGGAAAACATATTTTCAGCATTTTATCCTCCACGTGGAGCTCTAAACCAGAATCAAGATCCCCATAGATGTTCCACCTCAAAGACTAGAAAGATGAGTTAGCAGTTTAGAGCACTGAATGCTCATCTAGAGGACCTAGATTCAGTTCCCCTCACTCACATAGTGGTTCACAGCAATCTGTAACCCCAGTTTCCATAGGTGTACACACAGTGTGAAGATATAACATGCAAGAAAACATCTATGTACTTGAAAATAAGTTTAAGAAAAAGATGTTTCTCTCCCTTAGAGTATTCAAATTAAAGCAAGAAGAGAAGAAGTTGTTTATAAATGTTCTTTTACATATAACTATAGATTCTTCAACTCCATCAAAGACCCCTGAAGGATATAATATTACTGAAGTTAACAAGAAGTGCGTTGTAAGCAACTTCCAAAAATCTAGACTTGACAGAGACATTTCACTGCCTGGACAGTCACCCAAAGGTCTTCTGTAACACTGGAGCATCTGTTGTGGTCTGGTACTAGCCCGGACCTAAATTATTTCTCAGACCAGTGGGGAGGCATTGGAATAATTGAGGTATGACTCACATGACTTTATCAGGCATTTTAAAGATACTTCATAAAGTCCTGGATTCATATCCTGAAAATCACCCATGTTTATTCTCCAAACAGCTTTTATACCAAAATGTAAACTGAGGGGGAAATTCATTATCATTCTGTTTCCTAGGTAGCTGGGAGAATGACTATGGTCACATCCACACCTTTCTATGCCCATTTTGACATGTCTTCCTATCTATCTTTCTGCTCTGTATGCCTGCTCTGTCATGTAGACTGAATTAACACCTCTTTCCCAGGTGACCTCCCAAAATTACAGAGAATGAGGAAAGCAACACTAGCATATCCTGACCCTTTGTTTAGGATGGCTTCAGTTTGTCTCACAAGGCTAGTTGACCACCTCCTGTGTGGCAGGTGCAAACTGTGGCCTGAAATTCTGGCCACCATACAATGTAGAAATATGGACCTGTATAATATGGCCCTACAAGCATCCATGTTCAGCCTACAGGCTCATAGTATCCAGCAGACTTTCCCATGAATTAAGAAATTTCAAAGACAGTTTCACCTATACTGGCAGTTTGTCAGTCACTTTCTTCTGTGTCCTGCAGAATATCTGGCAGACTCTTTCATGAAGCAGGAACCCCGAAGGACTGTCTCACCTTCTTTAGGCAGCTTCAACAATCTTTTTTTTTTTTTTTTTTTTTGTATCTTGCAAGTACAGTCAAGCAGTTCAGGCAAGAGCAGTTTCTTGCCCAAATAGAAAACAAACTCCACGAGGAACCTCTTTGATGTTTATCATTCTCTTAAAGTAGATTGGTGCTGCCAGGAGCAGATGTGTCTCATTATCATGAAAAGTCTTAAGTTTTTAAGACATTTTAAATGCCATACTCTGTAGTCTTTGAAAGATCTGAAGAATATTAATCCATCTGAAATGCATCTCTATACATCTAGAAAACCTAAGTAGCATGACTTCAAGCTTGACAATTATACATGACTCTCTATTAATATACATTTCCTAATTATACATTAAATTTTTAAATGAGCTGCACAAACACAGTATCTTAATCAAGAGCTAAAATATACATATAATAAAATTGACCTTCAATTTGCATCAATAAACCAAGATACATACCAATACAAATCTGTAACATTTCCCCCTTTAAATGTAAACAAACATTTGTAAATAATATTTGGGAAACAAAGACAAATATCCATAATCCAATTATGGGAATGTGGGGATAGTTTTCTAGGCTACTTCCTGCTGATTGGCAGGGCTGATGATCTTATAGGGAATCTAAAGAAAATTCAGGATTATGGTCAAGTCCTGACTGGATTATTCTGTGAGGCTTAATCATCTCAGCCAACTGTCTTGAGGCTGTCCTGGATGTAGAACTCAGTGGAAACTCTAACAGAGGTCTTCTGAAATGTTGGAGTGTCTGGGCCATCTGCTCTTATCCAAGATTTTTCAAGGGGTCTTGGTCCATCAAACCACATTAGTCTGGAAGGAATCCACAGATTCTCATCTTCTGTGAAAACAAAAGTAGAATTTCTTTTCTAAAGCAACATAGCCTTAGACCCAAATTTTTGAAGTCAAGATATTTTTAAAATATATATGTTGGTTTAGCTTAGTGGCCTATACAATGAAATGTCTCTCTGCAGTCAAAAAATTCAAAGAAAACAATAATACACATAATCCAGATTTTCTGTGTATTTTCTATCTTTATGTGCCTTATTTTTCTTAACTCCTTTTATCTATGACTGTCTGTACACTGTCTCTTTAAAGACTTTGTTTTATTTTTAATCACCATTTTTTCATTTTATAACTCCCTATACTCTATTTCTTCTCTCTCCCAAGCCTACATACATTTGTCCAATACATCTCTGCTTTCTACCAGCAGACAGAGCAAGTAGCTACTTTAAACTCTTTGTGTGTGTGTGTGTGTGTGTGTGTGTGTGTGTGTGTGTGTGTAAAATTTCTTTTCAAGCTCTCAGGTTTTTAAATGGATTTAGTTAACCACTTTGGTGTCAATTAAATGGAGGACCTTGTTTGTTCCCCAGAACAGAAATAACCACATAGAAATCTGTATTAATTGCAATTCTGTTTGACCAATAGCTTAAGTGTATTTCTGGCTAAGTCTTATATCTTAAATTAACCCATTTCTATTAATCTGTGGATTACCACGTGGCTGTGGCTTACTGGAAAGTGTATCTGTCTCCTGCAGGCAGCTACGTGGCCTCTTCTCTGACTCTGCCTACTCTCTCTCTATATATATCTCTTCCAGCCTGGCTATACTCTGTTATGTCATTGGCCTAGAGCAGCTTCTTTATTAACCAATGGCAATAAAACATTCATAGCATACAGAAAGGAATCCCCACATCACTCTAGTGCACTCATTTTGTGCTCTTCAGAGTCTTTCATATATAACTGAGATTTTGCTAGAACTAAGATTGGACTGGCTCAACTAGATGGTAGTAGATTTCACTTACTCTTTAAATCTGCCATTTGTGAATAACCTATCTTCAATTATCAGAAAGCTTTGTGATTGTTGATTCCTGTCTTATTTAGGGTTTCTGTTGCTCTGGCAAAACACCATGGCCAAAAGCAAATTGGGAAGAAAGGGGTTTATTTTGCTTATACTTCTCTATCACAGGGAAAGAAGGGCAGGAATTAAAGGCAGGAGCTGGTTCAGAGCTCATGAATGAACACTACTTACTGACTTGTTCGTCATGACATGCTCATCCTGCTTTCTTATAGAAGCCAGGACCACTAGCCTAGGGGTGACTCTGGCCACCATGAGCTATTCCTTCCCATATCAATTATCAATCAAGAAAATATACCACAAGTTTGCCTACAGGCTAATCTGGTGGGGGCATTTTTCTCAACTGAGGCTCTTTTTCCAATATGACTAGCTTATGTCAAGTTGACATAAAAACTAGCTGACACAACTGACCCTTTGACATATTAATACAAAAACACATTACTATTAAACCATCACCTTTTCTTTCTTGTTCACCCTTGAAGATCTTATGTTAATATTAATATTACAATATAAATCCCTCCATTTTTCAAAGTCCTATATAGCCTGTACAAATTCAAACAACTACAAAATGTTTAGTCTCTTTAAAACATCTAAAATCTTCTTCAAGGTTCAGAATTTCTCTAAAATATAAAATCTCTTCAATGCCTCTCAATTGTGGGCTCTTGTAACATCAAAATAAGTTAAATATTTTCTTACTCCAAGAAATAAGAACAAGGACACAGCCATACTCTAAGCAAAACAATATTCCAACAGTGGAAATAACTCATGTCTGGGGCATTGTTCTATTCCTGTGAAGAGACACCACAGACAAGGCAACTCTTATAAAAGAAATGATTTAATTGGGGACTTTCAAACAGTTTCAGAGACTTAGTCCATCATGGTGGGAAGCATGGAAGTAAACATGTGGGCATGGTACTATAGAAGTAGATGAGAGCTATATCTTTTTTAAACAACATAAAATACAATAAGATAAAAATGAAAGCCATCATATTGAAGTTGGACAAGACAAACCAATAGAAAAAACTGCAAGAGAAGGCACAAGAATCCTGCTCATTTACACATTCAGGAGTCCCATAAAAGTACTAACTGAAAGCTTTAGAATATATACAGTGGAACTGGTGCAGACCTGTGTAAAGCCTGTGATTGCAGCTTTAGAGAGAGCTACGTCTTAATTTGAGACAGAGGGAAAGACTTGGGATGGGCTTTTGAAACCTCAAAGCCCACCCTCAGTGACATACTTTCTCCAACAACACCTCCAAACCCTTTCAAATAGTGACACTTCTTGGTGACTAAGAATTCAGATATATGAGCCTGTAGGGGGTATTCTTATTCAAACCTCCACAAAGACTCACTCATGATCCTATGGGCTCTAAGGGGTCTTGAAAAGTCATATTACTCTGGTTCTGTGCACGACAGTATATGCAGCTTATCCTGTAGAGCCAAGATGGCTCTACCCACAACTGTTGCAGTCCCTGATGGTAGTCTCATTATAATGGCATCTCTAAAAGGCTGTAGTCCCTGCTTCTATTGGGCTGCACCTTCACCAATAGACTCTTCTAGACTCTCTTCTGGGACTCTGATGCTGTCACATGGTGCTAAACCTTAGCCTCTCTCCATGACCCCTTCAGTCCTCAGGTTTCCCACTAAAGCTGCGTGTTTACCAAAGGCCTCTCCTGGCCTCTCATGGTGACTGCTCTCCATGACCCCTTTATACCTTTGAAACCAGTACCACCTGTGAGACCCTTAAACTACCTAGTTTGGCTGTCAGCATGAGATAGAGACTCAACCACCACTGGACCACAGCTTCTGTGTACTGACACCAAGAAAACACTGTTGAAATAAGAGCGGCGGGGCTGCGTCCCCAGCACCTGGCCACCCCCACGGCTAGCTTTACCCGAAATAATTACATGGAAACTGTATTCTTTTAAACACTGCTTGACCCATTAGTTCCAGCCTCTTATTGGCTAGCTCTTACATATTGATCTAACCCATTTCTATTAATCTGTGTAGCCCACAAGATGGCTTACCAGGAATGATCTTAACCTGCATCTGCCTGGAGCAGGAGAATCATGGCGACTCTCTGACTCAGCTTCTTTCTCCCAGCATTCTGTTCTGTTTTCTCCGCCTACCTAAGGGTTGGCCTATGAAATGGGCCTAGGCAGTTTCTTTATTAATAAGAAATAACTCCCACATCAAAACACTTTCCAAAAGATTTTGTTTGTCCCAACAAAAGTAAGTTTTTGTTTTAGTGGTTTTGGTCTCTTCCACTTGATTCTTCAGCTCAAACTGACCAGAACCACAGGTTCTTAAGTCAAGATGTCATGTTAACAGCTCTGATATAGCCATTATTTTCTCTAAAGCTTCATAAGCCAGGTTGCCATTGTATACAGTGCTCAGAATTTTTGTCTTCCAAACTCCCACAAACCATCCCATTTGAGCTTAGTGCCAAGTACTGAACAGCTTTCTAGCCCACAGCTCAAATACTACCACAATCTTCCCCAAAAACCATATAGGTTGATCTAAAGAACAATGAAACACTTCTGGTACCAATTTCTGTCTCAGGGTTTCAATTTGGATAACTAGAATGGTGCACCTTTTTACAATGTTCTGGCAAGAACTCTAAATATGAATCTCAGAAAAACCCTATTGTATACTCAGAGACTATTTGCAATTATACCAGACAGTGATCCTGAAACTTAATCATCATTTTACTTTCACAAGATCCCATAGAAAGAATATCACCCCCATGGCAGCTAGAAGTAATTTTAGAAGATTACATCCCCTCTCACAACAAAGTTTGTCCTCAGGGTTAGGTACATCAATTAGGGGTTGATTATAACTGGTATAGAGTCGGAGGTTGGGGTGTAAATTATGTAGGCTCAGGGATCTCTTTGAAAAAAAGAGGGAAATTGGATGGGATAATAAGTACATTAGTGTGAACTTACTCACACTAATAATAATAGTGAGTAACAGAGTGGATACTTGTGAGTTATTATTTATAGGCAATTTATATTGGTATAGATTCTTATATATTGATACAAATTCAAATTATATTGAATATGCTCCCATTTATGTTTACAATATTTGTACACCTAGGCAAAGTTATTTTGTCATATTTATGCATGCATGTTTCTACCTCTGTTTAAGACATTTTGTATATTGATACAATTTTAGGATATATTTATCACATTATACTTTCTACCTCCAATCAAGATACTTATACATTGTTTACATTTTGAGGTCATTGCTTTCATTTTCTTCACAGTTGCTTAAAGATTATTTAATATTCTAATATAAAGTCTTAGTATTTAAGCTATATAGGTATTAAGATTCATAGGTCAATCATCATCCATGTTTGTCATACTAATAGTTAGACTAATCATATTCTTTAGATACATAGAGATTATATTCTGCATAGATAGGTAATCTTCAACACTTCAAAGAACTGTAGAACATGGCATTTAAATAACTTAGGGTTCTGTTGACATGAGACACAACTGCTCCTGGCAGCACCAATCTATTCCTGAGAGAATGTTGAATACCGAATACCATTTGGAGCTGGTTTTCTTCTTGAAAAAACTGAACTTTGGGCAAGGAACTGCCTATGCCTTGACCACTGACAAAATGCACAGTGTTCAGACAGGACAAGCAGGATACAAGACAAAAGGTTGTCAAATCTTGCCAAGACAGGGTAAGACATTTTTGAAAGTTTTCCTGCCTCTGAAAATGGTCTGTCAGTTAATCTAGGCCTTAGCCAAAGTTGGTTGCTCCAATGTTGCAAATGAGACTTTGAGTGATTGCCCAGGTAACCAGTTGTCTCTGTCATTTGTTGCACACTGTGGAAGTTGCTTGATTGCACTCCTTATTTACTCAAGTAATATTATTTCCCTTCTCAGATCTTCAATGTGATTGAAGACTAAATAGTCATAGTTCATTTCCTCTCAAGACTTGGCCAAGTTATTTCTAATATTAATACTTATACTCCTTAGGATAGGATAATTATTGAAACATTTATCATACTTTTCTTGCTTGATATTTTTATGCTGGTTGTAATTCTAATTTTTATACTTGATATTTGTTCTTATTGTATAAAATTTTGTATTAGATTAGAACTCTCTTACTTAAATAAAAAGAAGAGGTGCTGTAGGAACTCCTTCAGCCAGTAGCCTTTAAGATACTGGCCCACTTGGGTGTGGCCTCTTATACTGTAAATGCCGATATAATGCACATGGTCTCCCTTCCAATTGTTGGATTCAGTTCTTGTTCTCTGTTCATGCAGAGGACTGTGATCTGTGAGTCTACTCCTAAATAAATATCCTTTATTATGCTCATTTCTGAGTTAGTGTGGGATTTCTTTTTAGCATCCATCTTCACTGAGCACTCAACGGTTTTTCTAGCGCAAAGCTCAAATGCTACCACAATCTTTCCAAAAACCATATAGTTTGATCTACTAGAGCAACAAACCACTCCTGCTATCAATTTCTGTCTTATTACAGTTTCTATTACTGTGATAAACATCATGAGCAAAGGGAACTTGTGGAGTGAAGGGTTTATCTCACCTTACACTTATAGATAACAGTTTATTATCCAGAAAAGGCAGGACAGAAACCTGGAGGCAGAAACTGACCCAGAGGCTATGAAGAAATACTGCTTCTTGGCTTGCTCCTCATCCTTGCTCATCTTGATTTCTTGTAGTATCCAAGACCACCAGTCCATGGATGGCACTGGCCAGAGTGAGCTGGGCACCCCTATATCAATCAATCATCAATTAAAAATGTGCCACAGGCTTAACTACAGGCCAATCTGGTGGGTGCATTTTCTCAGTTGAGATTACCTTTTCCAAAATGACTTTAGTTTGGGTAAAAATTGACATAAAACTAACAAGCACAGTGTTTAACTCTACTTATTTTTCTGATTTTCTGTATTCTTTGATGAAAATTCCAATGACAGCAGGAAATTGTACTAGAAAATGCTGACACTGGGAGATTTACAGAAGAGATGAATGAGTACATGTGAGGGGAAGATGGTGTTCAGGGTTAAGTGCATTCTGCCTGGCAAACAAACAGAAATGGAAGAGTAGCAGAGCAATTGCCTGCCTTTCACTGTCTCTGAGGACTTGAAGCAGAAACTGACAATCACTCTCTTTCTTGCTTTGAGCACTGAGCATGTAGTCCCCACTGACTCTCAATCCCGACTCATAACTTTTGCTACTTTTTCTTCTGCTCTATTTACCCCAAACACAGTCCTATCAACACAGCACCCTCAGGCATAACAAGGTGACCGTGGGCTTTATAACAAAGAACAATTATATACTCATCTAAAAACATCCCTGGATGTTTCCAAGGAGAAGGGTTTTTTTCCCCCTCAGGCTCTGATTTTACTTCCAAGTGGCCTTGCTACTCAGAATCCATTTTATTCTTTTGATTTTCAGGACTCCTGGCTTCTCATGTTACTTGCAAAAAATCTTAACCTGTGAGATTTTTCTTTCTGCAAAAACAATTTAGCTATCAAAGTCTCCTAGAGTGGTTGTGTGTTCCTTTGCACCATAAATAGGGTTTCTTTCCTGCAAATGATAATATTGTTACTTGGAAGATTTAATTAAATGACAGCATTCATTCTTTTGAATAACATTTATTCCTTCCTATAGCAATAGTCAATGACTGTGTGCAAATGTCTCTGAGCCTTGATTTTCTCACCTCCCTCACATCGTTGTCTTGAAGATTAAGTGCAAAACCCAGCAAAACACTAGCCAACTGGTAGATATTGCTATTATTAATCAGAGGTAATTGGTACTGGGAAAGAAATTAATGAGGGCCACACTAACCAATGTTAGCCAATGTCTACAGCCAGAAGATGACTCACTGGGCTGAAGTGAGGGTCTATGCTCTAACATTTTCTTGATATTGCTGAATGCCACATATTCTGGCAAATACAATGTAGAAATATTAAGCAAATTCTCATATTCTAGAGCTAAAAATATTCTTTCCACCACCCCCTATTCCTCCACTAACCATAAGAGATGGCATTTCTCTCACTCATGTTGTTTACTTGGTTCTTGCTGAAAGAACAGAGCTGGCCAGGAGCCCAGCGATGTGCCACACGCTTCTGCAATACATTGCCTGCAATATTTCTGCTCTGAGAATAAAATGCAGTCAGTTTTACAAGGATCTTAATTTCTCAGTGAAACAAAGGTTGGTCTATAGATAATCTGAAAATCACTTCAGCTGACAGATGAATTAATATTAATGAAGTATCTTCTCCTAAGAGCCAAGTTTGGAGTAAATACCATAAGGTGAACTTGACTCAGATTCCATCAGCCTACTTCTTGTTCCCAGGTTATTCTCACAGCTAAGTAAATCCAGAATTTTTTGAACAAAACCTCTCTTGCTTTCCCTTCTCTTCACTTGTCTCTGCTCCTTCCCCCCTTCTGCTGTCTTTACCCTCTCTTTTTCACTGTCTCTTGTGTGTTTCCCTCTTCCCGATCACAAGATCATTTCTGTTATTAAAAATGAGATGACCTAAAATTATATCAATTTTGTGCCAAATAGTTACAAATCCACCTGATACATATTTTGTGTGCATAATTTCAATTTTTCTCTCTCAAACACAAGGAGAAGGATATTGTGCTCATTTAAAAGACATAAAGTTTAATGTTCAGGGCAATTAATGCACTTGAAGATAATCACATGATCACTAATTAAAAAATTAAATTGACAAGATTCAAATCGAGGTCTGTTCTTTATTGGGTTTTATGATTTTAATCACAAAATATTATCTTCCTATTGTATCAGTGTGAAACTGCAATTTTAAATATCTAAAAATTGTGTATTTTCTCAATAAATTCAGCACATTGTAACATCTCTTTTGAACTTAACAATGGTTTGTAATTTTGACAAATTCAGTAACATATCTGATGAATATATGGCAATACATGGATAATTAAATATTCCTATCATTACAAAGTTTCTTTGTCTGCAAACTCTACCTTCCACCCTCTGTTATATCAACATCTCTGTTTAGTGTTTGAGGCCCTGCACAACATAGTTTCAGTACAACATTTCTGCTTCCTTCCCACTGGGTTCTCACAGGTAAATTTCCCTTTGACCAAGTGAAACTAAAGAGTTCCTTACATGCCATTAGGATGTCTTAATTCACAGTAAAAGAAGAAAGCAAATGTTTCTGCAATCTAAAGGATAGAAATTGACCTCTATGTGATACCACATCACTCAAACTAGAATATTTATAATTTTGAAAAGTGAAAATATAAAGAAATTGGGACCCTGGCAGGTTTGCTACTCAGTAAACGAAATGGCACACCCACGGGAAAAAAAATTTGGTACTTCCTATGAAATTGACAGTGGAACTATTACATGATCCAGCAATTCAAAGGTATATAAATGGAAAGCAGGGACTTAAAAAGTCCCTTTGTAGACTCATGTTCATTTTTCCCAGTAGATAAAAGATAGAAACAACCCATGTGACCCTTAACATATGAGTAGATAAAGAAGTCTGGTATACATAAAAAATGAAGTATTTATTCAACTACAAAAAAGGGAATTTGATTTTGATATGACTCAACATGAATAAATCTTGGAAACATTTTGCTTAGGAAAATAGGCCAGACACCGAAAGACAAATACTGTATGTTATGTTTCTATGCATATGAAGTCCTTAAGAAAATTCATATAAACAGAAAGTAAACAGAAGTAACCGCTGTCTCTAAGAAATGGGAAGTGAGCAAGCTTGTTTTTTTCTCAACTTGGCACAAAACTAGACATATCTAGGAAGAGGAAACCTTAACTGAGAAAATGCCTCTGTAAGATTGACCTATAAGCAAGTCTATAGTTCATTTTTGTTGATTAATAGTCGATGTAGGAGGGACCAGCTCACTAAGAGGTATTAGAGGGAAAACAGAGAAGAGGGAAGTGCTATAATTATAGTTTCAATTTTAAAATTTTAACTAAGAAATTTTAAGTAATAACAAGTGTGAATTTAGTCCCTGGTGATTTTTGTGAAAAATAAATGGACTTGAGAATAAACAGGAAGAGAAAGAGTAGAAAGTGCTCTGGGAACATGAAGGCCCTACGTAGCTGAGTGTGACTTCCCTCTCTGACATCTCATCCACTGTGGTTCCCTCCAACTGCTCCTCTCTGCTTTCCTTTCCCTTCTGGAACCATCATGCTCATCCGGAGTCAGAGCCTTTGCATATTTCTTTGCTCCTGCCTAGAATTCTCTTCCAACTTCACTCTAATTTGAAGTTCTTTACTGAAATCATCTTAGATGGAGACACCTCCTGCCCTCACTGGTCTAAGGAGGTTATGCATGCCTAGTTATCTGAAATTCAAACGGCTACCCTCTAGTCTCCCCACCTTAGCAACTCTCCAGAAATGAATGCTCTTTGAGGGCTGGTAGTCAATGACAGTTAAGAACTTGTTTGGCAACATAACCTAAGACAGGCACAGTCTAGTCACTGAGCCCTCCTAAGGCAGAGTCAACAATACCTGAGCAAGGAACTCTGGCTCCCATGTAATATATAAAAAAGGTTGGGTATGAAGAAAAGTAAGGCCTACAAGGCTGAGAAATGAATCAAACTGGAGTCTACCTGAGGGCCTAGCACCAGGCACTGTCAGAGGTCCTGATCATGCCTAGTCAATGAGGGGTGACCACACAATGTCAAAAGATCAGAAGACTGCCTGGGTGCTGGGAGGAGGGTATATAAGGCACTCCCCATTGCTGAATAAATGAGTCTTCTGTTTGCCTTCCAGCAGACTTCTGGGGTGTGTGGCATTGACATTGCACCTTCTCACCCTCCCCGCCTCTAGCAACAACTTTCATTATAGTTCTCAACTGGCACCTTAGATGTCTTCCTCCCTTACTAGTGTGACCGCTGGACCACCTTTCCCAGTCAGATTGTGCTAGTCTTCACCTTTTAGGATATTTTTCTTAGAACCAGTCTTACTTTCATAAATATTTCATTGGTTGTTTCCTTAGTTTTTGTCAGCTCTCCCACTAGACTATAAACACTCTAAGGAGAATGACAGGATATAGCTATGGCATATATTACAGGATGAGTCCCTATAGGAAATTAATGCAATTTGCCTTCTCTAAGGACTGTATTTTTTCCTCCACATGATACTGTCATAGTCTAACTTGAGAGACAAATAAAAGTGACTCAAGTAATGATAGAAGTATCTTTAGTAGTTATTGTCTAATTGCACAGTCTCAACAACTTTTTTTTTTTTTTAAAAAAAATCCTAACTACAGGTGATATATAAAGGTTGTATTATACAGTAATTGCTTTGGATAGTCTCCCCTTCACATTGTTGAGGAAAATCAAAGTCTTAGGAGTAAATAGAAATAATTAAAGATAGAAAAAAATAAAAGCTTAATATATGGGTTGTAAGTTTAGATTTTGTTTCTTTGTCAACTTGTAAAAGCTAGAATTACTAGGGAAGAGAAAATGGGAATTTTTTTCAATTTAAAAAAAAAAACCAAGTCCCAACCAAATTGGCCTTTAATCAAGTCTATAGGACATTGTTTAAATTAGTGATGAATGTAGAAGGACAGCCCATTGTGAGAAGTGTCTCTCCAGGGCAGATAGCCCTGAGGTGTATGAGAGAGCAGGTTGAGCAAGCCATGGAAGCTGTGGCCTCTGCATCAGTTCCTACTTCCAGGTTTCTACCTTGAGGTCTGCCTTGACTCCTCTGGATGATAAAATAGGATGTGGTGTTGAAATAAGAGCGGCGGGGCTGCGTCCCTGGCACCTGGCCGCCCCCACGGCTAGCTTTACCCGAAATAATTACACGGAAACTGTATTCTTTTAATTACTGCCTGACCCATTAGTTCCAGCCTCTTATTGGCTAGCTCTTACATATTGATCTAACCCATTTCTAGTATTCTGTGTGGCCCATGAGCTGGATTACCAGGAATGATCTTAACCTGCATCTGCCTGGAGTGCGACAATCATGGCAACTCACTGACTCAGCTTCTTTCTCCCTGCCTTCCGTTCTGTTTACTCCACCCACCTAAGGGTTGGCCTATCAAGGGGCCTAGGCAGTTTCTTTATTCCTTAACCAATGAAATCAACAGATTGATATATGACACTCCCACATCACTTCCCCTTTTTCTGTTTAAACAAAAAAGGAAGGCTTTAATTTTAACATAGCAAAATTACAAATAACAAAACAGTTATCAAG
>NC_022021.1:22829984-22833246 GCF_000317375.1 Microtus ochrogaster
GCCACTCTGTTGAAATAAGAACCAATGAAATCAACAGATTGATATATGACACTCCCACATCAATGTGGAATAATAAATTTCAAAGAAAACTGTCTTTCCTATTTTGATTTTTGTCATGGTGTTTATCACAGCAATAGAAGCCCTAACTAAGACACTTAAACTTAGACCATTTAATCTGATATTTTATTAAATACTTAGGAAAAGTCATCATTAGGTGTTTATAAGATCACATGAAAAGATGCTAACATCTTTTTGTAAATCAAAAACACAATAAAGTACCCATTAGAATGACTTGTAAGATGTTGGTGTGATGGCTCTGTTTTATAGTATTTGTCATGCAAGCATGAGACGTGAGTTGAAGCCTCAGGTCCATGTAGGAGTCAGGCATGCACATGCCTTGCCAGTTCTGGGCAGGAAGAAGCAGGAAGATCTCCAGGACTTGCAGGGTATGCAGCCTACTGAAACAGTGATATCCAAGGCCAATGAATGACCCTGTCTCAAAAACTAAATAGTAAGAAACTGAGGATGACAGCTGATGTCAACCTTTACCCCTCCCCAAACACACAGACATACACACACATTAAAACACAAGCATACACACTAAAAATGGGGTAAGGGGTTGGATATAGTTTTGTGATAGTTTGCCTAGCATGAATGAAGATGTGATTCCCCAGCATCACAAAAAAGAAAGAGGTGAAGAGAGGACAATAGAAAGGAAAGAAGGAAAGGCATGGAGGAGGGATGAATGAAAGGAAGGAGGGAAGAAGGAAGGGAAGAAAAGAGGACAGGAGGGAAAGAAAAGGAATGTGGTCATATTCTTTGTCAAAAACACTAAGTAGAATGAATGATATAGTGTGTAGTTAGAAACTGAGCATAATTAATATTTTGATAAGTTTATAAAATTGACTATAGTACAGTGAGATCAATTTAATAATAACTACCAAAAAACCCAACCAAAACACTTTTACTTTTATGCTCACAGTCCTGAGCAGTGTTATGACACTGGTTCGAGAGAACTACCTCACCACTAATAGCTGTGTTTAGACATCCACCCACCCATGAGAGTTTTGCTTTCATCTCTTACTCAGTGCTAAAGAACTTTGTGCAGCCTAGAGAATCCACAGGGAAGAACATCTCTAGCAAACCTTCATCGTTCAGGACCAGTAATCAATGAAAAGATTGTCATACATACCAAATCCAATAGAAGTCAATTTCTATAAAGTGAATTTTCTTTCCATTTAAAGGAAAGAATAAGCATTTCTTCAGCCATTAGAAATAATACTCCACACAAATTTTGTAGTAATTTCAATTTCAGCCATTTATTAGGAAATATGAACCAATACAGGCATCCATCAGAGTAGAGATGCTAGGAAAAATAATACAGAATTTCACATTTGGCTTCTTCCACTTTTTTACCTATCATTGTCTTCTGAGTTCTGGTTCAAACTATAGGGTCTTCCAAATTTACTTATTCAAATATTATCATCAGAAAGCCCAGAGGTAAGAAAAGCAAAGCATATATTCATGACGTAATCATTAATGATTTTTGAAGCTGGAAGATTCATGTTAAAATCTTACCCCATTTCTTTCTAACCAGTGAGTGAGTCATTTAAACTTATTAATTCATAAACTGCATTCACAAAACAATTATCTATTCTTCCTATTTGACAAGGACAAAGACAGAAAGATGTGAAAGGAAGTTGTCAGTGTCACTGCTGAATAATAATGGTGGTGTTTATAGCCCAGAAAATACCATAGTTGCTGTTCCCACAGGTTAAAATCATCAAATAGGACCTCCATGTTACCTTCAACTTGTATTCATCTTAGGTTGCAAAGATTTGCTCTTCAAATAAAAGGCAACTCACTAAGGGCAAACATGAAGTGATGTTTAAAGTTTACCATATGAACAGTAAATACTAATGAAGCACGCCTGCTAAAACATTCATTTATGTTCCCGTTGTATTCTAATTGCCTCTACTAGGACATGCCCTCCTTACAGCTAATAATAACTATATGAAATTTCCTTAGTAAAGATCTCAAAGGATGGTGGTTGTGAGTGTGACTTGTAAGGATGATTTTGCACACAGAGATGGTAATGATAACTTTAAATCATGCCAATCATTTAAAAGTTTACCAAAGCTACTATGAATGGAAAGTAGAAACTTGTTCCTATACATTGTCTGGTGTTGTGCCCACCTGTTCTGGGAAGGGCTTAACACAAAATTTCTATCATTGGAAATTAATATTGCCTTTATTAAGAAAATTTAATTATACAGTCTCTTTGATTCCAAAATAGCTTCTTTTTACAAAGTTGTTTTTTATATTAGAAAACAAAAAACAATCTGATTTTAACAAGTAATGGTCAGATGTCTCTGACATCTGTGGTATTTGATGAGCAGTTTCCATTTTATTCACACATTTCTATGCTACCTATGACAAGCATCTCTTACTTCTGTCATAGGACATATACAACAAATTATATGTAAATTTCTCTCTATCTCCTGCTTTTCTAAGTTTATTAAAATGACAATGAACATCTTTAGTGTCCTTCCCCAAGAACAGATGGGAAACAGAAATAAGAGTGGACACAAATGTTTAAAAACTGGATAACCTCTGGATGATTGATGACTTACTGAATTTTAACCCTACACCAAAAAAAAATGGATTGACACCATCAGGTCTTTCAAAGTTTCAGAAATAAACAGGACCAGGCACCACTGGCAATTACTTTTCCAGAGACTCAACACATGGTCTTCTGTGAGTGAGGGGAGACAGCCACTTGCCTATGCAGAAGGAGGATTCAGTACCCAAATTTTCTTAATAGACTTTCTCACAGCATTCCTGTTGTTTGGGTGACTTCTTTTGTGCAGATAGTGCCTGGTACTATTTATCCTGACACTTTGGGAGACCCTAAGATGTCAAAAAAGTTCTCTGGTTTAGGATTAGGATTGGGGCAGATGGTGCCTGGGGAAATCTGGACAGTTATGCATAATTGACTAGCTCCAGGTTCAGTGAGAGACCCTGCCTCAACAAATAAAGTGGTTAGCCATTGAGGAAAATATTTCATGTCAGTTTTAGGCCTCCCCACACATGTACACACAGAGGTACACAAATATGTGAATGTACATACATACCACACACAAAAAAAATTAAAGGATACTTAAGGTGCATAGCTCCTGAGAAAGGATACTCAAAGCGCAAAGTTGACTTCTGACTTTCACACACACACACACACACACACACACACACACACACACACACA
>NC_022021.1:22833346-22838239 GCF_000317375.1 Microtus ochrogaster
GAATGCTTGCTTAAGACAGAGTTAATGGGAAGCCAATCAAATAAACAATATAAAAATACAATTAACTCTAGAGAAATTTAATGGAAATGTAAACATGCTTTGCCACACAAGCCTGAAGACCAAAGTCCAGATCTCCAGTACAAAGCTAGTAAGATTCTTGACATTGACTTCTGACTTTCACACACACACACACACACACACACACACACACACAGGAATGGGGAGAAAATTAGGAATGCTTGCTTAAGACAGAGTTAATGGGAAGCCAATCAAATAAACAATATAAAAATACAATTAACTCTAGAGAAATTTAATGGAAATGTAAACAAAATATATCATATGCTTTAGCTGTGAATAGTACTTACTTAGTCATAGAAACATCAACACTGAACAATAATCTAAAAGTAGTATAAACTCTTGAGAAAATAGGAAAATGTGAGTGATGCCAACCAGCTGCCCAGAAAGCAAGGAATGCTAGAGGATAGGCAAGGATACTGAGTTTTGTAATGTCCAACCACGTTCATGGCATCCTACAGCAGTTAGTGAATGACAGCATGTGAACCAAAATGAAGTCTGGAGGACTGTAAGAAACTAGAGACCTCATAGTCTCATTCTGAGACTTCTGGAGGCAGGATCGCCAGTTCAGACTGAGGTAAGACCTGTCTTGGGCTATGTAAGAAACAAAGTAGAGGCTGTCCTGAGGAGCTAAGGGATGAAGTGAAAGACCCTCAGAGAGGACCTTTTTCTTCAATGAAGACCCCAGAACCAGGACACTCCAAGACCAGGCCACAGGATGCAATTAGCAAGAGGTTTATTGAGTAAACACAGGTACCTGCAGGGGGTCCGAGTCCAGACCACAGGATGCAATTAGCAAGAGGTTTATTGAGTAAACACAGGTACCTGTGGGCAGCAAAGTCTTTCGGAGGACTTTGTGTGCCTGCTAACTGGAGGGCGGGCTTTTTATAGGGAAGAGCAAACAGCAAGTTTACAGATGGATGTTTGGCAATAGTCATCCTGTTCCTATCTTTATAGATATCTGTTTTGCAGTCAACCTGCTTTGTTGATGTGCTATCTTATTGACATCCTGCCTTGCAGTCTCCCTATCTCAAGACATCCTGCTCTCTCAAGCACATGGGATGTTCTTATGAGAGCAGGCTGGCTGCTGATCTGGAGAATTTTTTTAAAGCAAACAGGACGTTCCCCGGGAGCATGCTAGCTGCAGGTTTTGAGGAGGGAATCTGTAGGGTCTTTCAGGGGGTCTGTAGGGTCTTTCAGAAGGAATTGCTACCACCAACCAGCCATCCTCAAGTTACTGAGAGGTAGCTCTAGGCTTTTGAATTGTGTGGAAAACTGAGGCATAAAACAATGAAAAAGCTAAAATTGGCCTGAGCCAGCAACCTCCACCAGAGCAGGCCTGAGGCAATGACTTCCACAGGATGAGGTGCAAGGGAGCCACCTCTGAGAGAGCAGACCAGAGCCAGAGACCTCTTTGGGACCAGGTCCAAGCCAATAACATCTGTGGGAACAGGCCTGAGCCAGAGACCTCTATGGGAGTAGGCCCCACACAGCAACCTCCACAGGAGTAGAGTTGAGCCCCTGATTTCTACCTGAGTAGACCTGAGGCAATAACCTCCACAGGAGCAGATACAAAGGAGCCACCTCTGAGAGAGCAGGCCAGGGCCAGAGACCACTCTTGGACCAGGAATAAATCATCAACCTGCCAGCAACCTCTGCCAAGGCAGCAGCCTCAGCAGGAGCAGCCCCAAGCAAGGACCTTTCATGGGAGCAGGACCAAACAACACCCAGGATTGTAGAGCCACACCCAGGAGCACTTAGCAACCTCCTGAAACACCGAGTAACCTCCAGAGTAACTGCAAACATGGAGTCCAAACAAGGCAACCATCTGAGCCTTGGATCCACCGGCACCTGGAAGATTGACCACCAGAAACATAGCCCCAACTCTACTAATCAGAGGAAAAGATGAGTAGACAAGGTAAGAACACACTTAACACCACAAAGAACAACCTGACACCAACAAAAACTAGTGGCCAAAAGCAAGCAAGAGCAAAACTTAAATACCCAAATATAGATGAAACAGAAAAAAATGACATAAAAAATAACTTTAGGAGAATGTTTGAGGCCCTTAAAAAGGAAATGAAAAATTCCCTGAAAGAAATGGAGGAAAAGACAAAAAAAATTGGAAGAAATTAGAGAAAACAGACAGAAAATTACACATATACAATAAATGATTCAAGACATGAAAACCAAAATAAAGAAAATACAAACTGAGGAAATTCTAGAAACAGAAAACATGGGAAAAGGACCAGAAACCACATGCAAGCATAAACAGCAGAATATAAGAGATGAAAGAGAGAATCGCAAGAGCTGAAGATATAGGAAATAGACTCATCAGTCAAAGAAAACAGTAAATCTAACAAAAACTTAACATAAAATATCCGGGAAATATGAAACACCATGAAAACACCAAAATTAGCACAGAAAATATATTCAACAAAATCATAGATGAAAGCTTTCCCAACCTAGAGAAAAATATGCATATGATACAAGAAGTTTACAAAACACCAAATAAGCTAGATCAAAAATCCCCTTGCCACATAATAATTAAAACAGTAAGCATACAGAATAAGGAAAGAATATTAAGAGCTGCAAAAAAAAATGGCCAAGAAACATATAAAGGCTGACCTATCAGAATTATACCTGACTTCTCAATTCACACCATGAAAGCCAGTAGGTCCTGGTCAAGTGTTCTGCAGACACCCAGATCGCACAGTTGATGTGGGAGTCCCCTCTGTGTGTTGCTTGTATTAGTTAATGAATAAAGAAACTGTCTTGGACTGATAAGGCAGAACTTTAGTAAGCAGAGAAGACAGAACTAAATTCTGGAAGGAAAAAAGCAGAGTCAGAGAGACACCATGAACTGGCCACAGAAGATAAACGTGCTGAGACTTTGCCAGTAGGCCACAATCTCGTGGTGATATACAGATTAATAGAAAGGGTTAAATTAATATATAAGTGTTAGCCAATAAGAAGTTAGAGCTAACGGGCCAAGCAGTGATTTAATTAATACAATTTCTGTGTGGTTATTTCAGGGTTCAGCTAGCTGGGCAGCCAGGATGAACAAGCAGCCCTCCTACATACAGATACCAGACCAGACTACTATACCTAGCAAAACTTTCAATCACCATAGATGGACAAAGCAAGATATTCCATGACAGAACCAGATTTAACCAATACCCAGCCATAAACCTAGCACTACACAAAGTACTAGAAGCAAAAGTCCAACTTAAAGAAGTTAGCTACATCCACAAAAACACAGACAATGGATGATTTCACAACAGTAAATCACACAGAAGGGGAAAACACACACACAATATCATCACCACCAACAAAATCTAAAATAACAGGAACTAGCAATCACTAGTCATTAATATCTTTTAATATAAATGAACTCAACTAGCCTAAAAAGACACAGGCTAACAGATTGGATACGAAAATAGAATCCTTCCTTTTGCTGCATACAAGAAGAAACACACCTCAACCTCAAAGACAGACATCACTTTAGAATAAAGGGTCAGGAAAAAAATTTCCAATCAAATGGACCTAAGAAACAAGCTGGTGTAGCTATCCTAATATCTAACAAAATAAATATCAAACTAAAATCAATCAGAAGAAACAAAGAACATTTCATATTCATCAAAGGAAAAATCCATTAAGAGGAAATCTCAATACTGAACATCTATGCCCAAAATACAAGGGCACCCTCATATGTAAAGAAATACTACTAAAGCTTTAATCACACATGAAATCCCACACACTAATAGTGGGAGACTTCAACACCCCACTCTCACCACAGGACAGGTCTGTCAGAGAGAAAATTAACAGAGAAATAAGGGAACTAAAAGAGGTTGTGACTCAAATGGACTTAACAGACAACTGTAGAATATTCCATCCAAACATAAAAGAATATACCTTCTTCTCAGAGACCCTTGGAACCTTCTCAAAAACTGATCACATACTCGGTAACAAAGCAAACCTCAACAGATGCAAAAAAAAAAATGGAATAACCATATGAATTTTATCAGATCACCATGGCTTAAAATTTGAATTCAACAGCAACACTAACTTCAGAAAGCCCACAAACATATGGGAATTAAACAATGCTCACCTGAATTATCAATGGGTCAAGGAAAAAATAAAGAAAGAAATTAAAGACTTCCTAAAATTCAATGAAAATGATCACACATGGCATACCCAAATATACAGGACATAATGAAAACAGTGTTAAGAGGAAAGTTCATAGTGATAAATGCCTACATAAAGAAACTTTTAAAAAAAACCCACACTAGTGAGTTAACAGAACATTTTAAAACTCTAGAATAAAAAGAAGCAAACTCACCCAGGAAGACTAGATGGCAGGAAATGATCAATTTGGGAGCTGAAGTTAACAAAATATATACAAAGAAAACAATACAAAGAATCAATGAGACAAAGAGTTGGTTCTTCGAGAAAAATCAACAAAATAGACAAACCTTTATCCAAACTAACCAAAAGGCAGAGAGAGACTATCCAAATTAACAAAATCAGAAATCAAAAGGGGAACATAACAACATACATTGAGAAAATCCAAAGAATCATTGGGTCATATTTCAAAAATCTGAACTCTACAAAATTGGAAAACTTAAAAGAAATGGACACTTTTCTGGATAAATATCACTTACCAAAATTAGAACAAGACCAGATTGAAGGCGTAAGTCACAAACAATGCCACAGCGGTTTGGAATTATGATTAATAGGGTAGTATTTATTTGAAGGGGAAAAAACTTACAGATCACCTTCAGCCCTCTGCGCAACCAGGAAGGGAGTCTAGTCACC
>NC_022021.1:22870409-22871386 GCF_000317375.1 Microtus ochrogaster
TCAAGATTCTCTGTGTATTTCCCATCTTTGTGCAGCTTTGTTTTAACCTCTATTTTGTTTATTTTTACTTTTGTTTTATATTCTCTGTATCTCTCTGTCCTGGAATAACTCTGTAGACCAGGCTTTCCTTGACCTCTCAGAGATCCTTCTGTCTCTGCCTCCCAGGCATTGGGACTAAAAGTGTGTCCTACCACACCTTGAAGTCACAGAGTTCAACTCCGAGGTCAATCTACCTCTGTCTCCCAAGTGTTGGGATTAAAGGTGTGTAATACCACACCCAACTACCCTCTTTCTTCCCTTTTTTTTTTGTTTTTTACTTTAAGAACTTTAACGTTTAGCATGCATATATTTTTAACACACTGTAAATCATTTAAATGTTTTCTTTGACTTTGAATCTTTCTTTTACTGTATATGTCTTTTTTTTACCACATGAGTCCTTAATTTAGCAAGCAATATCAGTAGGATTAAGGCCGTGGCTTTGCCGGCTAGATCCCGCCCATTCTGAATTAGCTTTCCAGCCTCATGGCTGAGGTACTGGCTGTTGCCATGTTTACTGCCAAAAGTCTATGGCATTTCAAGGTCCCTGCCAGCAAGTAAGTTGCAGCATTATGTCCACAGACAACACACAAGTCCTCTCTCTGTAGTCAGCCCTCCTGCCTCAAACAGTCAGAGTTTGCCTTGGCAGGATGGCCCAGAAAGCCGGCATTTTAAAACAGCACAACATTTTCCTGCTACCATTGAAAACAAACAAGCATGCAGTCAGCTTTTCAATACCATTTAAGTGTTTCCTGGCAGGACCTCCTAAGAGCTGCAGGATTTTGCAGCTAAAGCTGAGTCAGGAAGCCTCTCTTAGATGAGAACGCTTGCTTGCCTCTAGCAAGCAGAGTAGACCCGAGAAATTGTTGCTACCAAGAAAACATGCTTTACTCTTTCCCAAGCTTTCTCAGGCTTTCAGTGGATTCAGTTGTCCACACGTC
>NC_022021.1:22871486-22878605 GCF_000317375.1 Microtus ochrogaster
CTTCCTGCTCCACTGGCGACTAGACTCCCTTCCTGGTTGCGCAGAGGGCTGAAGGTGATCTGTAAGTTTTTTCCCCTTCAAATAAATACTACCCTATTAATCATAATTCCAAACTGCTGTGGCATTGTTTGTGACTTACGCCTTCACATAGAAGCCAAGGAAAAATGTGCAATTACAAGGTTCTAAAATAAAGACCCTAAGACAGTGGTCCCCCACCTTCCTAATGCTGTGCCCCTATAATATACTTCCTCAGGTTGCAGTGACCCTCAAACATAAAGTTATTTTGTTGCTACTTTATAACTGTTATGAATTGTAAAGTAAATGTCTGATATACAGGATGTCTAATACGTGACCCCCAAAGGGGTCTCACCTGACAGTTTGAGAACCACTGCTCTAAGAGAGGGGATGTCAGGCCCTTAATCTAGAAGCATCTGTAAAGTTCAGTCAAGTAGAAAAACAAGTTGAGCACATCTCAGCAAGGATTTATAGAACACTGGCAGGGTTCTTTGTTTTTTTTTCCACAAAGTATCTGTCAAAATGGATAGAGTTCCACTCTGAATTCCCTCTCAAGAGAACATTTAACTTTATTTATTGAAGAAAATTGTAACGAGAGTTCACACTGGGCCAACAACAGAACTTCTGTTCATAAATGTATGACCCCTCACCTAAATAGTCTCTGGATTGCACTAGCCTGTAAAAATTTGCAGGTGTTACTGACTGGTAGGACCTGATGTTCATGCCCCCCCCCCTCATGACCACCTATTAGTTAATATTACATGATATGGCCCTTGGAGGTGATTAAGACGCAAGGGCAAAGCCTTTATGGATATGGTTGGTGCCTTTATGAATGAGACTCTGGGCTAGCTAGCCCCCTTCAGCAAGTGAGAACAAAGAGAGAGTTCTGTTCTATGAACCAGGAGGCAGGCCCTCACCAAGCACTGGCAATGGCTGGGTCTTGAACTTCACAGTCTCTAGAACAATAAGGAATAGATTTTGGTTGTTTATCATCTGTCCAGTTTGTATTCATTTTCCCCCTCAAAAGATTAAGTTGGTGACTGAGGAGTAAAGATTGTGTAATGGATGGGAATCAACTACTGTTTTAAGTCAAAATTTAGAAACTTCCTGCAAAAGCTAAACATGAGAAGGTGGAGGGAGAACTCGATGATACACAAGTGATGGGCACAGAACCGTGGGCAGCCCAGGAAAGAGAAAGAATTTCTCACTTGACTTACTCAGAACCTTCCACTAACATTTCCCTAGGAGTTCCTCAGTATGTTTTGCTGCTTTTTTGTGCAAATCATTTTTATAAAATTCCAGAGACTGGGATCCCATATCCTCAATGTGGAACACAGGATTCATGAGTGCACCAACAGTTTAAAGTGATCGTGTCCAAGGCCAAATTTAATGATTTTAACCCAGAATTCTCAGGCTGGTCTGCAGAATTCTCTGTGTATCATCACAGCAGATGAATTAATTTCTCCAAATTAGTGTTTGGAACACTTACCTGTGCTTAGTCTTTCCATTCTTCTTTTTTTTCTCACTTCTTTTATTTATTTATATTTTTTTAATTAAAAATTTCCGCCTCCTCCCATTTCCCTTCCCCTCTCTCCAATCCAAAAAGCAGTCAGGGTTCCCTGCCCTGTGGGAAGTCCAAGGTCCTCCCCTCTCCATCCAGGTCTAGGAAGGTGAGCATACAAGCAGACTAGGCTCCCACAAAGGCAGTACATGCTGTAGGATCAAAACCCAGTGCCATTGTTCTTGGCTTCTCTGTCAGCCCTCATTGACCAGCAAGTTCAGAGAGTCTGGTTTGATCTCGTTTTTCAGACCCAGTCCAGCTTTCCATTCTTCTGTTGCCCTCCATGGTTGAGGTCTCTATATTTGCTGCTGGCCCATCCTGCCTTCTTCTGAGTTAAGCATTCTGATGAATGATGCTCTCATTCTCCCTGACTTGTTCCAGCCTGCTGACCTTCCTCATTGTCACATCTGAGATTGATCATGCCATAGAACTACTTCTTCAGATCTAAGCGTTACACTGGCCTGCCACTTGTCAGCTGGCAGGATGCCACCACTGGTATTCAGATAAATACCTAGGCAGTCCAGGGGTTCTGCAACCGTATGTCACTGCATCACACCTTGTATGACTATGCCATGCATTGTGTGGCTGCACAAGGCTCTGTACGCATGTGTAAACTTTCCCTTTTAAGCAAGCTCCTCCCACCCATTCCCTCATTCACTTTCTTTCTGGGTATATTGCCACAACCCCTTTCACCCCTCCCTTTCCCAATAAACTTGCAAGTGGGTTTGTTGTACTCCATGACTCTGATAGGCACTCCCTGTGGTTCCTCCTGCCTGCGGCCAGTGGCCTGAGGCACACAGGGACCCTGACTCAGAGTGACCAGCTATCCATCTGCTGGGATACTCCACACAACATCAGTTGCGATTGGTGAGAACCCCTCCTCTCAATCAGCTTAAGCATTTCCTTGAGCCCTGAGCCCATGGGAGTGATTGAGTGTTTGTCAGCATTTTAGTGCTCCTGGAATGGGAGCACCCCAGTCACCACCTTCAAGGCTACAACTAGTCCCTCTCACTAGCAATGACCTCCGGCAATTTCCCATGAGCAAGACTTTCGGGCTTAGTGCCCTCTGCTCCAGCCTTAACCAAGCAGTTTGTGCCTTTGTTTCTAAGACTTATAGGTTTTCGGGCTCCCGTCTTTTGGTCTTTGTGCCTTCTTTCTCAGACTCCACCTCCTTCAGGTCTAGTGCCCCTGGCCCTGCCTTCACTGAGTGGTGCCATCTTTTTTTTTTTTTTTTGAACCTACAGGTCATTTGGGCTCCAACCCTTCAACCTTTGTGCCTTATTTCTCAGATTCCATGTCCTTCAGGCCTAGTGCCCTTGTCCCTCATTCTTTTGCATGATGAGCTGTAGGATGACTTGAGCCATTATCATCAATCCTACCCTAAAACACATTTGTATCTTTCTGCCTCATTCATGGGAAACAAGCCAACAAAAAGTATAAACCCCTTCACTCCTCCGGGATGCGTTTTAGAAAACCCAAGCCTCTGTCCTTAATGCCATATGTAAAGGCCCCTAAACTCACTTGCCTCTGAATTAAGAAGTCTCCCAAATATCCCCTGCATAACAACTCAACTTGGCCATCCCTTGACTCTTTAGATCTTGAAATTTTATACAATTTTCCCAGAAACTGCCAGCGGTTACCATATATTTAAGCATCCTTCTATCTCAATTCTAAACATTATGTGTTCTTCCTCTTCTCTATCTTATGTCCTTGTACCTATGCACCCTGAACCAGAGGAAACTCTGGCTAATTTAGATCCTACTAACGAACCCCCTGTCATTTCTTCCTAAATAGCCAACTGCTCCTTCTGCCCTTCCTCTCCAGCAATGGGCTGTTCCAGCTGCCTGACCCTCACACCTCCCTTTACCGCCTCCCCAACCATTCATGTGCCGCTACAGGCCCCATCCTAGCCAAACCAATCCAGTTACAGTTCTCCCTTTGCAGGAGGTCGCCAGACTGTATGGACTTGTTAAGGTACACATCCCTCTTCTCACTAGCAGAACTTTCTCAAATAGAGGAAACACCGGGTTCTTATATCTCTAACTCTACTGCTTTCAAAAAAGAATTCATATATATATATCACGTATATATCGATTATAAGATTATATATATCCCAATCTTGTAATCTCACCTTTTCACTATATATTGAAAGGTATACACACACACACACACACACACACACACATATATATATATATATATGATTTTAGCTAACAATCTACTCCCTGCAGATTGCAGATGAGATAGGAGCAGATGAAATTCATCAAACTAATGCAACTAATGCAGCTCATCCACTCGGGGCAGAGGCTATTCCAGATTGTGACCCCCTCTGGGGGCTATAATACTCGAGGGGCCACTCTAGCTAGAGATCAGTTTGCAACCTACCTCCTCCCAGGGTCTCTGTAAGGCTGCCCTTAGGTCAGTAAACTATGAGAAACTTCAGGAAATAGCTCAGACAGACTAAGTTCTGTCTCAGTTCTTTGAACGCCCCACAAAGGCTCTCATGCAGTATGCTAACCTAGACTCTGAAAATCCAGAGGGCAGACAACTCCTTATGACCTATTTTTTTCCCAGAGTGTCCCTGACATTGGGCCTAAGTTTAGGTATCTGGGAAAGGGCCCCTAAGTGCTGACCTCTAAGGTATACAATGAAAGAGATGAGAAAGCCCATTAACAATCACCTGATGCTGACTGAAGCCATGTGAACAACCTCAGAGCCTACCCAGGCTCCCTTGCCCCATGGTACTCAAGGACCACGAGGTCCCTGTTTCAAGTGTGGTCAGGATGGTCACAAAGTAGCCCATCCTGTAGTGATGAGGGGAGCAGGCCTGCTTTTCATCCCGCCGGCTTCCGCATGGCTAGCTTAGCCCCAGAATAATTACACGGAAACTGTATTCATTTAAACACTGCCTGACCCATTAGTTCCAACCTCTTTTTGGCTAATTCTCACATCTTGCTTTAACCCATAGTTAGTAATCTGTGTAGTACCATGAGGTGGTAGCTTACCAGGAAAGATCCTAACCTGCATCGGTCTCGGGTCAGAGAATCATGGCATCTGCCTGACTCTGCTTTCCTTCTCCCAGAATTCTGTTCTGTCTACTCTGCCTGTCTAAGCTGCTATCCTATTAAAGGCCAAGGCAATCTCTTTATTTGACCAATGAAAGTAACACATAGACAGAAGACCTACCTACTTCATTTTCCCCTTTTCTGTTTAAACAAAAAAGAAAGGCTTTAACTTTAACATAGTAAAATTACATATAATAAAACAATTATCAACCAAGAATTACGGTTACAAATGAGATAGGACTTGCCATGTTTGTCTTTCTGGGTTATTTCACTGCAAGTGATTGTTTCCAGATTCATCTATTTACTTGTGAATTTAATTTTTTTAAAAAAATTCTATAGTCCCTGTAGTTTCAATGATTCAGTATTTTCTTTTTCTACCCTAGATTCTGGGAAGTTGAGTGTTACTGGGAAAAATAATTCTCAGAATATAGTAATAAAATTACAAATGTAAAGGTTTTATTGACAAAGTAACATTTGCTAAAACATGTCTTTACTTCAATCTCCAGATTCTGTGAAAACAGAGATTTTATAGATCTATATAGTAGATCTATACAAATCATTATATATCTAGGTTAAGGATCTTGAGATGAAAGTGTTTCTTTGGGTTATCCAAGGAGATCCAAAGTAATCCAAAGGGTCAAAACAGAAGGGAAGATGTCATAATGGGAAAGAGGTTGAAATGATGTATTTTCTAGATGAAGAGAGGCTCCAGGAGACAAATCATTAAGTATCTCTAGGAGCTGGGACAGTAAGGACATGGATTTATTGCACTGTTGCTCTAGACAGAGCATAGCATTGCTGACACCATGATTTCAGTCCTGTTCAGTTCACCCCAAGATTTTTGTTTTCTGAAACTGTAAAATAACAAATGAGAATAAATGAGTGTTTTTGTAAACCACTAAGATTTGGGTGATTTATTATAGGAGAGGTAATGAATTCAGTTTCCAACTTCAGATGAGTCTCTCTCTCTGTCTCTCTCTCTCTCTCTCTCTTCAGGGTTTCTCTGTGTAACAGTTCTGGCTATCATGGAACTAGCTATTGTAGACCAGGCTGGCTCAAACTCCTGCCTCTGCCTGTCTCCTAAGTGCTGAATTAAAGGCGTGAGTCACCACTGCCCGACTTCAGATGAGTCTTCTATGTGTTCTAGGAAGACTCCAAGTGAAACTATTAGTTCCTTGTCCCTTTGTATGTACATAAAGCCTTTACTTCCACAAGTGGGCTGTATTTATTGTACCTTAACTCTGGACTGGCCCCATTACTTTGGGTAACCAAAACAAGAAAGTCATACTGCTCCACCCCTGGACCTGACATTTGGCAGCGACTGCTTCCTCTCTCCTTAAAAGCCTGCTGCCATGCATACAACACAGCTCTCTGAGACCACCGCTCTGTGAAGCAGTCCAACTGAGTACAGACTAGGTGTCAAAGTCATAAGTGATAATATGCTGGTTTCTTTAGTAACTATGCTTTAGGTGGTTTGTTACAAAGAGATGAATAACAGCAAAAAAAAATATTTTCCACTTGCCACTGTTGAATTTCTTCTTCATTCCTTTACTTATTTGAAGACAATCTTAACTTTTATTTCAAAGAAAATATGAACCCCATAGTTAACATTTTCTTTGAGCTGCCAACCAGCTCATAAATAAAGACACAGAGACTTATGAATACTTATGAATACTCAGCTGTTGTAGGAGCTGCGGGGCTGCATTCTGCCACCCAGCTCCTGCCACCGGCTAGCTTTACCCAAAATAACAACACACAAACTGTATTCTTTTAAACACCGCTTGGCCCATTATATCTAGCCTCTTCTTGCCTAACTCTCGCACCTGGACTAGCCCATTTCTAATAATGTGTGTAGCACCCCAAGGTGCACTTACCGGGAAGATTCTAGCCTACGTCCATCCTTGGTCGGAGTTCATTACGTCTGCCCCCGAGAGGAGAGCTGTCGAGTCTCTGAGCTCACGTCCTCTTCCTCCCAGCATTTTGTTCTGTATACTCCTCCCACCTATGTTTTAACCTATGAGGACCAAGCAGTTTCTTTATTATAATTAACCAATGATCTTCCTCCATCATTTCCCCTTTTTCTGTTTAAACAAAAAAAAGGAAGGCTTTAACTTCACATAGCAAAATTACATATAACAAAACAGTTATCAAGTAAAAATTTCAATAGTCTTTATGATAAATAATGAAAACTATAACTAACTATTCTTCAACTCCATCAAAGATTCCAGAAAGATACAATATTACCTAAGCAAACAAGAAATAAGCAACTTTCAAACTCTAGAAATGACAGAGACATCTTGCTACCTGGACAGTCACACAAAGTTTCTCTGTACCATTGGGGCATCCATCTTTGGCCTACAGGCCCATAGTATCCAGAGACATTTCCATGAAGCAGGAAATTTCAAAGTCAGTTCAGTCACTATCTGCTGTGTCCTGCAGAATGTCTTGCAGACTCCTTCATGAATCAGAAACCCTGAA
>NC_022021.1:22880345-22894515 GCF_000317375.1 Microtus ochrogaster
ACCCGAGAAATTGTTGCTACCAAGAAAACATGCTTTACTCTTTCCCAAGCTTTCTCAGGCTTTCAGTGGATTCAGTTGTCCACACGTCTGGGTGCCATTCTGTTGTAGGAGCTGCTGACTGTGTTCCTGCCACCCCAGCTCCCAGTTGCCTGACTAGCTTATGCCCGAAATAACAACACACAAACTGTATTCTTTTAAACACTTCTTGGCCCATTTCTATCTAGCCTCTTCTCACCTAACTCTCACACCTGGACTAGCCCATTTCTAATAATGTGTGTAGCACCCCAAGGTGCACTTTCCGAGAAGATTCTAGCCTACGTCCATCCTGGGTCAGAGTTCATTGCATCTGCTGTGGGAGAGGGGAGCATGGCCTCTGAGTTCACTTCCTCTTCCTCCCAGCATTCTGTTCTGTTTACTCCTCCCACCTATGTTTTAACCTATGAGGGCCAAGCAGTTTCTTTATTATAATTAACCAACGACCTTCCTCCATCACTCAGCCTTAGCTTACTGGTTTGTTTTAACTTAAATTAACCTGTTTCTATTCATCTACATTTTTGCCTTGGGACTTTTTATCTTTCTTTCAGTCTGTATGTCCTGCTTTCCTGCTTTCACATGTCTGACTGTCTGACCCCTGGCATCTCCTAGGTATCTCTTTTTCTTTCTTCCCCTGAGCCTAAATTCCTATTCCTCTTTCTACTTACAGAAGTCCAGCCTATACCTCTTCCCTCACTATTGGCATTCAGCTTTTTATTAGATCTATCAGGTGCCTTAGGCAGGCAAGGTAAAACAGCAACACACCTTTGCATAGTTAGACAAATGCAGTACATCTTTACATATATAAACAAATAATCTACTGTACAATAGATGTCATACGGCAGAGGAACTTAAAAGTTGTGGACAGGGACATTATCCTGAATCACATGTGCATGAATCCTTGGGAGTAACCAAAGGGAAACAGGAGAGGTCAGAGTGATGCCATGAAAGAAAGTCTCAGTTCATCTTCACTGTGAGTCTGGGAGAAGCTTCAGAACGGAAAAGATTGGTAGCCTCCAGAATGCAAACGAAGCAAGAAAATTGGCTCTTCTCTAGAGCCTCCAGAAAAGAATGCAGCTTGGGATGTCCCACAGGAATGTAAAATATTTAGATTAAGCTTATAGCATAGAATGGCCACGAAAGAAAACTAATACAGCTATACCCATACATGCTGCCTTTAATTTTACCCTCTAGGAGGAGTCACAAGAAATACAATTCAAGGTCAGCATTGACAATATAGCAAGACCCTTCATCAAAAAACATAACAGCAAGACAAATGGGGAGAGAGAGTGGGGAGAGAGGAAGAGGAGAGAAAGAACAAAAGTAATATCTAGGTAGAAAAGAATAAATACAGATTACAAGGTTTAAACCTTGACTATCCTATAGGACTTCGGGAAAGTGACCATTTCTGTTCTTGTTTCTTAGTATCCGAAATGAAAATGTAATGAGATCTAAATTAGAATTGGATAGGATAAAATGCATTAAACTTAAAGTAACACCAGATATGCAATGAGTGTTCAGTTAGTGTCATGACATCATTATTGATATTTATTACTTTTATCTTTGATTTTTATCAGGATATTTTTACATGAAAACCACGTATTTTCTTTCCTCTTCAGTTTAAGGAACACACACACACAAACACAAAAAATCCTAATGCACATGTTAGCATCCTGATTGTTCAGTCACCTTCTAAGATGCTTTGCGTTTAGCCTTGAACTGCTAACTTATCTTGCTTGTTTCTAAGTTGCTAGAACAAGCTGTGCGAACACAATTTTTTAAAAGAATTTTCTTCCTTCTTGACAACTTAATTATAGTGCTCCTGGCTGATGACTTTGCATTTGAAACCAAGACCTTGAAATAAACACAGTCACCTCAGTTCTTGGTGCCACAGAGTGAGGATTAACTTTCCAATCAGTTTGTCTTGCAGGCTTATGTGCACACCATAGCAATGGGATGAAAGGAGCCCTACTTTCAGTAGCCTGAGATCCATTACAGCTCTTGGCAGTTCCTAAGCTTCTAATTCCTTTTGAAGTACATTGTGTTTGATATATTGAGTATGCTTACAGTACATCTGATTATTCTTACTTAAAGAATATAAACATCGTGCAAAATTTCATTATTGGAAATAATTTTACATTTCTAGAAATATTTCAGAAGAAAAAATTAATGCATAAAATACACAGTCCCTTTGTGTTTCAGTGGCTAGGGCATCCTCTCACAGATCACATTCATCTAACTTCATGTCTGTGAACTGTGGAAAGAACCAGTCTTGCACAAGTCTGAACAATTCCACCCCCATGCTATTGATGGTTATTAATAGGAGGAATCTCCTCTATTCCCTATACAGCAAAGTGCAGAGCATACTGTCAATGCGCACTGTTGAAAAAAGAGCCTTCAGCCATGCTCTCCGACTCTGTCAACTCCAGCGGTGGATAGAAGAGACTGGATTAAGAATCCTTGTTTGCCATTCATTCTTTTTATTTTTTCTTTATAAAAATTCCTACTTTGTGTTTTCTCAAAAGCTAAGTCCTATATTGCTTAGAGGTGTGTTTGTGGACTGATTTTAAACCTCACAAAACACAAAACAGTGTCACCTCTGGGAGAAATGGGGAGAACGGTTCTAATACTTCAGTGCAAGGCAGTGAGCTCCTTGAAGACTTTGTGTCTAACATAGTGTTAAATGTTCAAAATGTAAGATCATAGACCCAGCTCCACCACTCACTTACAACCTATACATGTAACTGAATATTCTTTCTTTCAAAAATATGTGTCATATATCAAAATACATGAACAAAAAGTTCATATATCAGCTATCTCTCTGGACCATTTTTTTTGTGTGTCTAGTAGTTTCACATATGAAAGCAGTCTGGAATTTTAGGTACTGAACTAAAGTTGAATATCACCAAAAGCATTCTTATTTATCACAAGTATGTAAGTTTTACAGTAAACATTTTTTAAAAAAATATGTATACTTGTAACTCAACAAAAAACAGTACAGAAATGGCCTGATTGAAATAAAGAGGGTAGATGTCTAAGCAGACAAGCCTGGGTTCAAGTTTTGGCTCATCTTGTTATTATGTTTATTTCTTTGGACCTCATTTTATTTAATCTGTAAAGAGGGCTAATACTCATAGTCCCATTGAGTTGTTGGGAAGATTAAGCTACTACATCAGGGTCCCAGTGACTCTCTGCTGTAGGAATGATAGAGGGATATATGGTCACATCTATTGTGGAATATTTGATCACACTGTGACAGCCTGAGACTGTGTTAATAAAGTTAATCTTGAATCAAGAACAAAGCCAGTGATTATTGACGAGAGTTAGCCATAGTGTATACGAAGGACTCAGGATCCCAATAGAGAGGCACAGGAAGGAATGGGGAAGGACTTGGAGATTTGTGAACTTTTTATAACTTTTTTTGTCTTAGGAAGTGTGGAGAGAAGGTCAACTTATCACTTCATCATGTCTTTGATCTATCAGGTCTTTACCCAAATATCTGACTCCTGAGTCTTTACTGGTAATAGAACAACTTAACCAAACACAGCACACTTCTCTCCCACAAACAAACAAGTGCACTACAGGAAACATATCACACGGAGAGTCTCACACCATAGGATTACATCACATGGATGCTGTTCTATTACCAAGTTATAACTATAGATGCTAGAGATGGCTTTAATAAAATGGCAAATCATTTTTAAAAATTGCAGTTGTAGAACAAAAAGTTACGATGTCATTCAGTATTCACGGATATTCTATAAGTGTGCATCAATACAGCATTACTTCCATGATGTCTAAAGAGGGGCTGAGCAGCGAGTGGGAGACACCCGCCCCTCGTACACCCTGGACCCCTCACCCTGTTGTTTATACCCTAGTGCTTCATTCCCTCCCTGTGCACATACCACTTTACTCAGTCATTTTAAATATTTAAATTTATAATTAAAATAAAATAAATGGAAAATCTGATAGTTTTTTAAAACTATATTTCCTATTGCCACCAGTGAATAAATTATTTCAGTAGATTCTGCTTCTCAAAACAATGGTTTATGTCAAACCCTAAGTGAATTAAAGGACACTAGAAATGAGAGAAGCCTGAAGCACCATTGTGTCCCTCAACAGGGAACAAGGTGAAACTGTTTGCTGCAGGACCTAAGCCCAGGCACCTTTGTTTTCAGCCCCATAACTCCCCCTGATTGCAGCAGTCACCTTGGAGAAACAAAAGAAATTTTCTATTGTGGCACCAGCAGAAAAAGATTCCAGGAAAGATGAGGCGCTAGCAGGGACAGACTGCAGACTCCACAGTCTGGGAAGTACGAATAGAGTAATTTGACTTTATTGCACTTCTAATTTTACTTGTTTTTCTATATGAATAAAGTGACCTCCTTTTGTGACTACTGTTCTCCTTTCATCTCTCCTCCTACCTTACTTGAACCATTGTCTTATTTGGGGAGTGGGTATCCAGCTGCATGCACAACCATGCATATGTACTCACATGTGTGGTAGCAGGGATGCATGTGGTGGGTTGTCAGAGACTGACATTAGTTGTCTTCCTTTGTCCACCACAGATTTACTGGGACAAGGTCTCTTCACTCAACTGGAACCTCATAGTTTAATTTGGTTAGCCTGGCTGGCCACCAAGGTCCAGAGATCTACTTGTCTTCATCTCCCTCCAGTACTGAGATTTCTGGTGAATGTTGCTGAGCCCAGTTTTTATATGGATGCTGGGGACTGAAACCAAGTACTCACTGGGCAGTCTCCCTAGACTCTTCTAAACAATTTCAGAGCTTATTTGGAGTCTCAATCTATTGGAATGTTGCCATGTGTCATAGCAGAAGCATCTAATCCCAGCATTCAGGAGGCAGAGGCAAACAGATTTCTGTGAATTGGAAGCCAGCCAGGTCTACATAGTGAGTTCCAGGATGACCATAGTTGCATAGTAAAACCCTGCCGTGTGTGTGTGTGTGTGTATGTGTGTGTGGTGTATCACTGGTTTCTTTTTTCTTTTGACTTTACCTATCACATCTGTAATACCATTGCTCATTAAGTTTCAATCATAACAACACAGAGATATAGAGATGCACATGACATGAGCCAATGAAAAAGGAGATAGTACTGAGGAGAGGATGTTACAGATGGAAAAATGCAGTGTAAGAATATGAAGAATAGTGGGTTACCAAGAAGATTTACTGTGGCCATGTGTGACCTGGAAAGGCTACATAAAGGAACAAACATTGTTGGATATCAAAGAATTTGGACAATGGAATGAAGAGTTGAGGATGCCCAGGAAAAGGAGGGATGACTCAAAGCATGGCGAATGGAAAATATAAACCATCCTAGCCAAAGAGCTATCTGTGTGAGGTAGTGTTCCCAAAGCTGTGGATTATGTTACATTAGAAGCATTTCTTCAGTTAATACAAGGAAAAGCATTTTATATCATGTAGTCGGAAGCTGCACATGGGCAGAGAGGCCACAGCTGACTCCAACATGGAGTAACGAAAACCACAGGGCAGCTCCTGCTTATGCAGGCTGCATGTGTCACCTGTGATTCCCAAGGAATCCCCAACACCCTTGGCACTCAGGTATATTCAAGAGTCAAGGATATTTTGATGGATGGCCAGAACTAAAATCAAGTCTAGAATTAGAGAAGCATTACACTTACTTCCTTGTGGAGCTGAGGTACCACACAGCTCCACCTCACTCACCCTAAAGGAGGAAAATATGGGCATGCATAGGGGCTTCATCCAGATTAAAGATGAGTGATCATATAGGGCTGACATGCCACGCTGAACACCAAGGGACTCAAGCAGTAGATTAAAAATGCTAAAGATTAGGTATTTCCAAAAACCCTATAAATAATACTAGCAAGAGATCACAGGTATGATAAAAGTCATGCTGATTCCATCAGTTGCCTATGGCTGTCATATCAAAGTGGCACAATTGAGTGGTTTAAGCAACAAAACACATTGTCTCACCTTTCTTGAGCATAGATATCTGAAATCAGAGTGTGACAAGGTTAATTCCTTCTGAAAGTTATTTGGGGCAATATACTCTATGCTATTCTCTTACATCCTGGTAGACTCAGGCATTCTTTTGCCATTGCCTTTACCACCTTAGCATTCTCTCTGTCCCCCACCATCTTCTTTCAATATGCCACTGTCCGTGTCTAGATTACCTCTTTTGATAAGAACAGCAGACATTGGGTTAGAATTCATCCTAATGCTCCTATTATAACTTGGTTACCCTTGTATGATTCGGGAGATGTGTCTGTATTCTGTCAATCATGTTTTAAATAAATGCTGATTGGCCAGGCAGGAAGTATAGGTGAGTCAACCCGACAGGAAGTAGAGGCAGGACGATGAGAACAGGAGAATTCTAGGAAGGAGGAAATCCATTTCTCCCAGTCCTACCCAGATCATTGAAGAAGCAGGATATGACCTACAGTGCTGAAAAGGTACCAAACCATGTAGCTAACATAGATAAGAATAATGGGTTAATATAAGCTACAAGGGCTAATTAGAAGCCTGAGATAATGGGCCAATCAGTTTATAATTAATAAAGACTTTCTGTGTGATTATTTTGGGGCTAAGCTAGTTGCGCAGCTGGGGCAACAAGCAGGCCCTCATGCTGCACTTATAGATCCTATTTCTAAATAAAATCACATTTTGAAATACTGAAGGATTTAAAAATATGAGGAAAAAAGTCCAACAATAAAAGAACACTACATGAATGACCAGTGTCTGCATTCCATGGGCTTTAAGAAGCTATTTGGCCTGGCTTCCATTCATCTAAGTACAAATGTGCCACTTTAGTTTTCCTGACTTGAGCATGTCATGTTCTCTGCTGTAACTAAGGTTTGATATTGATAAATGGGTAGATATGTAAACATAGATAAGCAGTTACAAATTATTTTTATTTTGCAAACCATTATATTTTCAAAGAACAAAAGGAATTATGACAGAAGGCTTGAAAGTTAATTTTGCCAACTGTGGGTGGGCCCAGCTAATCTGTTGCCAGTCCTCTTCCCTCCTGGGCACACAGCAAAGCTATATTTTCAGTTTCACGTGCTGTGAGTTGGCCACATGGTGAGTTTTGCAGTAAAACAGAAATAGGAAGAAATTAATACCTACTTCCAGCCCTGTCCAATAAAAACTTCCCTCCTGCACGCTTCTTTTCCTATGATTACCACCTAAATGAAAATGAATTCAGGATTGAAGCAAGGACAGAGCCACGGTATCAGATCCAGCCTGGGTCCCCACAGAACACAGGGGCACTGGTGATATTCAGCTTCTACTAAAGGAATGCATTAATCCTTTGGACTAGCCCATTTGATGTTTGGGTACTATGGCACCTGCTATTTCTATTTATCATCTAACATCACAAAAGACAGACAACTTAATATCCAAATCTATGAAGTATAAAATTTAAAAGGAGCAGTGCTTCCAATTGCATAGCTAACTTAAAGTGTGCCTACACTTCTGCTCATCAGTTCCTTCATTCCTTTCCTCACCAATGAGTGTTAATGAAACTGAGCCTCAGAGGTGGACGGCTCTTCACTCAGGTCCATTCTCATACTGAGATGAGTTCTCAAACCTCTCTCCAGCTAATGGCTGGGTCCCCTGTGTGTTGCTTTAATCCAGCCATCTATGCTCACAGCGGCTACATTTCTCTTATATGGTGATAGCCCCGAGTTCAGTCAGCAGGAGAAAGATCACTCTCATTTCTACTGAAAATGTTCAGTAGATCTGATCAGATCTGTATGGGTAGTGTTCCCACACCCAACAAAGCGTTACAGGCAGGAGGACAGTGTGGGTCATGTTTCCACACCCAACAGCACAGTACAGGCAGGAGGACAGTGTGGGTCATGTGCCCACACCCACTACACATAGGAAGACAGTGTAGATCAAGAAGACAGGCTCAGACACACCCAGGAAATACGTGTGTCCTGTTATCCAGGAAGAAGGGGATGCGATTCATGAGTCCAAAGAGCAGATAACCTGTGGCATCATGATCTTTGTTGGGTACAGGCTGCAGGAAATGGAGTGAGGGTTCCGCCTAAATTCTCAGCAGCATTTCTAGCAAGGCATATGAGAAACACTGGTGTGCAGTGACTCAGTTTGAAAATGAAGGACAGGTCATGATAATCAGGCACACAAAACCATCTCAAAGTGAACTTGTATTCATATGCAGATGTCAAAGTCTGGGAGACCAACAGTCTTATTAGTTTAAAATGTGAACTCTCTTTATTAGGAACAAATAGAAAAAAAATAAGATAAATTTGGGGTACTTAATTTTTTTCATCTTTCATATTTTATGAGCTATTAGCATCATCCAATATATGAGAAAATGCTTTAAGATAGCCAACCCTTACTATTATCTGAGCTGCAATCTTCTCTCTTCTGTAATCTACTGTCTTTCTTCTTCTTACTGCTTAAATAGTACAAACTAGTACAATATCTCACATTTCCAGTCTGAGTCTCATAGAATTTAGAGTTTATATAGATCCTCGGAAAGACCTGTACTGTCAAATTTTGTCTTCTTTGTTCTAAATATAGCAGCATGAAGGATTTGCTTTCCAATTTCCACAATCTAGTTAAAGTTGCATAATATGTAACGCAGCACACATCTTTCAAAAATAATTGGACAATGAAGAATTTTCAGGCCCTGGTCTCATAGAAACCAAGACAACATTCTCCATTCCCTGGCGTTTGCAGGTTATTTTTCTTTTTTGCTGCTGCTGCCATTAATCCAATCAAGCCCTTCAGGGTGGTTTCTCAGTGCCTTCATGGACTGAACTTGCCTCTGGACTATCTATACTTTCCTGTCTACACTTTCCCCTTTAGGCAGATCTGAGAATCAGCCATCACCTTTGTGGTTGCGAACTTTCTTTGTCCTAAATTTCCACATAGCAATATGCTATCATTTTTCCCTTTAAAGGAGAAAAATTCAGACTTCTACACACTCAATTATTAGTTAGAATGATTTATAATATTCATGTCAAACTTCTGTTTGGGAAATGATGTAATTGGAATTGTTAGGGGTAAGATTAATTGGAAAGACAGAATTTAAGCTGTTTTGGGGGGCTTTTTTGCTTTTGTTTTATTAAAGAGGATTAACACTTCAGGTGATTGTCAGCTATCAAAAATTCACTCATTCTTTTTAACAAGTACTTACCGATTCTCTGAAAGTCTCAGGCATTATGATCTAGATGCAGAGGTATTTACCCCTATGTGTCGGGACAAGACAGTGATTTACAAATGAATGGGGGTCATTGACGAACAGCTGTCCAAGGACTAGCATGACCTACAGGCTGGACGGCTCTGACAGGAGCTGGGATTGTGACACTGAGGCAAGCAGACTAGATCTGACTCTCCAGAGCAGCAGTCGGGGAGGCAGGCAAATACTGATGACTGAAAGTGAGAACTGCCACCAAAGGGACCCATGGATGTGAGAAGTTGGAGTGACAGCCACAAGCAGTGCACTTCCTGAAGTGGAAACAGCTGGCTCAGATCAACATGATGAGAACAAGATGGACACATTATCAAGTTGGAATGGGAAGACCTTCCGGGCAGAAGAAACACATTAGCACAAATTCTGAGGCAACTTGACGTCAACAAAGCTGCAGAAAGGACACCAGTGTGGCTAGACCATTGTTTTCACTTATCTCTGTGCCACAAGTAAACCCAATTTAAAGCTTGACATCTTGGACCCAATGTCTTGGACCTATTGCATCACTTTAGTTTACAGGACAATGAAGTGTTTAGCAACTTTTCCACTGGATTATTTTTTGTGTGTACTAAGGGGGCTTTCAGTATTCTTAGGCAATCACTAACTCCGGGAAAACACTAGAGATTCATCTTGACACTTAACATATTGAAAGCATCAGCTACCACTCCAGTGATAAGAAAGAGTTAATATACTTCCCTAAATGCCCATTTTACTGCCAAGAAATCCGTTAAGCCAGAGAGAATCTGGCTGGATATTTGCAGCCATCTGGTATTTAAAGTAAAACCCATTGTGAAGAACTGGCTATGATTTTTTGTTGTTGTTGTTTTGTTTTTTGTTTTCTGGGTTTTTTTTTTAACACAGAACCAATCTTGATTTAAACATAACAATGAGTCCTATGTCCACTTAACAGTGCTATGCTAGTCTTTGCTTCTTGGTGACTGATTTTAACAATATTTCAAACTATCTAACAAAACGTTATGAGATATGACTGATGGAAGAACAGTGCTGGAACAGTGCTTGACTGTCTTCTGAGCTCGGCAGGATGCTAGCGTGGGCTCCATCTGCTTCCTGAAAGCACGGGGCCAATGGGAATGAGCCAACCTGAAGAGGACACAGTGTTGACTGTTGTTGCAACTCTGATCAGTTCTACAGCAAAGAGAAAGTGGGGCTCCCTCAGTGAGGAACACAGTAGTCATTGTGGGGAGGGCATCTAACTTCAGAAAGACCTATTTAGGTTCCGGGACCCCACTCACTAGCTCAGATCTCAGTCCTTAGTTAACTAAGGAATTTCTTCAGTTTTACTTTTAGCAAGAGTAGACAAAATGAGTAACTATTTATCTGTTTTGAGAATTAAGTAAAAAAATAAATTAAAGTGAATGGCACACTGTGAGTGTTCCATAATTGCAGTTTTCACTTACATTATTCATTTTAATTAATATTGTCTGAACAAAAACCTGCAGCATAATTACATTATCCTTAAGGAGATATGGGGTGGGTAGATAAGACAAACTGATGTCGTCATCTATCTGTCTCATCCCAGAAGCTATCCTGGATCTCAGATCAGAGTGCTCAGGAAAAGAATTAGCTCTGGTGTGCTTACTGGTGAGACCTCCAGAGTTTTAGACTGTCTTAAAGATACTTAGCAGACATTAACTTGACCTTCCTACTGCTCTGTCTTTTCTCCTAGATTCCTGGGCAGGAAACAAAACTGGTAGCAATTTTCCTTCCTCTAAATCCAAAGTAATCTCCTGTTCCTACTCCTAACATGACAAACCAAAGCTTTGAGAGACAGGGTTAAAAAGGGCCTAGGATACTCTGCCCTAAATCACAGAGAATATTCCTGAAAGTTGCATTTGATTTCAGGTACTCTCTGCTCGATGGCATTATTTCCTATTCATAGCTTAGCAAGAACTGACAAGCTTTGTAAATTGACTCTTCACATTAAATGTATTCTTAAAATAAGAGATTTCCTTAAAGGAGTATCAAACTTGAGACGATATTATAAAGTTCTACTGTAGAAAGAATACTACCAAGGCACCTGCAGATCCCATTATTGGTGTGTGCACCTTCCTAGACCTTCCATAAGTGGTGTAGGAGGTCCTTCTGTATTTGTGTTGCTTTCATTGGTTAATAAAGAAACTGCTTTGAGCCTGGTGATAGGGCAGAACTTAGGTAGGGGAAGAGACATAATTGAATTCTGGAAGGAAGAAAGCAGAGAGAGAGGGAGCTGCCATGGAGCTGCCAGGTCAGACATGCTGAATCTTTCCCGGTAAGCCACAATCTCGTGGTGACATACAGATTATTAGAAATGGGTTGAATCAAGATGTGAGAGTTAGCCAATAAGAGGCTAGAGCTAATGGGCCAGGCAGTATTGAAATGAATACAGTTTCTGTGTGATGTAAGCTAGCAGGGTGGCTGGGATGACAAGCAGCCCGCTCACTCTTGTTACACACAAGGAGCCTCTAGACAGAAGTGATGTCAGCACTGGTCCCAATCTGTTCCCTGACAACATCAATGGGAATTCTCCAGTCAGCTATGGGTCTTCCACCTGATTCATACCTCTTCTCTACTTGCCCTAAGGCTGTGCACTGGTATACTGATGATGTCAGAAAGCCCGCCCCAGAAAATTTGCCCAGGGATTGTTCATATAGAGTGTCTGACTCACCTCTTGTCAATCTACTCCTCATCATTGCTCTCCCTGTCTTGGCTGTCTTTCAGTTCTTCACAGGCAACATCTATGTCCAAGTTCCTGGGCACCTGCTGTTAGTTCAAATTGGAAAGTTCTTACCCAGGACAGGCTGTGTACACTGTAAAGATTGAAGCAAAAGTAAAATGCAAGTGCTCCTGTTCAAATGGAAAGATCCAGGGAACCAGAATGCCTGTTGCAATATAGTGTCTTCTAGACTCATGAAATTGCAATGATACAGATGCCTAAAAAGACCTGCTTTGTTAACACCAGTCAACACAGTCAACATTCCAGTGTGGGTGGAAGAAATCTTGCAAGGCCCAACCTCTAGAGCTACAAGTAATCAATAGCTGCTCAGAGAATAAGAATAGGTTTTCTCAAAGCACAGGACCACCAGAAGTTATCAAATCCCAATGGTAAGTTCCAAACAATTGTTCATACACTAAGTAGACTCAACAGATTGTGTGTGTATGTGAATAATAATTAAAGAAGAAGTTATGAATTTGTGAGGAGGATGGGAGGGATTGGAATGAATGAAAAGGTATATAAATTGCCAATGTATGAAACTATAAAAAAATAAAAAATTTCCAAATGAGGACATCAAAGCTTTACACAAAACAGAGGACCCTCGTGAGCACAGGGCCCTGTGTATGTTCAGATCTCGTCCACAAGAAAACTGGTCCCTCCTAGTACTTCTGCCCTTCCATTACCCAGCTCATAACAAAACTCATCAGTTCTAGTCATACCCTTTCAGCTACCATTTCCTTGTCATTATCAAAATCTTAAATATCAGCCTACTTGTTTTCTCAATATGTGTAGCACAAAAAATAAAAACCCAGAGATAGATATTGGGGTTCAAGCCAAGATCAAAAAAGCAAAGCAGCTAGTCACTGACTCTCACCTCTACCTCAGGTATAAATGGGTAATCCTGCCTTGAATCCTTAGAATGAGACTGAGACCTTTCTTCTCCCATTTTATATTTCTCTCAAGTGCTGGGATTAAAGGTATACACCAGCACTTCCCAGCCTCTATGGCTAACTAGTGTGGCTGCTTGGATGAAAGGTGTGTGCCACTACTGCCTGTATGTGTATGTGACAGTATGACTAGTGTCGCTGCTTTGCATTGATCTTCAGGCAACCTTTATTTATTAAAACACAAATAACATACCACTATATTTCCCCTTTTTTGTCTAAAATAAAAAAGCTATAGCTAATATAAGAAAAACTACATACAATAAGTACAATAACTATATACAATAATTACATCAACAATGTCTAATCCATTTACATTTGACAAATTCAGAGATAATACTCCATATCTATCCTATCCTGGTGACTTGTACCTAATTTAATTTTTATTATAACTTGCTTTCTGCATCTGGTAAATAAGAAAAACTATAGTTATGACTATATAGTCTTCAACTCTCTCAGAGACCTCAAAAGAAAATAATATTAACTGAGTAAGCAGGAAGTGTAAGCCAGTGACTTTCAAAAACTGTCAGCAATGACACAAAGCTGGTACCTAGACAGTCATCCAAGTTCTTCTAAAATGCTGGGGCATCTATCTTTGGCTCATAGGTGTAGCATAGCCAACAGTTTTCTGTGAGGCAGGATACTCTGAAGGACTGTCCCTCCTTGTCTTGAAAATGTTTGGCAATCACTTTCTTTTATGTCCTGACTACTTGGTCAATTAGGATGACTACTAACAAGTAGTCAAGGCAAAGGGTATTTTCTTGCCCAGTGGTTTACTTTTGCCACAAAGAAAGAAAACTTCATGTGGAGTTTCTTCAACGTCCATTATCTTCTCTGAAGTAGATTAGCATTACTAGGAGCAAACATGTCTTATTGTCATAAAAAAGAGGTTAGTTATTTAAACATCTTAAATGCCATATTCTGTAGATCTCTGAAGTATCTGAAGATAACTTATATAAAATATATCTTTTGTTTAACCTTAAAAACACACCTAATGTGACTGCAAGTTTGGTTGTAATAGGTGATTAACTGCTAACCTGCATTTCTTTCTTTTCCTAAACAGTTGGTAACAGGACAGGGTGCATAGCCCTCTCTTGGGATTGGAGGGAGTGGGGTGGGAGGGTCTGTGGAGGGAGTGGGAGGAGGGGATGGAATGGGAATTTGGATTGGTATTTTTTGAGTAATAAAATAATAATAAATGATTAACTGCTAACCTGCATTTCTTTCTTTTCCTAAACAGTTGGTAACAGGA
>NC_022021.1:22894615-22895735 GCF_000317375.1 Microtus ochrogaster
AATTAATTTAAAAATAATTTTCAATGACTAGAAATTAGTATTATCATTGTTAAATTATTTGTATAGCTACAATAGTTTGAACAAGAGTACAAATGTATGTACAGTATGTTCTAACAAATTTAATCTCAAATTTGTATCAATATACAAAACTTGTATAAAATATACAAAAATTCAATGTAAATCATTTAAAACTAGCAGTTGCTTTTGAAAAGCAGATTTAATAATCTACCTTTTTATCTTATCATATTTCTATTCTCCCTTTTTCCTTTTCAGAGAGAATTCAATAATCTACCCTTTTATCCTATCATATCTAAATCCCCCTCTTTTCTTTTCAAAACAAGAACCTTGAATCTAAATTTCCTTCTTTAGCTTTTTTTCTGACCTTTACCCATAACAACATGTAACCAATCCTTCTTACTAATGACAAATATCCATAACCCAATGAAAGACCAAAAACCACCAACCTCATTTCTTGGGAATGTGAGCATCATGTTCTTAAATATACTTTCTGCTGTCTGAGAGCAATGGCATCTTTACAGATCCTGAAAATAGAAATTTGGGTTAATTGTCAAGTCCTAAGAGAGGTAGCTTTATCATTTATTATCCAGTCTTGACACAAAGAGAAAGTACAGAGCTTGTCCTATCTAGAGTAGTCTGTTAGGCTGGATCATCTCAGCTACATTCTGAGAAGTTTGTAGTAGTTTGTAGTCCAAAGCCAATCTTCAGGTGGTGTTTTTCAGCTTAGTGGTGTTATCATAAAACTGGAGGAATAGTTGTTGTGGGGCCCCATCCTCCTTACGGAGACTTCAAAGGTTGCTGTTAGGCATACTCAAGGTCCACTGCAGAAAACTGAGAGACTCAAACCTGAAATCATGTACAGGAAGGTAGATGAAACCTTTCTCTAGAATCAGTACTTGATATACTAATTATATACTTTTTATAGTACCTTATGACTATTAATATCATGACAAAAAGTTTGAAACATATCTATGTAGTAGTGGTGAGAGGACACATCTCTGTAACACTCCTACAATTGTCTTAAAATGATCACTTAGTTCTCCAGAACTTGACTGAAGCAAAGGTATCTTTACAATCATTACTAGTATTCTTATGATTTTCT
>NC_022021.1:22895835-22922041 GCF_000317375.1 Microtus ochrogaster
CAATTGTCTTAAAATGATCACTTAGTTCTCCAGAACTTGACTGAAGCAAAGGTATCTTTACAATCATTACTAGTATTCTTATGATTTTCTCTGGGTATCTATAGAACCTCATTGTTTCCCAAAGTCCTTTCCTCTAAAAGCTATTGAAGGCCTTTCTGAAGTTGATGTAACAAACACGTAAGTCTTTTCCAAATTCTTTGTATTTTTCTGCCATTTACCTCAAAGTGGAGATCTGATCAACGGTGGTCTTGTTAGATCTGTAACTGCCCTGGGACTCTGCTAGGATTTCCTCTGTTCTGCCCTTGATCCTATGCAGGATAATGGAGAAAAAGATCTCACAGCTATGGCAAACAAATTAATGCTCCTATAATTTGAACAATCCAGCTTGTCTTTCTTCCTGTGTCTGGGAATTATGACTGAGTGCTTCCATTCTGTGGGAAGCACTTCATGTTCCCAGATCTCTCTGAAGAACCTGAAAAGCATCTTGGCCCCTGAGCCTATTGTAGCTGCCTCCAGCTTCTCTACTATGATGTCATCCACTCCTGGGACCTTCCTGCATTTTGCTCTCTTGATAGATTCATCTGTCTATCTCCTGTCAATATTTAATATTATTTCCTCATTGTCTCTGATGCTTGAGTGGCTGTTGAGTGTTTCTCATTGTAATCTTCATTGATAGTATTATGGTCATTGTATAGGGTGTCACGGTATTGTCTCCATCTTTGCTTTACTTCCCCTGGTTCAGTTAATAAATGACCTTTCCCAGCCCTTTTATCATCTGTGTACAGGAGGGCTACTGATTTTTTGAGTTAATCTTATATCCTGATACATTACTAAAAGAGGTAGAACTATATATCATCAACAAACAGTGAGAATTTGACTTTTTCTTTTCCAATTTGTATTCCCTTGATCTACATGGGAAGTAGAAAAAGAAAAGATCTCCTGAGTAAATTGGGAGCATGGGGACCTTGAGGAAGGGTTGAAGAGGGAGAGGAGAAGCAACAAGGGGAGCAGAAAAAAATGTAGAGCTCAATAAGAATATTTTTAAAAATTATTTTTTAAATCTGAGGGAGCATATACAGTATATACAGTTCTCTATCTTTTTCGCTTTCCACTTGACCTTCCTGCACAGATAATTGTGGTGTTTTTCTGTCTGTCAATTGCCTCTTCATTTGCTCTTTAGCTTCCTTCTTTCTTCCACCAGGTTGATCATCTCTGTAGTAAGCCATTCTACTTGTGTTGCCCTTTTTGTATAACAAAGTGTCTTCCTGGAATTAATAATAGTGGCAGCCCTGGGGGATGAGGAAATAGGCATGCAGATAGGTGGTGTGCAAATAAATAACTTGCATTTTACCAGCAATACATCACTACTTGCTGAAAGCCCAAATGAGCTGTAGGCCATGATAAATATAGAGTGGTGGAAAGAAGTAAAAATCTTGGTATGAAAGTAAACAGCGAGAAGACTGAGATGGGCAGGGCACACAAGGATTTTAACATTGTAATAAAGAATCAGAACCTCAAACAAATAATCAACTTTGTCTATCTGGGAGGAAACCTCAGTTCAAAGGAGGGAACTATTTCAGACACTAAGAGGAATATATGGATAGGGATGGCTGCATTCCAGGCACTAAGAAAGGTTTGGTAAGCAAGAGACATATTGGCAACAACAAAATTACAAGTACATGAGGCACTTGTCTTGAGCTGCCTTCTTTACAACTCCAAAACCTGGACGATAAAACACTCCTGAGAACAGCGGCTGAATGTGTTTGAGATGGCATGTCTCAGGAGGGCTCTAGGCATCATACTAAGAGATAGGCTGAACTACAATGACATTAAGAAACATCTCCATTTCCAGATGAAAGTAAACTACAGGATACAGCAACGGAGCTTGAGATACTTTGGCCATGTTATGAGAATGAATGGAATAACACTACTTGGTGGACTGCGTGGGCTAAGGCGAAAAGGAAGGCCCAAAAGATCTGGCTAGACAGCATAAAGGAAAACTGTGGGACTACATAAAACAGCGGGGTGTGAATGGGGGTCCCTGATAAACCTGGAGAAGAGGAAAAGAACAAGAGACACAAGAAATGACAGCAAGTCTAGCTTTTTGATCAAGCTGCCCATTTTATTATTCCTCAGGAGCTGTTATATAGCAAACAGTCAAGGGGGAGAGGAGGTGTCTGGTCTGCTGGAATTCAGGTCTGGAGACTTCTCTGGCTGAGAGAAAGAGATAATAACTAACAGAGGAAATGCTAATTGCTTCTGAAGGCTTGTTCAGAGAAACAAGATACTAGGTTAATTTCCTATGTTTGAAACTAGCCCTGCAAAGGTGACAGAGGTGAAATTTTACTTAACTTGTGAGCTGAAGATGGCAATAAACAAAATACAGGTCTCAAAATACAGGTCTTTGCTTCTGGCATGGAACCTTGGGTATGACAATAACACAAGCATCTAGGACTTCCCAGAATAGGAACAACTGGAGAACTGCCATAAAAGGGCTGCCCATGCATGCTTAAGCATTGCCAGAGCATAAATAGTGATGAATGATTATATATACATATATATTTATAATATATATGCATGTATCTTAAAAAAACTGTTAAATATTCAATATAAAATTAAAGAATTATGAGATTAGTGGCAATAAAATAGTCCTTAAAATTTTGTTTTTCTTCTGTCCCATATCAGGTGGCTTTTCTAACATGAGACAGAGATTTTGAATTTTACTTTAATAAGGAGGAGAGAGCCACACTCCAACTCCAAATCCAGTTTTGATTTTTAAGTAGACCGGGGCTACAAAGGAACCACTTGCATCATATGTCTGCAGAGAAGAGCAGAAACAAACATTTGGGAAGAATTTTATCCTGTTGGAAATGTGTTACCCCAGCAGGCCAATGTACTCTTTCTTGAGATACTTTTTCTGAATGATCTGTCCTTTTTCTTCAGACATCTCATTTGTCTTCAAATCCCTTAGCTGGATCCCTTTATTCTCCTGAAACAATACCCTTCTCCAACCTTTATTTTGGGGAAAGTCTCTTTTGGCAAGTTATATCTGATCAAATGAAAAAGCATTTGTTAGCTTTATATGTTAGTTCAGATTAAATAGCCATGTTATTTGATGAACTATCATTTCTTCTAATTAAAAGGTGGCTCTTGTTTAAATTGAATCTTTATCAATTTTGTGGAAAGAAAAGCAAAACCTCATCCCCAATGTAACACATGTCTTGGCTTCCATTCTGAGGTCAGTACATCCTTAAGGTATATCAGCTGATTTAATTCTGTAGTTTTTTTTTTTTTACTAGTCTCTCCATAGCTGTTGTTCTTTTCTCCTTAACATTTAAAAAATTCAAAGTTAGTAAAGAATTATGCAGTCTATTTCTGGGAGTGTTTATCATCCCTTTCTGTTTATTTATCATATCCTTTAGAGTTCAGTTTGATCTTTCTGTAACTGCCTGGTCTGTAGAATTGTGTGATATATCTGTAATATGCTAATTTCTCCATTTAAGAATTTCCAGTTGTCTCAGCAAATCTGCCACCAACGTTGATGAAGCTGTGAGGCTTATTGCTGCTACATAGAACAGTAAAAACCTGACTGGATTTCAAGGCAGCTACCTAGTTAGTTCAGCAGCAGCCTGAGAAGGGGTTTAGGGAGAGCCTTCCAGGAAAGAAAAATGAAAAACCTAGCCATTAGGGTAGTAAGTCCAGCCACATGAAGCTCTGACCTATGGCTTTTTTGTGAATTTGTACCCCAAATGTTGGGTACCAAATATAGCATGAATAATAAAAACCCAGAGATATTAAGGTTCAAGCTGAAGATCATAAAAGCAAAGCAGCCAGACATTGGCTCTCACCTCTACCTCAGACCAAAATGGGCAATCCTGCCTTGAATCCTCAGAATGAGACTGACTGAGAGCTATCTCCTCCCATCTTATATTTCTCTCTAGTGCTGGGGTTAAAGTTGTGTGCCGCCACTGCTTGGTCTGTATTGCTGAGTAGTGTGGCTGCTTTGCACTGATTTTCAGGCAAATGATATACCACTATACCTATGTAAGCTCTGTAAGCAGGGATTCTATGTCTTCCTTGGGCAGTGCAGTCCCAGAGTCTCAAACAGTCTGGAACGCACAGACAACCAGTAAATATGGTACCTGATAAATGAATTTGTTCCTGTGTTTTCAGCCTAACATTATTTTTAATACTGAACTCTTTAGTACATAAAAATATACTATTTGCTTCATCAGAAAGTGAGTAAGAGTTCTGAATGCTTAAGTTAAGTAAATACAAAGCCATTTACATCTGAGGAACTGCTTCTTTTTTTCCCCAGACAAAGCTTGCTTTGTAGAATCATTTAATGGCTTTTGTGTTGACTGAGCTGCCAAACATTCATATTTTTCTTGTATAAAGAGAACAACCCAGACACTCTATGGACTATATTTAGAAGACAGATAGGTTTTTATGACATCTACTAGAAGTCTTTGTAGGATGCTGAATAAAGACTGTTCAGACTCCAGGCACTACACAGTTCTGGCAAGAGTCCCCAGACTTTGAGTGGATCCCACAGATGATAGGGCAGAATCCCCTAAACACTGCTCCTGACACCAGCTACAGAGCAACATTATCTGCTCTTCTTTGCTTTTTCTTCCTTTTATGTTGCTGGACATCAAATTGAGCACCTTGTACAGGGGTTCTCCTAACTATTGATCCCCCATGCACACTTCAACAACTGGTTATCTAATGGAGTTTTCTGCAGTGAGTAGTGCCTTGAGAGAACACCAGTCTGGTTTTGTTTGTTTGTTTGTTTTGTGATGTTTTGGTGTGAGTGTGTATGTGTATGTGTGCACTCAGAGAAGTAGAGATTAGGGGTAAGGGTGCCTGTATTTGAGGTTTAAGTCTACAGAAATAGAGCACCACACTTGCTTTCTTAGCAGCTTGTCCAGCTTCAGGAAAAGAGGGCATAGCAAACTTAAAAGCTTGCTTAGTTCTCAACTCCTTCCCACTTTTCCACTCCCAGTCAATGATTTGAAGTAAGTTCTAAGCACTCTAAATGTCTAGGCTGGGGTTTCCATTGTTGTGAAGAGACCCTGTGACTATGGCAACTCTTATGAAGAAAATATTTGATCATGGTGGTTCATTTATAGTTCAGAGGTTGAGACCATTAGCATCATGACAAGAAGCATGGTGGCATTCAGGCAGATTGGGTGCTGGAGAAGGTGCTGAGAATTCTACATCTGGATCCATAAACAACAGGAAGTGAACTGACACACTGGGCATAGCTTGAGCATACATGACTTTAAAGTCCACCCCCCCCCCACATACAGTGACACACTTTCTCCAACAAGGCAACACCTACTCCAACAAAGCCACACCTCTTAATACTGCAGTCCCTATGGGCCAAACATTCAAACTCAGGAGTCCATGGGTGCCATTCCTATTCACCACCACACCGGGACGTTCAAGCACATGAGTCTGAGGGGCCATACCTAATCACCACTACACCAGGACTTTGTAAATGTTTCCCTTTTCATCTCCAAAATATAAATTTTCCTTTTGAAAATGCACAGAAATTCTTTCTTTAGCGTTATCAAATACGCATTCTGTGCTGACTGCTACAATTGGGTTTTTAAAAGTCTCTTTGCTAAGAATTGGCATCAAAGCAAGGGACTTAGAGTTAAGCAACATGGCTTTATGTCTTTGATCAGGTTTCTACTATAGTTCATCCTTTGCCCTGAAGTTTCATCACTGAAATAACTGGATTATCTGTTTTATGGTTTTCACAGTTTAACTTTTATTTACATTCTCAGGCTGTTTTTAGCATATTTCTTGGCTTCTGTAGTTTCTGTGAATTGGTAGTAATATCTAGAGAACTGGTTGTTTTAATGCATATTTTTCTCTTTTGGGTTCAAAGCTATTTGTTTGACGATACTGTATACTTCCTTTGCGAGATGTGCTAAGTCTGGTGCCTTCCTCATGCTATCTACTAACCACTAAGGTGTAGCATGAGTCCCCAGTACTTTCATCCCTCTTCTTCTGTCAATGCACCTTCTACATAGGGCCTACTCTGTATCAGTCATTTGACAGGAAAAATAAAATAGATATTTCTCTTTTACCTGAATGTATCATATGAATAACAATCTTGTGCCTTTGAGTGCTTCAAAGACGATCTCTGGACTTCTATAATGGCTCAGGCCAGGGTTCACTGTGTAGTCAGACTTCTCCCCGACATGTCTTTAATCTCTTTTCCTCCCAGGAACACTTGCCCAAGTGGCCTGCTTTTACACAGAATTGAAATATTACCTGTAAGTGAACCCAAATGCTTCCTTAAAGGAACTGTATTTCCTTTCTGCCAAAACATGATTCTGAATAAAATTAGGCATATGTTTTCTTTTAAAGACATCTAAACTGTTCTGAACAATTTATAGAATTCTTTGTGTCCAGTCATTAGTTTTCTTTATATAATAAATATACATCCCATAAATAAAAACAATATCCCATAAAAAACAAATATTTTAAGCAAGTTCTCAATTCCATGTTTTTTCAAGTCTCTCTGAATCCCTAACACAAACATACAGAGAGAGAGAGAGAGAGAGAGAGAGAGAGAGAGAGAGAGAGAGAGAGAGAGAGAGGCTTTAAATGGTCAGTGTTCTTTATTGGCCACATTTCTAACTCACAGTTGTATTCCATTTTTGTTTTCAGAGTTTCCATAATCAAGTCATTGTATCTGTTTCAAATGTTAAAGTGACTTGGGACTGCCAGGGCGTCTAGTCTTGCTCCTCTGCAATGACCCAAAGAGCTGCTTAGTTCCAACAGCCAGCCACCGCCGCCAGTGATGCTTGCTGTAGTGCCAGCACTTTGCTGCTAGTTGACAACATTTTTGTCTGACTTCTGCTAAAATTAACCTCGCTTGGAATACAGTCTTTCTGTTTCATCAGTATAATTACTGGCCTGTAGTGCCTTCCTAAAGCTGTTGTTTATCATGATTCATGCAGCAGAAAATATACAACTTAGGTTTTGAGAGCCAAGAAGTAACAATTCAATACTGTGATAGAGGAAATAAAAAAAAGTATTAAATGCCCAATAGTGCCAAAGACTCCCCCATCCTTAAGGGACTGTTTTGGTGAAGGAAAGACATGCATCTGCATGCTGACATGCCTCTGCATGCTGACAGACACACCTCTGCATGTTGACACACCTCTGCGCGCTGACACACCTCTGCGTGCTGACACACCTCTGCATGCTGACACACCTCTGCGTGCTGACACACCTCTGCGTGCTGACAGACACACCTCTGCATGTTGACACACCTCTGCGTGCTGACACACCTCTGCGTGCTGACACAGCTCTTTTTCTGAAACTCGGTGAACATTTGTATGGTAGCTCACCTTGGCCAAGTTAGCCACCAAATGGATAAGCCCCAGGCAATGGCTAAATGAGGGACTGCTGCAGATATTGCTTCAGGAATGCAAGAAAGTAAGGTCCCAGGGCTCCTCTGGGTGCTTTCTCTCCTGCTAAGTGGCTGGAAGGTCACCATTAGTATCTTGTTTACAAGTTTCTAGTTGATGTGTTGGATATGAATAAAATCCTAATTTAAAAAATTCTAACATACACAGGGAAGATAACAAAAATGGCCTTCCTCTGTGGAGGGCAGACAGCTTCTACCCAGCATCAAGCTTAGCTTGAGGCAGCCATCTCAGCCCACTTATATAATAAAACTCACCCAGGAAGCATTGACACAACATAGTTAAGAAGGCTCTGCCTTAGACCAACTGAAGCAGAATGCTTTGTTCCAGGCTTAACTGAGTCCTACTAGTTTTTATTAGCTTACAGTGTGTTGTATAACCAGAGGTCAGGTTACATAGCTAGAGGGCTCCAGTTTGAGGGTGAAATGGTGACAAAAAAGAACTATAGTGTAAAGACGCAGTTGTGCAAACTGACAAACTCTACCAAGGAAAAGGGAATAAAGAAGTACCATACATGACAAAGCTCTCCAGCATTTGGAGACATTTCATGATGGAGGCATGTACACTATAATGTAACTCATTTGGGCCACAGTTTCCCTTCTTGTTTGCAAGGAAGAAAAGACATGACCCCACCCTTGTCATTTGGAATATTGAACATCTCTGGAACAAGGATTTATGGAATGGACTCAAAGAGGGCCTATTAAAACCAATTGTCATCAGTGCCAGATCTTCTGACATAAATATCAGAAAAGAACTCTCTTTCCACTGAGATTGCAAAGTTCTTATGATGAAAACTGCAGCTGCTAGTGGCACCTGCTTCAGTCTCCTGCTGTGACAGGCAAGCACTAGAGGCTGAGGGCCTTGTCAAGAAAAGAGGCTTCTTTAGGCCACACTAGTGGGGCTTTAAAAGCACAACACCAACATCTGCTTGGCTTTGCTAAAGGCCTCATAACAGATGGCATCACAATTTGGAAACAGAAGGAGCCATATGTAATGAAACAGAAAGCCTGGAAGATTCTCCCACTGCTCAGCAACCCTGAGTTAGACTACCACATCCAATAGGTCTCAGTTGTGGTGACTAAATTCTTTTCTATTAATGACTTTGAACCGAATTATCTAAGAACTACAACAACAACAAAAATTCTGTACAGCAGAAGAGTAGAGAAGTCATTCAAAATCAAGGAAGCTTTCTGGTTTCAGGATCAGATGTATTACTGTTCCCCCATCCACTGAATAAGGACAACCTTTGCTATAAACAATGGGAAGTGAGCTGAGAATCTCCCAATGTTCCAAAGTTAATGTGTTAAGACTATTTTAAATGGAAGTAAAATTACAGAAGTTGTGTATTTTAATGATATTCCTAATATTAAGAAAAATCTGCAGGGTATTCTTTTTCTAATTGAATTAATTTGAGTTAGATTAATGAGACCATTAGTGAACTAACCCCAATCTAACTTCCTAAGAGACTACAATGCAAAGTATAATTTAAGTGAAAAAGTAGTTTTCTATCAAAACTCACTCCAATAAGTTGAGCTTGTTATATAATGTATTCTAGTAAGGAATTATAAGTAACATTTCTTGAAACTACTCAGATCAGCATATCAATGATTTTGAAAATCTGAAAGCTTCCATTCATGCCTGCAAGTTCATCTGGGAAGGGGAGGAACCCAGGAGCCTCTCTTCCTTCCTGATGGGCTGCCAATAGGCCTAGTCTTGTTCAAACCAGAGTCACCACCACTGCTACAATCTAGTGTTACAAGGCCCTATAATACCCTGAAGACAACATTCCATATCTCTTCTCCATCTTCCAAGCACCACATTCATTCTGCTCTCTTTTCTGAAATATTTCCTCAGCCTTAGATGGTGTCTTAGATAGGGTTGCTTTTGCTGCAACGCCATGACCAAAAAGCAAGTGGGGGGGAGGAAAGGGTTTATTTGGCTTACACTTCCACATTGTAGTCCATTATTAAAGGAAGCCAGGACATAAACTCAAACAAGGAAGAACATGGAGGCAGCAGCTAATGTAGAGGCCATGGAGAGATGTTGCTTACTGGATTTCTCCTTATGAGTTTCCCAGATGCTTTATATAGGACTAAGGACCTCCAGCCCAGGGATGACACCACCCATAATAGTCTGGACACTCCTCTACCAGTCAGTTATTAAGAAACTGTCCTAAAGAGTTGCCTACAGCTCAATATAAGTTAAAAATAGTCATAAAAGAGGTATCTTGCATAGCTGGATAATGTTCGTCCTAAAAGTCCATGTCAAGCAAGCAAAAACTCAAAAAAACAAAAATCATATTCCAGGTATAAAATGCTTCCTTAGGACTTGGTGGTCGAAAGACCCCAGAAACCCAAAAAGCAACACAGAATGTTTCTATTCCTCTTGGTTGCTCACTAGAACAAAATGATAAGAACTTATTGCTCAAAACATTACATACTTTAGTCACTGGCTAGATAGAAAGCAAACTGGCATTAAATTTGAAGCTTCCTTCCCACTGGCCAGCCCTCATTATGTCAGGAAGTATCATGCAAGTTCCTGAGTGTAATAAGGCATCAGTGTCCTTACCTAGCTATGAACCCTAGAAACCTGATGACCAGGATGTGCCCACTGGTACAATAGTGGTACAAGTGATGTGGGAGTAACCAACTACTGCTGAATTGGATTTGAGACCTGCTCCACAGAAGGGAATATGTGCCAAGTATGACCTCCCAGTTTATGGAGAATACAGAAAAAACATAGCTTGGAAGGTCATATACATTAAGTGAACAAAACTTATGTGATTTAGATAAATTAACATGGTAAAACTGCAGCTGAACTATTTATGTTTATACCCATAAATAAATGTTACACTTAGTCTTTAAAAAGTTTCTCTTTATAGTGACAAACAGTGGATACATAGTCTTATGGATATTAAAGATGCTTAGACTAAATTATGATTAGTCATAAGCAGGATATTTATACTACTCTTTCTAAGGCTTGGGGAAGTATTGCTTAATTTTTACTACATTTATTATTTATTTATTACATATGTGTTCATGTGCATACACCTTGGCACATGTGTGGTGGTCCCAGGATGACTTGTCTACAATGTATATCCCAGGGAACAAATTCAAGTCAGCTAGTAGCCAGTAGTTTTAGCATCTCATCAGCCCCTGTTTAAATACAAATATTATGTGTCTTTCTGATCTTTTTTGGTCCTTTATGAATAACTACAAGTTTGGTATAGAAATCCATGAGCGGGGCTGGAGAGATGGCTCAGAGGTTAAGAGTATTAACTGCTCTTCCAAAGGTCCTGAGTTCAGTTCCCAGCAACCACATGGTGGCTCACAACCATCTGTAATGGGTTCTGGTGCCCTCTTCTGGCCTGTAGGCATACAGACAGACAGAATATTGTATATATAATAAATAAATAAATATAAAAAAATAAATCCATGAGCTTCAGTTATACTTTCTAACACAGAACTAATTCAAATAAGATAGGGCATATTGATTTCTAATTTCATAAACTAATACTCAAACTCTCTTTGTTATGTCAAACTCATTCCACACTAGCCCAGAATGGAATATAACAAAGGTTTATAAACTCTCAGAAAGAATAGTGATCCACAGTCCTCTGCATGCACAGGGACCTGGAACTGAATCAAGCAGCCAAGGGGCCCAGGCATGCTTTTACACCTGCATTTACAGTACATGAGATCACTCACAAAGTGGGCCAGTATCTTAAAGGTTATTAGTTGAATGAGTTCTCAGAGCATTTTCCCTTTTTGTCTCATGTCAACAGAATATTTAAATGCCATATTCTACAGTTCTTTGAAGTGGTTGAAGACTATCTATCTATGAGGAATACAATATCTATGCATCTAAAGAACCTGATTAGTCTAACTGTAAGTATAGCAAACATGTATGACTGTTGACCTACAATTCTTAATACCTATGCAGCTTAAAGACTAAAGCTTCACATTAAAATATTAAACAATCTTTAAACAAATGTGTAACAAATGAGAACAATGACCTCAAAATGTAAACAATATGTAAGTATCTTTATCAAAGGTAGAAATGTATAGTGTAATGTGATAAATATATTCTAAAATTGTATCAATATACAGAATATCTTAAGTAGAGTTTTAAATTTTTCTAAGTGACCCATGATGGCCATAACTTCTATCTAGTAAATGCATGATTACCAAATCAGCATTTTCTAAACTCAAAACAATGTTCATCGAAAACCTGAAAATGTGTCAATGGTGTAGTGTACATATTTTAGTTTTCCAAATTCTACAAAGTGGAACACATCTATGAGCCAGATTTCATTCCTTTGAGTACCCTTTGGGTTACTTCCTGCATGGAGTGGTGTTTGGTTATATAAAAGAACAAGTAAGACATCTCCTTATAATCTCTTTAGCTTGTTGCCATGTAATAGAAAACTCCCTTTTCAATCCTTTGTTATTGACATGTTTTTGTATAAAGTTCTGAGTCCTTTAACACACTTCCAATCAATAATCAATTTCTGCATTACCTTGTGCTAGAGAACTTGGCATACATGTATGGAATTGAATGTGTGTTATGTATATGGAACAAAGTCTATTCCTGATTATATTTTGAACCTGAATAAATACTAAAGTCAATTTTGTAACATCTGGTATAAATTTAGCAGTTTTTATATGCAAAACAATTTGTTCTGCATGTTGATCAGTAACTATATTGAGAGGGTTTGTAAAATCCTTTAGTACCATGAGAATAGCATATAATTCAGCCTTTTGGGAAGAACTATAAGGGCTTTGTTCAACTTAAACTTTCTGATTTGTAGCTTGCCTTTCCTAATTTATTTGTACTAGTATAGAATGTAGAGGCTTCAGCTATTGGTGGGGAATGATCGAATTAGCTTTCTTTATAAGATTAATTTTATTGCTTTTGGGATAGTTGTTATTAATCTTTCCCAAAAAATTAGCACAAGCTCTTTGCCAGAGTTCATTGTCTTCTAATATTTTTTTTAAATTTTATCATTAGTAAAAGGTATTATAATTTTTGTTGGGTCTGTTTCTGTTAATTGATGAAGTCTCAATTTTCTTTTTATAATTAATTTAGAGATGTTTCTGTTGTTGGAAGCTGCTAGTTTGTTTACCAACTGCCTGGCAGCTCAGACCCAAAATAACCACTCAGAAATTATTAATTACAACACTCCTTGGCCTATTAGCTTAAGTATATTGCTAGCTTCCTCTTATATCTTAAATTAAACTGTATATTGCCACATGGCTGTGGCTTACCAGCAAAATTTCGTCTAGTGTCTGTTTCTGATGGAGCTACATGGCATCTCTTTGACTCCACCTTCTTTCTCCTGGCATTTAGTTTAGCTCTGTTCTGCCCTTCTATAGGCTCAAAGAAGTTTCTTTATTCATTAACCAATAAAAGCAACACATATACAGGACTTCCCACACCATTGCCCCTTTTCTGTTTTAACTTTAATATAGTAAAATTGCATATAACAAAACAGGTATCAAGCAAGAATTACAGTTACAATATTTATATTGTAGTTTACTTTACCTTTTATCATAGCTAAGAAAAACTATAATTATAAGTATCTATTATATCAAAGACTCCAGAAGGATATATTACCTGAGTAAACAGAAAGTGCATTGTAAGCAACTTCCAAAACTCTATAATTGACAGATACATCTCACTGCCTGGACAGTCACCCAAAGTTCTTCTGTAACATTGGTGCATCCATCTTCAGCTTACAAGCCCATAGTAAGTAGCAGACTTTTGAACAAAGCAGAAAATTTCAAAGATAGTTCTGCAGTTTGTCAGTCACTTTCTTCTCTGTCCTGCAGAATGTCTTGCAGACTCTTTCATGAAGCAGGAATACTGAAGGATTTTCTTACTTTTAGGCAAGTTCAACAGTCATTTATCTGTGGAGCCTGTATGTCCAGTTCATATAACATAACACCAGGCAGCCCAGGCAAGAGCAATTTCTTGCCCAAATGGCTAATAAACTCCATAAGGAGACTTTTTGATGCCCATCTTCCTCTTGAAGTAATTGGTGTTGCCAGAAACAGATATGTCTCTTGTCAACAGAACCCGAAAAAGAACCTGTAGCCTTTAGAACAGCTGATAATAGAACAAACTCTCCTGTGTTTTTTGTTTAAAAGAAATCTGGAAAATGAAGAATGGTGACAGATCTAAGAGCTATTAATAAGGTAATTGAACCAATGGGCCCTCTACAATCTGGAATTCCTTTGCCTCCCCTATTACCCGAAGGATGATCTCTTATAGTTATTGATATGAAAGATTGTTTTTGCACTATACCTTTACAAGAAAAGGACAGAAAAAAATTTGCCTTTACAGTACCTACTTATAATAATTCTCAGCCTACTAGGAGATATCAATGGGGGGTCCTCCCACAAAAAATGCTCAATAGTCCCACGCTGTGCCAATATTCTGTAAATCAGACATTGACAAGTACCTCATATAACTCTTGCAGAATTCCATCCATAGTAGAAACAAAAAGGTTATTAAATTCCTGGATGGAGATATTTTCTGCAATTATTTGGGACTTTTGTACAATTTTCAAATTTATTTATTTATTTATCAAATTAACTTACCTCTGTTACAATTTTCAAAAAAATTGTCGTAGGTGTAATAATCTTTATTGGCCTTGGCCAGCAGGTGTCGCAGTTGCGGCAGTAAGGCAGGTCCTAGATCAGTACCTGAATCACCTGAGATTTAGAATTACTAACAAATTTAGTTAATTACTTAAGAGCAGCAATCCATTTAAGGTTTGAGTTGAGCAGAATATCTAGGAACCCAGACCTTGCACGCAATTGCAAGTCATAAGGTTACTGGCAGGAACTCAGGCAATGCAGATCCTAACTGGGAATAAAAACTGGAGCAGCCCCTGCTCCTGGAGACAGACATAGGCCTGATTAGTGTAGGCCTGGCACAAGCCAAAGTAGCCAAGGATGAATTTTGGCAAAAAAAAAAAAAAAAAAAATACTTAGTAGGCAGGACCAAGTTATTCAAGTTGGCCGGTGGGAAATTGCCAAGTAGCCACATCGTGAGCCAGTGAAACAGTGCAGTGTCCAGCTGTGCACCAGAGGGGTAGTTTGATTGTGTGGGGTAGGAAAAAGATGAAGACCTTCTGGGAAGGGCCTGTATTGGTGTGGACTCAGGCCATGTGGGAGCCAAACTGTTGGGCCAAACTAGTTCCACACAATCCCAGAATGGAGTATAACAAAGGTTTATTTATTAAAGGCTAAACTCACAGAAAGAGTAGTGAACTGCAGTTCTTTGCATGCGTGGGGAACTGGAACTGAATCAAGTAGCCAAGGGGTCCACACATGCTTTTACTTCTGCATTTATAGTACATGAGACCATGCCCAAAGTGTGCCAGTATCTTAAAGGCTATTGACTGAGGAGTTCCCACAGCATCTCTTGATGCTGTTTTCTCTGTAAAGAAAGAATACTTAGAGACCAGACCTATGGCTACTTAGAGGAAAACTCAGGTTTAAGACCAAATGTCATGATTCCTATACACAAGGGTAAATCATGACACATGAATGCCTCAGGTCAAAATAAATATCAGTTGCCCAGCTTACTTGATAGTCTATAAAACTCTAGAACATTCAATGGTGTGTAACTTCCCATGAGCATTCTCAGTTACTGATCACTTGATTGCACAATATAATTGTTAAATTCATTTCCACTTGAGGGCACTACTTTCTTCAGCAGGTGAGAGAGCAAAACTCAGGAATTACATAAGAGTTTACATATAAAAAGGAAGTAATTAGTGCCATGATTGTGGCATATTCCAAATGAATCTCAACATAACTTCTAATAGAGATCCAGCTGACCCACTGTTTTATCCTGCCTTTAGCACACAGCCCTAGTTTAGAGCATGCCTTTAGACTGTGCTCTGGTAACTGATGTTCCTGGGCCATGGAAGTGCTGCATAGGTATTTTTCTCTGATATTTTCCTTTCTAAGGCAGATATGCTCTGTCATTAACCCAAGAGGGGCCCTCAAATTTGAGCTTCAAGACTCAACAATTACTCAACTGTTAGAAACAATGACATCATTAAATTTGCAGGCCAATGACTAGAACTTGAAAAACGAGCATTCTAAATGAGGAAACACAGACCCAGAAAGACAAATATGGCATGTACTCACCTATAAGTGGATATTAGATGTAAAGAGTAACCATGCTACAGTCCGCAGACCCAGAGAAGGTAGATAACAAGGAGAGATCAAGGAAGGATCTAGATCACTCATATCTCACTATAAAGGGGGAATATAAGATATTTCCTGGGTGGACTGGAAACAGATGGCATGGGGACCTGAGGGATCAGGTAGGAGAGGGATGGAGGTGTAGAGAACTAAAAGGGACAACTTGAAAGGGGAGGCAGAAACCTGATGCAATGGAAACTCCCAGGAGTCTACAGAATGACCCCACCTAAGATTCCACATATCCAAGGGAATATGTGGCTTGGATTGGCCATCTCCTGTCACCAGTGCCTGTACTGACCATCTTCTGTCACCAGGTAAGACTTCCAATGGAGGGATTGGGACAGAAACCCAGCACACAACCTTTGACTTCTAGTCTTCCCTGCCTATGGGATGTGCTGGGGTAAGGGTGGCACAGAGATTACGGACGTGGCCAGTCAATGACTGTTCCAGCCTAAGACCCATGTGATGAGATACTGCCAGGGACCTGAGATAGAACCAAACACAACTGGAAAGAAAAAAAATGTCAATGTAATAATGCCTAATGATATTCTACTATGCCCATAGATTGGTGCCTAGCCCAATTGCCAACAGAGAGCCTTCACCCAGTAACTGATGGAAACAGATGCAGACTTATAGTCAAACATTAGGCAGACAGAGAATTCTGCTGAAGAGGAGGAGGAAGGATTGTAGGAGCCAGAGGGATCAAAGACACTACAAGAAAACCCAGAGATTCAACTAACCTGGCCTCACAGGAGCTCACAGAGACTGAGCTGACAACCAGGGAGCTTGCAAAGGACTGATCTAGACCCTTTGTGTATATGTGACAGTTGTATAACTTAGTCTTCTTGTGGGACTCTAAACAGTGGGAGAAGGGGCTGTCACTACTAATTTTTCTGGCTTTGGGGAACTTATCCTCATACTGGGTTGCTTTGTCCAGCCTTAGATACAAGGGGACTGTTTAATCTTGTAACTTGATATGCCATGTTTTATTGATGTCCATGGGAAGCCTACCCTTTTCTAAACAGAAGTGGAGGAGGTGAAGACTGGGAGGTAACAGAGGGGAGATAGTAAGGAGGGACTGGGAGGAGAGGAGGAAGGGGAAACTGTGGTCAGTTTTTAAATAATTAAAAAAAAACAAGCAGTGTAAAAATCAAAAAATATTTGGGCTCTGTTTTTCCTCTAAAGAAGAGAACAAATGAGGGGTGCTGAGGACATTCCTGGGCCAAAGCTTATTCCTGACAAGGATGCTTGGGTACTGGAGGAGGCTTGAACACAAAGGCAGTACAGAGGCAACTGATAGCTCATGCATTGCTTACTTTTGTGGTTTCATTATTAATTGCTTTTACTGCTTCAACATCTGTTCCTTGCCAGGTATTCTGTGATGGGCTGGAGACACAGGGAGGAAGCCAAGTCCAGCCCTACACAGGATTCACTCACAAGGTCGCAACACATCTCTCTCCTAAACAATGAGACAAGGACACTGCTGGGACAGCAATGACAAAGAACTCTCCAAAGGAAGCCAAAGAGGGGGCAGCAGCCCCTCCTGCAGTGAAGTAGGATAAGGGAAGGACAAAAACTTTGGACATGGAGATCACTTTCACAGCTGCCCTTTCAGCTAAATTTCTGGGTTTGATGGACACCCCCTACAGGCTGCCCCTAGGATTATTTTCTAACAGTGTTTGTGAAATTATAATATTATTACATCACACCCCCCATTCTCTTTCCTTGCCAAAACCCTTCCCACGCAGGCCATTTTGTTCTTCAAATTCATGGCCTCTTTTTCTTTAATTGTTGTTTTATGCTGTATACACACACACACACACACACACACACACACATGCACACACACATATTCCTAAATACATAAACACAACTTGTTCAGTCAGTCTGTTACCTATGTGTGTATAATTTCAGAGCTGAGCATTTGTTATTGGACAGCCAATTGGAGGCTATTCCCTGGGGAAGACAATTACCCCTACTCTCAGCATCCCCCAGTTGTTCATAGTTTTTCATTTAGGCTTAAGATATCAGCAGCAACAATGGATATGATAAGATAGAAGGGGCAATGCTACTACTTTTATATGATGGCACATTCCTTTAATCCTAGCACTATCTCTGAGTTTGATACCTCTGAGTTTGATATCTCTGAATGTGAGGTCTACATAGAGAGTTCAAGACCAAGGCTACACAGTGAGACACTGTCTCAAAAGGAAAAAGGAAAAAAAAGAGGTCCAGTCTGCAAGGGCTTGTCCAGCTCCCAACCAAGCAACTGTAACATGCTTCTGAAAGCATTCAAGGTAAAGCGTTTAGCTTAGAAATTCCCATGGCTGCTTCATCCGTATAGATGGCTACATGCAGCAGCCTCAGTTGACATGACAACCCTTATTCTTTCCCAGCCTTAGAATTCAGCCTTGTAGTAACCAACCTTAGTCTTCATGTGTTCCTACTCAGAGCATACCAAAGAATGATGTCTTTTTTATATAATTTATTTTATAAGTAAAAAGAAAACATTGGGTGCATCCTTCAGTAACCCCCAGTACACTTATCAAAGAGCTCTGGGAAGAAGGTATGTGGGGATCCACAGCATTAACACACATTGAAAAACTATTTCCTGAGAGGAGGGCTTTCTTTAGATGGGTTCCTCTTTTGGGGGTAAATTCAATGCTAGAAAAACAGCCAAGGGAAAAGAAACCTCTTAAAGGAATATACCACAGAAAATACAATCCAATCGATACAGATTTTAAAAGAATTCTTGAACAACGTATCTGTTTCTAAGCGTTCTTACTTAGTATAGTTTGGCCTGAGGAAAGCTTTCCTATTTTTCAGTTAATCCAAAAACAACTTTCTGAAATGACACATGATCACTTGAGCGCTGCCTGTGGCCTGAGCTGAGACGCTTTCCAGTTATAAATATTCATGGAGTAACTGCCCTGTACTTTGCCCTTTTAACATGTTGGTCATGATAAGGAAGGTGTTTGGCAGACACTTAATTGTACTTCATTAATTTGACCATTTTCCCAGTACTAGTATCTTATTAATAAGCCTTTACATCATAACAATTTTCTTCCTTTCAAATTTTAGAATTCTAACCACTGTCTAGAGTACTAAGCTTCTTGTTTAATTGAAATATTCCTCAGACCTTGAAGCAATCACATAGATGTCCATATCCGCCTTCTTAATGATTTTCTGTTTAGGATTTCACACATTTGTTAAAAAAAATCTTCAGACAATCATGAAGAATCAGTTACAGAGCTTCAATATGCAAGGAAGAGGTGTTTTTCTCAAATGTCAGCAATGACAAACCCAAGTTTTAGGAAGGACAATACTTGTTGAGGGTTGGTGCAGATGGTGGCCCTCTAGTTTTGACTGGCAAAACAGTTGTAATCGGAAAGTTCTTATCCGTTCCTTTCAGAATCTGAGACACCCAATGGAGTTACTCTAGAGGCAAAACTAAACCATTTCTGAACATGCACTCTGTTGATCACAATTTCTTTGGCATAGTTATAATTGTTTCTTAATTTAAAATCAGATTAGCAGTTTCTATAAATTTGGAATTACAGACAAATAAACAGACTGACAGAATAAAGTACACACAGAAGAGGCCACTAAAGAAACCCACCTGAATGACCACGAATTTCCCTTTCAGGGGAAAAGGGTTAAGTGCCCGTTGAAGAATCTGAAACCACAAAAGCAGAATCCAGAGAAAACTGTCCTTTTTCTATGTAGCTCTTGACCTTCAGTTATTTTCTGTCCCAGCCTTGTTAGCCAAGTCTTCGTAATTTAAACATCTTTAGCACTAAAGCCGTCATGTATTTACATGAGCAAGTGCTGACCCATCTAGTATAAAGGCTTTTCTACAGTCTTGTAAATTTTATACTTCTCAGACCAAAATTTAGCTTCTTCTAAATTTGAATACCATCTGGTTTTATCCATCACACTGTGCCCCTGACACTCTCCCTAACACACATTGTAGGACTTGAAATCAGTTTGTCAGATAATTTTATTAATTTTTATAATTTTATTAATTTTTGCTGTGGGGGAAGAGAGGAGGATTAAAAGAGACCAATTCAAGAGACTTGGCTTTTCTTTCACCACTGCAGAAACTGATCCTGACCCCTGTCTCTCCGTCCTGAAGCCAGACTTGGGGATGCTGGTCTCCTGACAGATTTCCCACTGTGGAGAACATCAGAATGATGACCTGAAAAAAGCTTCAGAAAAACCAACTTACTCATTCTCTCTGGATCACTCTGAGGTTGGGAGAAAGTTAATCCTACTAGGGAAATCATATTTGTCTTGCCTCTCCATTTAAAGGTCATGGTCAGAAATACGTATTTATGAGCACATGTTGCTCAAGCTCTCTAATCTCCATTTGCCACATCTGATGGCTCAGGATGAAGATTCCATGGATAGGTTTCTTCAGCCATTAGTGCTGGATCTGGAAAGTTCTAAGCAAAGACAGACCGGTGGCCTTGTCCTCAGTCAGACTACCTTTGGCCATATTATTCCAAATTAAGAGCAGAGTTAGAACCTTCATCAACAGAAACTCCTATAACCAACTGGTTATAATTACCTCTAATGCTTTCTAAGACTTCTTCATATCCTCCATACCTACAAAATGCCCCACCCTGGTTTACCAGCTTCTTCATTGTGTCTTATTAACCTCTCGGTATAACTGGGAGAGTGACCCAGGGACTTTATCCTCTGAAATCTGACAGTCATTCCAAAGTTAGGTGCTTTCCAGGGATTGGTAGGCTACCTGTCTCACTACAGTAAGACCTTGTGCATCCATTATCTGCTTGCTTATGATTAATGGGTGAATGACTCCTCCTGATCTGGCAGAGTTTATTCTAGAACTGTGTAGCGACTCACAACTTCCTAAGACCACTCTTTCCCTTTCATGCAACAGATATGTGCTCTAAACAGGTATCTAAAGACTGAAGAGCAGAATGCACATGTCAACTCTGAGACTCACAATTAGAACACAGATGTCCCAAGAGTACCAGTCACAATTCTTCAGTAAACAACGAGGAGAATTTTCAAAACTAACTAAAGTTGCCAGGGGGAAACATCGATATAAGCTCAGATCCCAAGACTGCGTGGGGGTGAGAATGTGGGAGAGAAAAGATCAATAGCTTTTCTCAAAAAGAAATGAAGTCTACACTTTTCTTACGACAACCTACAGTATGTTCTTCCAATCATATATAATAAGATTACAGCTTTCCTAATTTTCAGATGCTTCATAATTAAATTTCTACTCTTGAAACGATAAGGTCTTTTCTCTGCTTCAGAACTTTTTTTTTTAATTGGGAGCAGTTGAATATTTTCATGACCAAAACTTTAAAAGCCTGAGTTATTACAAAAGCATAAGAAAAAATGATTATATTTGAGTTGGGGGAAACTCTTCTCCACTGTTGAAATACCGCAAGTCCCTGAGCTATTATAAATAATTCTAAAATAAATTTGCAAAGAGAGAACTTGAGTTTATCTCAGACTAGACTTTTGCATTTCATTTAAGAACTGCGTGTGCATCATCATTAAAACTGTGACCATAAGAATTTTGACTGAACACTAAACATGTTGCTGTGACAACATAATTTTTCATACTTTTTAAGGTTGAAATAATCTTTTATAGAAATTTTACATCAAGTGACATCTTTTTATCTTAATAATTTGTTTCATTTACTACCATAATATATCTTGTATGTTGTCATAAGAAAATCAATTTGCTTTTATAAACTTATTATCTATAATTCTACCACATCCATGTTGCCCTCATGCCTTCTTATAATCCAGTAAAATTGATTTGAAGCATGATTAAGGGTAGATTAATCCGAACTGGGAAGGATTTTTGTCCTTTAAATTCATACTTACTTGTTAAGTCATCAGTATCCACCTCACATAAAAAAGACAGCTAAGACAGTGGGCTGCTCGATAACTTTCATTTCCTTATCTGACTCTTGAAGAAAACATGTAACACATAAACATCTAAGATCAGAATGATGTGCTAATACATGCTAATAATATTATTTATTATTTATACCAATGCTTCTGTTGCAAATAGCAGACAATTCTACCTAGCTTATATAATAGTGGTGCTGCACTGTTTCCAGAGACCTAAAGTAGGACACATTTTAAGGTTGGCTTGTGCTGTAGTTTTAGTGCCCACTGAGAAGCCAGTATCTGCCTTCACTGTCTTTCATTATTTTTGCTTTATTTTAAGACTGTCATTACCTATGTTAAATGTTCCTCTTCACCCCAGACCTGGATCATATAAAATCCTTAGGGCTTACTTCCTTGTGGTCCTCTCGGGAGACTGGCTGTTACAACTGTGCTTGGCTCTGTGTTCCCATAAGTATGACTAAAGTCATAGTAGTATAATATAACAAACTACCTGTCTCAGTTATGGTCTCTATTGCTGTAAAGAGACACCATGATCATGGCAACTCTTATAAAGAAACATTTATTTGGGGCAGCTTACAGTTTAGAGGTTCAGTCCATGATCATCATGGAGGGGAGCAAGGCAGCATCCAGGCAGACATGGTGCTGGAGAAGGAGCTGGGTGTTCTTACCTCTTGACCCACAGGCCAGGAAGTGGTCTGAGACACTGGACAAGGCTTGAGCATAGATATGAGACCTCAAAGCCCACCCCCATAGTGAAACACTTCCTCCAACAAGGCCACATGTACTCTAACAAAGCCACACCTCCTAATAGTGCCACTCCCTATGAGCTTATGGATGCCAATTCATTTAAACTACCATAATAATAAAGTGTTTGCTGTTAGGAGCTGATGAATACAGAGTGTGGGAATGAAGAGGGCTTGGTTGTTCATTGCCATGTTTATTTCAAGTATCCTGGGCCAGGCTGGCTCCTAACTTCTAACGGGGAGAACATAAAATAATAAGCAGCTAAGAGTATTTTTTTAAAAATTAAAAAGAAAGAAACACTGTGTCCTTGAAAACAGCTAAAAGGTCAACCGTTTCCAACAGAGGTTACTGCTGTACCTCCTACAGTATAAAATGCCCAGGTGGTTTACTTCTATTGCCAAAAATGTTGCGATAGAAACAGTTTGGATAGCTTTCTGTGCTTTTCCGAGTGGGTCCATACGGCATTGTTCTTACACAATGTCCGCAGCCCTTGATGTCCCGTAAATGAAGGAGGAAGATGTCCTCAAATTCCTCGTTGCAGGAACCCACTTGGGTGGCACCAACCTTGACTTCAGATGGAGCAGTACATCTACAAATGGAAAAGCGACAGCTTCCACATCATCAATCTGAAGAGGACCTGGGAGAAGCTGTTGTGTGCAGCTCGGGTTATTGTTGCCATTGAGAACCCTGCTGATGTCAGCGGCATCTCCTCCAGGAGCACTGGGCAGCGAGCGGTGCTGAAGTTTGCTGCCCCCAGTGGAGCCATTCCGATTGTTGGCCCTTTCACCACAGGGACCTTTACTAACCAGATCCAGGCAGCCTTCTGGGAGCCACGGCTTCTGGTGGTGACCAATCCCAGGGCTGACCACTAGGCCCTCACAGAGGCATCTTACGTGAGCCTGCCCACCATTGCTCTGTGTAACACAGACTCACCTCTGCGCTACGTGGACATCACGATTCCACGCAACAACAAGGGAGCTCCCTCAGTGGGACTGACGTGGTGGATGCTGGCAAGGGAAGTATTCCACGTGCGTAGCACTATCTCCCATGAGCACCCATGGGAGGTTATGCCTGGTCTTTACTTCTACAGAGACCCAGAGGAGACTAAGAAGGAAGAACACGCTGCTGCTGAGAAGGCTGTGACCAAGGAGGAATTTCAGGGCGAAGGAACCACGTCAGCTCCTGAGTTCACTGGTGCTCACCCAGAGTGGGGCAGACTGTCTGAGGGTGTGTAGGTGACCTCCATACCCATTCAGCAGTTCCCTACCGAAGGCTGCCCAGCCAGTCACTGAGGACTAGTCAGCAGCTCCCACAGTGCAGGTCACTGAGTGGGCTGGAGCCACCACTGAGTGGTCCTCAGCTCCTCTGCAGACACCTGAGCAGAGGAATAAAAGTGGAAGAAAATAAAGTTCCTACATGCTGAAGAAAGAAGAAAGAAAGAAAGAAAGAAAGAAAGAAAGAAAGAAAGAAAGAAAGAAAGAAAGGAAGGAAGGAAGGAAGGAAGAAAGGAAGGAAGAAAGAAAGAAAGAGAAAGGCAGTTTGTATCCTGAATGATGGTTAAGGCATTTGCTGTATGTTGGCATCCCTCGAGATCTGTCACAAACATCTGACAGAACAGTTTATAACCTTAGCTCAGGTTCCCTGTGCTCTGTGAATGTGACCATTAGTGGTATTCTTCTTCTTAGACTATCTGCAGTTTAGAATCATTTTGCTGCAATTTGATTGTGTACCACGAACAAATGGCTTAGGTACCTATTTAAGACATATCAAAGAACTGGTTCCAAGTTCTCCCTGTATCCCTCTGTGGCCACTTGTTCCAGGGCCCTTTCTGGCTGGCACACCTCTGGGTCCTCCCAGATGACGCCTAGCCCAGGGAGCTGGGCTACTCTTTCCCATATAATACAAACATTTTGGTTGCCCTCTCTTTTTACCTTTGGGTCTTTGGGCTGCTGCACGGGGTTCCCTCTCTCCCCTCTCCTTCCCCGACCCCCTATCCCCACAAGGCTCAGGGCTGCGTCCACTCTGGACTCTCCCAGGTGTCCCTGCCTTTAGCCATGCTGTCCCGCATGTCTGTAATAAACTCTCTCGTCCACCACACCTAGTCACAGTTGTGTTCGTTTCCTCTTCCTTCTTATTTCCTTTTCCATTCAGGAGCCACCAGCCAGTGGGGTTGTAAGGAGGGGTGTAATCTTTATAAAGTGGGGGCAGCTAGTGAGAGGAAGCTAGATCATTGGAGGCATATCCATCCCCCTAATGTCTTCCTTTTCTTGCTTCCTGGTCACCACAGCGTGAGAAGGGTGCTGCAGTATGTTCCTGTCATAATGCACTGTATCGGCACAAATCTAAAGAAACAGAAACAGTTAACAATGGACTGAGATCGCTCACGCAGTGAGTTAAAATAGACCTTTCTACTCTCTCTGCTGATGCAATACTTGCTAGCTGTTCTTTAGACTGTGCTTGCTGCTGCTGTGGCTTGAATGTGAGCTGTCTCCCAGAGGTGCTCAAGTTTGAACACTTCAGTCAGCTGTACTGTTTGTAAAGGCTGTACAACCTTTCTGAGAAAGAGCCTTGCTGCAGAAACTGAGTTGCTGGGAGCAGACCTCGAGATTCATAGTCCAGCCCCACATCCTTTTGACGTCCTGTGTGCAGATGTTAGCCAGCCTCCTGCTCCCAACACATACCTTCTTCAACCATTACGATGTTTACCACCATGACTCACCACAGTCCTCTGAAACTACACACTCAACAAGCCTTTTCTCCATTAAGCTGCTCTTGTTGATGTATTTTATCAAAACATAAAAAACAAATCAAATACTTACTATATACTTATAAGTTAATAAACTTACTATATAGTTAATAAACATTAAAACATACAGCTCACATCACAGATCTCCATACAAAACAGTCAAAGTGCTGCTTACTGTTTCCCAAAACAAACAAATATTGTCTCCTCGAGTATTTACTAAATCTAAATATAATCCCTTCAATTGTTAGTATTAAAAAGAAATTAGGATGCAAAGGCTTCAATGGAGGCAGGCGACAGAGAATGTTGGATAGTGCTGATCTCTCCCAGGCTGATCTCACCCATATGCTTCCGACTCACCCTTGCAGTCCTCAGGCCAGTTAAACACTTCCTACACCTTCTGAATTTTCCAGCTTCCTTGCATCGACTGAAGCCACAATGACTGCACCTTCACTACTACTTAGTGACATCAAATACAGAATGCACATGACCTAAAGCATTGTTGCTTTTACCATGAGTTGGAAGGCAAGGGCTCTCTGACAACATACAGCTTCAGGAACAGTGTCAATCATAAGACCAAATGTTGGGTCTGTAGAAAAAATGAGTTTGTCTGCATTGCTAATGTCATAGTCCACATTTCGCTGTTTTCAACTAAGAATATTTTAAAGTGAGATGCACTGTATAACCATGTCTTGAAGTGTAGTTTATTGGTTACTTTGATTAAAGTAAACTGAATAAAAGATGTGATTAATTTCTGCTCAAATCTTTCTTGAAGAGAGACTCTTAAAGAATTGCTTGGATCAGAACTAACGCTCTTTTAAAACTTGTAGCAAAGGCTGTCTGACCTACATTTAATAAAGTAATGAAAAACAGAAAGAGAGAGGGAGACAAAAGGGAACAGAGGAGAAAGAGACTATATCACCGTGACACTTAATCATGAACGCCTCCTTTCATGTCTTCTGCTACCACTTTGAAAAGGTCTCTGGAGGAGCAAAGAGCTACTTCTGAGGCCGAGTGATGGGACAATGCAGGCATCTGTCATATTTCCTTGACCTGCAAAGCCACTTTTGTTCCTATTCACTTTCTTTTTTTATTGGATTTTTTTTTTTGTTGAGAAAAGGAAAAAAAAAAAACAAGTTTCCGCC
>NC_022021.1:22924699-22936060 GCF_000317375.1 Microtus ochrogaster
TATATTGAAGAGGTATGGAGAGAGTCCTATTCACTTTCAAATGCTTAATGAGCCTGCAAAATAAACCATCAAAAGGAATGTATTCTTAGGAGGAGTTTAATAACATTGCTGTCACAAAAAAATTAAAAAACCCAGAGTTTAAATCAATAAAAAAGTGTTGTCGTATAAACTTATTTATGTATGACTTACCTACAGTCAGATGTACCCATTGTAAAGATGCAGTTTCAAGGAATTTCATACACAGCACACACCAATGTCAGTCAGGATGTAGAACATCCTCTGACTTCAAAAATGCTCTGCTCTGTCAATTCCGTGGGACGATGTTGTTAAGTAATGTGTTTTTGAGTCTCCTCCCTTGCCATAAACAGCAGATAGGTCTCTTCAGTCTTCACACACAGTCGGGTACCGCTTTCCTAGGCTATGATTGCCATAGACTAGGTCCTAATGAGAGTCTGTTGCCACGGAGCATCCAATCCAGGCTAGCATTTGAAACGTGACATCCCCAGGGGGGAGTCGAAAGGGGTGTTTTAATCTGCCTGGCATATTCTGAAGCTCTAAAGGTCTCCTGCTAAGGCTAAAGGGTAGATAGATAATTAGCACAGAGGAGAGCTCAGGAAAAGAAGAAACAAAAATAGAGAGACATAAACATTACTAAAAATCTTATCACTTTTGTTCATTTGCATAAAATTATATATGCATTGTACACTTAAATACAGGTTGAACATGCAATTTAAAACATAAAATTATAACACCCCAATGCTCACAAGTTTTTTGTAAAGCCTTACTGAATGTTTTTAAAAACAAGTTTTATTTCATATTGAATATTTTTCTTCTACCTTAAAAACACAAACAAATTAAAGGCCCCCACATTATTGACTGATGGAAATGGGGATGAGGTTTGGAGTGAAAAGTGCTTTCCAATGTAAAGCTAGCATTCTCTTCCAAAGCATGTGGCCCTGCTGCCTCTCCGCAGATCAATAGCAGACGCCAGGGGGGCTTCCCTGACACAGCTTTCTAGGACACAGAGAGAAGTGGAAAAGTCAGACACCAGACACGGATTGACGTCCTGATCCTAAGCCTGTGCATCTCTGGCGGGTAGGATCTGTGACAGCATTTCCAAATCATCAGGATCCTACGGCAGCCCTTCTCAAGGCAGCGTCAGTAAGTCTGGTGCTATTTGTCCTTCCAGGTTTTCCCAGGGTGGACAAACACGCCACATGAAAATAAACTGCCTGAACAAGAGGAGGGATGAAAGTAAGAAGTAACGGGAGAGGGAACACATTTGGAACTGAATCGTTTTGTACTGGATATGGGCTAGTAATGAAGCATCAATGGGAAAAAAAATCCCTTGTGATTTTGATAGTGCTTCCTTATCAAAATGTAAAACCTTATATACATTACATAATAAAAATTTGACTGAAGATTTGTTTTAAACATGACAACATTAAATATCTTGGGAAAAATAATAAAGGAAAAGTGTCATACTTAGTCACTTTTTAAAACAGTAAAGTAATATATATTTATATATACAATAAATTATATATGATGTTTCATATGCCAAGTTTCCATTTAAAATTATAAAAATATAATTATAGCATATTTTATAACATACATATTTATGTCACAATTAGGTCACACTGAAGTAATACTTTTTATACTCTCTAGTGTTGGCTATTGGAGTAGTTCCAATTTTTGGTTATTTAAACATTGTGATGAATACAATCAAATTTATTTCCTTATAAAAATATATTTCCCCATGTATTTTATGTGGACAATTACTGAATTTGAATGTAAAAACATTATGCTTCCTGTGTATTTTTAATTTGTTTTATAAAATATAATAGTCTCTATTGTTCAATATTGGAAATGTGTGTCAATATCTTCACAAATATTTCCAATTTTTAGACCATTATTTCCTTAGAAAGCAACCAGATACAGGCGAAATGGTTTGGTTTATGTTACTGCAGTATTTTTCTCATCACCCAAAAATTGGTCATAATTCAAGTGTTCAAAAATGGAAAAGCAGTTAAACAGCATTGTTATTCAATAAGCATACATAAAACATCATTAAAATGAGTTCTAAAACATGTTAATAGCAGTCCAAAGGTCAGGATATGGTATACACAATCCAAGTTGTATGTATATTCATATTGTTGTGTGTTTATAGAAGAGGGCTAGGAAGAAGCACATCAAATGTGTGCACCCCTTCTGTATTCCAACACCCTCCCTCTACTAAGAGTCCCTCACCCCCGACAATGCCCCTTTCCTGGTTTTCTGTCTTCTCCAACTGCTCCAAATTAAATATACAAATATAATAATTCAACATTAGTGTTCACATACTAGTGAGAGAGCATGAAGTAGAAACTTCCTACCCTGTCTCACTGAATGGCACAGGAGAATGTTTTCCATACATTTACTTACCAATTTCACTTTTCTTTACACCTGAATAAAATTCCATTGTGTATATATGCCACATTTTCATTACATAATTTTAATTCTGATCTGGTACTTCCTAATCTTTTTCTATAAACATGTGTGTGCATAAATTTATAGTTTGGGTCATTTCATACATATAATTTGGGGCTTGGACTTTTCTTAGTAGTATGCCATATTATAAAGTTGTGTATTGCCAAATAAAAATACCAATGTCAAGTGTAGCCTATTTCTCCTCAAGTTGTTGATTGGAAGTTCCAAGAGACACAAAAGAAATAAATCATGCCTGTATATAATTTTAAGGAATAAATAGTATAATAAAAAACAGCATATAATTTTTTGAAAAGCTAATGTGTACAATGCTTATGCCAAAGGAGATCACTTCAAAACTCAGAACAGTGCAGTCTATTGCTGGTGCTCTTGGTTGTCCCCAATAACTCAATAGTAAGACCCTGTTGCTGGACTCATAGGACACAGAAAGATCAAGCATGTAATGAACCTGTAAGTCCTTCCTGCTGGCTCACTTTTATAACAACAAAAGGAGTTATGCTGGCTGTGGAAGGGGAAAAATCATCTACAGCTCTACCCAGTTGTGTACCTTGCAAACTCCAATAATGACGGGTGTGGCAAGACACACTATAGGTAAAATAGTGTCCATTCATTTTCTGATGTGATTGAAGGCCCATAGGTAAAATAGTGTCCATTCATTTTCTGATGTGATTGAAGGCCCATAGGTAAAATAGTGCCCATTCATTTTCTGATGTGATTGAAGGCCTGCTGGACAGCAGGAAACTTGCTCCTGGTGCTATAAATCTGGCTGAGACCATGAGGTGGAGGAACCCATGGACCCAAGGGTGAACTTACTACTAAATGGACATGCTACCAAACTGCCTTCTAAATTTGTCTTTGTACTCACAAATTATCACAGCTCTCAGTCCACAGCAGAGAACCACGTTTGTACACTGAATCTCGTCAAAGTGCAAGAGTGTCAGCAGTGTGTTCAGTCATCAATAGGACACCTAGATCTTACACCTTCGCCCAAAGGGTCAGAGAACACGTGGAAGAAGGAGCATGAGGACTGCAGCAGACAGAAGCTGGGCACCTGGAGAAGCAGTGCGCTCAGGACCACTGTGCTAATGAACTCACAGCAGTTACGGTGGCCTGCACACGACCTACACAAAACTGACCTAGTCGATATTGCAGCATGGGTAAAGGAGGGCGCATAAGGCCCCATGCCGAGCTCTTGACAGCTCATAGAAATTCCTCAGTCAAAACGCCACGACACCTGAGCAGTGACAGATATATTACCCGGTGCGAGAAAGGACACAAGATAAACAACAAAACCCACTTTAGTAGTTTTATTAACAGAGAGAAGGGGAAACGACGGGAGTGCACAGGCCTGTCTGAAAGTAACGTGGTGAGAGAGAGTGGAGTGGGCATATCTGCTTTTTTAAAGGCCGTTTAGCACATGCACAGAGGGGCTCATGCAGCTACATCAGGCAAAGATTAAGTGACCACACTGTGCCTAGATAGTAGGACCTAAGGCCCTAGGGTGATTAAGCATTCTGCCTGAATGCTGATGGCCATGGGACTCTGGATATGATAGAAGTAACAGCCCACCCTTTTGTTTATTATAAAAATTGGGGGGGGGTGGTTAAGGATAGCAGGTGGGCAAGAATAGGGTCTCTTGAAACTGCTTCAGGCTCACTTGGTGGGTGTTGGTCATGTCTGGGGACTTGTCCTGAGGTTGCTGAGTCTTCCTCATTGTGTAAGCTCTGTGGAATCATCTGGCTGATTGCTTAGATCCAACAATATGTTGCTGAAGCAAAACATGAACTTTAGAAAATTTTCTTTAGATCCTGGTAACTGAGAGAGGAGGGTCCCAAGATGGAGGGGGTTTCCCCAGGGGGTCTCAGGATGAGGGAAGAAAGTCCTAATACCAGGGAAGAGTTGAATGGCACTTACCTTGGGTGATTTTGATCTGTTCAGATGGGTCCAATTTGACTCCCTGGAGCTTATAAGAATTTTTAAGTTTGTAAAAGAAATAGGTTTTTGACATTAAGAAGCGAACAAAGGGAATTTAAAATCATGAGCTTATGGTTGGTGTTTAGTACTCTGCTAGAGTTGGGTGATTAGCTTATCAGAACTTTATAGGTTAGTGTTAAGGTCCTGGACAGTCACTTAGTGAGGAGAGAGAAAGAAGGGAGGGAGGGAGAGAAGGAAAGAGAGACAGATTATTAATTTAACCTTTTAAGGCACCTGTTTTTTTTTTCCAACACCATGATATCACCTAATGTCCAGGAGACAAAGGTGGCTGATTGCTGAGAGCATTCAATAATAAACCTGTTATATTAAAATCTGTTTTGTGAGTCTCCTTTTTGAGTCTGGATTGTGAATGTCTCTGGAGTGTTACTGTTTCTTACCATCTGGGCATCTCTGATAGCCTTTGTTCCTCTGGCTCTGTGGCTAATGGTGGTCCCTGTAACACCAGCTGAATAATTAATTGGAAATTTGAATATGTCATTGGAGACATGGGGAAATTGGTAAAGCAGACAGGAGAAAGTGGAGGTGGGGATCAGGAAGGAAAACATATAGGGATCCCAATCCAGGAGAGTTGAATATGGCTGTGGAGTGAGACTTCATCCTTCTGGAACTGGAGACAGAGCTGTTGATCTCGGTGTCCTCTGGGACTTAAGGGAACAGGTTTGAGCTGCTGTGTATGAAAAGAGATTATCCTGAGGTGGAGGAGTAGAGGGTTGGAGGTGAGATAGGTGAGGGAGGCCCTCCAGTTTAGCAGCTGTGGGGGTTACAAGAACTACTTTAAAGGGGCCCTGTCATTTAGGGGAAAAAGGTCAGGACTGTTGGTGTGGAGGAGAGGAAGGACCTGATCTCCATGTTGACTCGAGATGGGTAGGGGTTGGCACATGATTGAGGTAGAGAGTGGTCGATAAAGTTCCATAGTAGGGGATGGAAGTCATACAATAATGGGGTAATAGGTGATCAGGGAGGAGTGAGGGTTCAGATGAGAGACTAGGGATCAGAAGGAAAGACAAAAAAGAAATGCAAAGAGTCCAATGTAAAGACCTTGTTAAGAAAAGAGTATAGACTTTTTTCAGAATAAGGAATGTCTTCCCTTTGTTCCTATAAAATGGAACAATATGAACTTTGAACTGCTGTGAGGATTAATGAACTGTAAATACATTAATATGCACACATAAAATGATTTGCACACATTACACATATGTGAAAATGTCAAAATGATATCCCAAAAAATGTTTAAACAAAATCTTGGAAAGAAGTCAATCGAACTTCTAGGGAAAAATACACTGACAAAATTTATAATTTATTTATAGTAATATAAATAAAATTGATTTATATATAAATATGCTTATATTTATATTTTTACTGTGATTTTTAAATGATATGCCATGCTGAGAACAGCTGTACAAAAGTAATATGCTGAAACACTTTTCTTGTTTGTTTGGTTTGAATTTTTTGTTTGCTTGGTTGGTTTTTTGTTTGTTTATTTGTTTGCTTTTGTTTTGTTTTGTTATGAGACAGGGTTTCTCTGTGTATCTCTGGCTTTCTTGAAACTCACTCTGTAGACCAAAATGGCTTCAAACTCACAGAGATTCACCTGTAACTGTCTTCCAGGCACTGGAATTGAAGACATGTGCCACCAGGCTGCTGAAATTCTTAAAAGATTGGAAATCATGGGACTGGAGAGGTTGCTCAGAGGTTAAGAGTACTTGTTCTCACAGAAAACTTGTGTTTAGCTCCCAGCCTTATGTGATGGTTAACAGTCCTCTGTAATCACATTCCAGAGGATCTTGTGCCTTCTTCCTTCTATGGACTGAGCATACACCAAATGCACAGATATACATGCAGGCAAAATAATCATACACAATGTAAAAATAAAAAGATCTTTATTAAAAGATAAAAAATTGTGGCCATAAAGCTATGTCTTGACAACTCTAAAAAATTTTTAATAAAGTGGAAATTTTATGTATAAATGTAGATTCTTCAATTACATTAAAATGTCTTAAAGACTTGATAATTATTTGTCTCAAATTTTTTAAACATAGAAGTTGGACATGCTATTGGCAAAAAACTGAAATAATTGAAAAGGTTTTAAGGAAATATTCTTTATTCTCATCCCATTTTCTACATTCTTCCATACATGTTCATACTCACAAAACATACAATGAAACAAATAATGGAATTATGATAAACATATTTTACTATGCATGATTATTTTTTATTCTCCATCTTAATAATCATTACCTTCTGTTTTATTACTTTATGATTTTATTCTATTATTATCTCATTATTTTAAAATTAAGTTATTTTCAGTAAAGAAAAGAAAGCTGTGTCCTGAAACCAGTCTTCCTTTGTAAGAGAGGGTTCTACAGGAATCCATTCTGTAGAGAATAAAATCTCATGAGTTTTAGTAATGGACACAAGGGTATCCCACTAGCACAAAAACACTCTCCAGGGCTTTCATTGCCCTTCCTATTGATAAGATAGAGCACATAAAATATTAAAATCTGTCCTACAGGCATTTGGCTAAATGTATAGCTGTCTAGGGCCAAAAGTGCATTCATTGATTTCAAAATTAGAATCTATTTTTATGCTTTTCAGCTTTCTGTGGTGACCTTGAAACATGAGTGTTTGATTTAGGTTTAATGGTTATGGCCACCAATCTCATGACTCAACAGAAGCAATTTCCTCAACTCCTAAGAATAGCGAGTTGGGAAGGCCACCCACAACCAGCTAGCTTGTCCCTTGGGCTGTCACTGTTGGGGAGGGGCAGGGGGCCTAGTGACTTTTAGGTAGATCTAGAAGTATGCTTAGTGCATCTCTAATTCAGCAAGATACCTGCACAAACGAAGAGATTTTTCCAGCTAGATGCCGTCCTTCTACAGGTAATGTCATAAAGATTCTATACACTAATTTAAAAACAATCCCTGGCTCAGTAATCACCCAAATAAAGGCCTGAGGGTCCTGTGGCCCATGGCAAAGTTGCTACTCCAGTGGTCTAGGACTGAGTCTGTAGTCTCCTAACCTTTGTGCTGCATGGCCTTTCATGTGATATTTATTAATCCTTTGTTTGATGCTGAGCACAAATTGAAATGTGGCCAGTAATTGCTAGATCTATCTACAACATTAATTATGGTTCCCCTGAGAATGTTTTCCCCTTGACACCTTAATTTCATCACAAATTATCAAAATTCTATACTTTAATGCATTGGTTAATCAAAAGGTTTAGCTGATGTTATAGTCAAAGCCTGTAGGGTACAAGGAAACACTAAGGAAGACCCCAGACTCAAATTGTATGCAAGAACAAAGAGTGATTAATATTCCAGGATGCACATGTACAAAATGGCGACAACCCTGAGAGAAGCATGCAAGCTCCTTTGAAACACAGCTAAGGGAAGCTTCAGGGTCATCAGTTACATTAGTATATTTCTAATTGGCTGAGGTTAGTATTACCACTTTTGGATACATCTGCACAAGCATGGACATGACTCAGAAGGGGGTTTCTGGGTTTCCTTGAAGTACTATGAAGCTGGCTTAGGCCCTCTCTGTTTGTTCTTTTACTCCACCCTGACTGTAAGGGCCTTGTAGACAAATGGCCCTTTGTTGATACAGAAAAGTTTAACTCCTTCAAGTCAAGTAAAATGTCTTGGAGACAGCAGAGACAGCAGTGGGGATTTGCCACAGCAGCTTCACTGCAACTAACTGTTTGAAAGAGAAGTTCTTTGCTCAAAAAGAAAAAGAAAGAAAAGAAGAAAAGAAAAGAAAAGAAAAGAAAAGAAAAGAAAAGAAAAGAAAAGAAAAGAAAAGAAAAGGATAACCAAAAAGCAGAGAACAGAAAAAGAGCCCCAGCAAACGTTGGAAGAAAAAGAACAGGGATAAAAACCTGATAGGATTAAAAGCAAATTGCTCGTTGGCACCTGAGGGTGGATTTCCCAGAGGGTGTGGCTTGACCTTGGGGGCAGGGCAGGAGGTAATTAAGACCTGAAGAGGATGTTTCTAAAGCAGAAAGTACCTCCAACCCTGGTCAGAGTACTTGAACATTCAGTCAAATGCACAAAGGTTGGAGAGATGCTATTCCAGTAATATGTAACAATGTTGGGGTACCAAAGTCATCCCATGACCAAATGAAGCTTGAGAGATGGAGGTTTTCAGTGTGTGACCCTTGGATCTCTGACAATAACCTTGTGCTGAAACTCCTGGGCTGGAGCCGATGTCCCTATAGTTTAAAAAGTCCTCCGCACATTGGTGTTCTAATGTCTCAGATACCTGGACTATGATGCTGTGCCAAGTATACTTAACAGATAGGAACTTTGTAATCAATGGCAGGATAAAGTCAGGCAGGAATAGAATGGGACAAGCAAGTTGGTGGTGGAGGAGGAGGTCTTCTCTCTTCCTTATTGTCAATGGAAGAGGTTAAGCAATAAGAGCCCCAGCCCACACTCCACCCAACCACCACACACATAATAGCTTTTGGAGCTATTTTGTTTTGTTGGAGAGAAAGGTCAGATAAAATTGTGAGTGACACTCGGATATAGGGACTTCTAAGTCTCCATTTTTTATTTGTTTGTAGGCTGAAGCTGCTCATTTGTTTCACAGCCAGCAGACCCAAATAATAACACAGAAACTATATTAATTACAACACTGTTTGACCTATAGCTCAGGCTTCATATTAGCTAACACTTACATCTTAAATTAACCTGTTTCTATTCATATATATATTAGCCTAAGGCTGTGGCTTACTGGTAAAAATCTGGCATCTCCTTCGGCAGTTACATGGCATCGCTTTGACTCTGCCTACTCTCTCTATACATCTCCATTCGGATTTTCCCGCCTGGTTTTAGTCTACGAAGCCATTGGCCAAAACAGCTCCTTTACTAACCAATGGTAATAAAACATATTCGTAGCATAGAGGGGAATCATGTATAATTTATTGTTCTTTTTAATTTAATGTATAAACTCATGAAATTTCTTAGAACTCAGTGACAAAAACACCAACTCAACAATTATATGATTGAAATTTAAAAATGAAAGTCATGATTCTTAGAGCTAATAGTCACACATGGTTCCTCTGCATTCCATAACCACTTGTATTTTCAGCATTGTCTATTAAATAATAAAGTTCCTAAAAATATCTGAGCTTTTTCCCTCACAGATTATAAACTTTCTCTAAGGAAAGACTTTGTGTCATTTTTTTTCAGTCAAACCTTTCACAAGTCACACCACCTTCACCTGCCTCCTGAACTCTGTGAGTCCTCAATAGAATTCTCTCACTGTTTTCTGCTCTTAACTTATTTGGCTAAATATTCTTTTTTATTTTATTTTATTATTATTATTTCAAATCTTCACCTCCTCCCCTCAGCTAAACATTCTTGAGAACCTGTGTATATAGCTCAATTTTGATATGTTGTTTAGTATGCCTACGTCTTTGGGTTTCATCCTCAATACTGCAAATATAATTATTTAGTTTAACATATTGAACCAGGCAGTGGTGGCGCATGCCTTTAATCCCAGCACTTGGGAGACAGAGGCAGAAGGATCTCAGTAAGTTCAAGGACAGGCTGGTCTACAAAGTGAGTTCCAGGACAGCCAGGACTGTTATACAGAGAAACTCTGTCTTGAAAAAAACATATTGAGAGAGTACCTACCATGTGCCAGATACCACTTGGGGCTCTGAAGCAAAGAAGTAAACCAAAGAGAAAAATCATTTTATCCTATGGAGCTTAGATTATTATACAAAATAATCAGTATATGCTAAAAGATAAGTAGATGGCAGATAGATGATAGATAGATAGATAGATAGATAGATAGATAGATAGATAGATGCCATTTCTAACAGGAAACAATAATAGAAAGTGTTTATATGGAGAAAACTATGATTTTAGATAGTAAAGTGACATTTAATACATACCAGAAGAAAGTGACATTTAATACATACCAGAAAAAGACCCAAGGCTAAACAGGGAGTTTATCTAGTGAAATTGCATCTAAGAGGCAAGTGAGGGTTAAAGGCCCTGTTGGTATAGTCAAAAGTCATGAGGTAACAACTGTGGCCAGAGGAAGGTAATCCAGAGACAGAGCTGAGAACTGCAGGCAGACCTGTAGCACAGCTTCATAGGCTCAGAGTCTGGGAAAGTTCCAGCTATTACTCCAAGCAGCATGAGAAACTACTGAAGTAGATAACTTTCATGACCAGTGTCTTAGTTGGGTTTCTCTTGCTGTGAAAAGACACCATAACCACAACAACTCTTTCAAAGGAAAACATTTAAATGGGGCTTGCTTGTAGTTCAGAAGTTTAGTCCATTATCATCATGGTGGTATATGGCAGCATGTAGGCAGATATGGTGCTGGAGAAAAAGCTAAGAGTTTTATATCTTGATATGTAGGCAACAGAAAGTCAACTATCTCACTGCTTGTAGCTTGAGCATAGGAGGCCTGAAAACTCACCGCAACAGTGACACATTTCCTCCAACAAGACCACCCTTACTCCAACAAGAACCCATTAGTGTCACTCCCTTTGGGGACCATTCTACTCCCTAGCCCCCAAAGACTTGAAGTCATATCATAATGCAAAAATTTACTCAGTCCAACTTCAAAAGTTCCCTGTAATAGTCTCCAATCTATTTAAAAATCTTAATTCAAAGTATCTTCTGAGATTCATGCAATTTCACAACTGCAATCCCCTGTTAAATTAAAATAAAAAAGATCACGTACTTCCAACATATAACGGTATAAGATATACATTACCATTCAAAAACATAGAAAGGGTTAGGAAACCTTTAAGGTTGTCATCTCTAAGACTCCCTTTCCAGTTTAATTAAAGACACTGCAGATAGCTACAGGGGACTAGAAATCTGTGGGTAAAGAGCTAGGGGTCAGAAATCTACTCAC
>NC_022021.1:22936331-22939514 GCF_000317375.1 Microtus ochrogaster
AGAAAGGAATTAAATCATCAGAGAATCCTAGAGGGGAGGTTAGTGTGCTACACTGCATTTCAGGTGGTTAGTAAGGAGCTAAAATGCTTATTTCTAGCACGCTGCTCTTTTCCTCTCCCTGCATGCATAGAATCAGGTAACCAAGCAATCCATGTGAATAGTCAGGTAGAACCATGGCTCTTGATCAGACAACACATATACCAGACACAGCAGTTTCTATGGGCCTACAGATCTGGAGTACACACCTAAGTGGTAAAGACAAAAGGGAGAGCCAGGCCTATAAAATTATCAGTTTCTGGATATTCTATTATCAGCCATTCTGGTCGGTGGGTGATTGTGTGTCTGCAGCACCAGCAGGAAAGAAATTCTTCTCTGGTAATGGGTAATTATCTCTTCTGCTGTCCTTGAGAGGAAAACAGGAGCTATACATTTCCTGACTAAAATCATCAGTAAACTGAGGTAAAAGTGATCATAAGGAGTTAAGAATTTTTTAAGTGGGGTAAACCCGGAACAGAAACTTGGGCAGGAAGTAATTCTCTGTCCTTGGATACCTGTGAGTGGGGTACTCTATGCCTGGATGCTAAGCATTGACCAAATGCCTGCTGATAAAGATAATTGCAGGAAGGCAGATCTCTGCACTCTCCTAGGAGAGCGGAACACGAAACAGTTCTGAACTGTGGGAATTAATTCCCAATTATGTAACAGAAAGGAAGTTAGCAACATCAAAAAATCTACAGCAAAGGACAGCCACTTTATTCACAAAGCAGTAACGCCAAAAAGCCTTGCCTTTTAGTTTAACCTTTACCAGGTTCTGATAAGTCACTCCTGAAAAGATGGCTGAGCAACTACTGTATAATGTTGCGGCTTGCAGCAGGAAGGGAACGTGGGGAGGAAATACTGGACCAAAGCAAGACTGAAATCCAGCTGGGCGAACTCCAAACTTGGTATCTCTATGTCTGATGTCAAAAGTTTTCAGATCTCCAACCCCTTTCAGCTTTGCTGACTGCAACACTCTTCTTGCTCCAGGGCTGGTTCCACTCCCTGTCAGCAGATCTCCTTGGCAGGTCTCCCACAGCTCTGGCTTCTCCAACATCCTGGGGTCTCCAAGGCAAATCCAGGCCTCAACTTCACAGTTTCACACAATGGCCTCTCTAGGCCTCCATTCAGAGTCACCCCTAACACACGTCTACCTCAGTGACTTTCCTTAGTTGCAAAGGGAGAAACCTTAATTTTTTCCCTTTAGAGAACCATGGTCCAATCAAATGTGCACCTCACCATATAACCTCACTCAATCCTAATTCTCTCATGAAGACTATCTCCAAATGTCATCAACTTGGGGATTAGAGCTTCAACATGAGAATTTGGAGCAGAGAAAAGTATAATTCAAGCCATAGCAAAGAGTAGATTCCAAACAACAGAAGAAAAGAACTCAAAGAACTATTAGCAACAGTTTCAGGGTTTTCCTGAGAAAGAAGAAATTGAATGGTAGCTGGAAAGTGGCAGAATCGAGAGAAGGTTATTTGCTTCAAAATGAGCAGGAAGCATTAAAGATGTATTTATTTCCATGCAAATAATATAATAAAGAAAGTGGAGCCGGGCGGTGGTGGCGCACGCCTTTAATCCCAGCACTTGGGAGGCAGAGGCACGCGGATCTCTGTGAGTTCGAGACCAGCCTGGTCTACAAGAGCTAGTGCCAGGACAGGCTCCAAAGCCACAGAGAAACCCTGTCTCGAAAAACCAAAAAAAAAAAAAAAAAAAAAAAAAAAAAAAGAAAAAAGAAAGTGGAGATGTCCCTGGCGAGATGTTCTCTAATGTATGAAATGGTATGGGCAGTACAGACAGCTGATTGTCTTTGCTGTGATCACAGATGTCTTAGCTACAGAAGCAGCAGGGGAGGCAGACAGGCACACGCAAAGTCACTCATGTAGTAGAGGCAGTGGGAAGGGGAGCCTGACAAAATTTCTTTCTAACTGCTTCTGTTTTTCTGATGAGACAAACAGCAAACCTATCATTTAAGAGAGAAAGTGATGGCAGTTAGAGGCCAAAGAAAAGAGTACAGAAACCCTCCAGCAAATCAGGAGTCTTTCCTACAAAGGAACTGAACTTTTTTTTTTTTATCACAGTTGGCTTCTTTTCTTTTCCCATTCTTTCATTTCTAGTGACTGCAGAACATTTATTGCCTTAAATACAAAGTATTCAGAATCCTAAACAGAGGATTCCAAAAATACAAGAAGCTCTCAGAATGCTGAGGTTCTTGGTAGCAGTCTGTGTGTAAATGATGGGACAGACCCTCTTATTCTGGAAACGCCTAGGGCATTTATGAGATGAAGCATGCAGAAGAGCGATCCCATTCCTCACATAGCATCTCTCCAATTCTTAATGGCCTAAACAAAAATTCTTTCATTCATTCAAGCAACATATATTGAGGCCCTGAATAAGAAACTACACCTGGAAAAATGTATATAATTGGCAAAATTGGACCTAAGCTAACATGAACATTTTATTGAGTACTGTATTCAATGAACTATTTCCTAGAACTTAATATATCTGATTATTATATGAAAATTTCAATACTCTGCTATTATCTGATTTTGTAAGTACAATGGAAAATTACACAATTTACTCAGATTGTCCACTGTGGACATACTGCAGGACAATAAATGCAGTAAATATCCTACCTCCAGCATTTTGCTAAGCAGAAAAAACTCAAAGCATTTCCCCTAATGACAGAAACAAAACAAGGTTTTCCACCTTCCCTGTTCCTGTTCAATGTAGTCCTTGAAGTCTTAGCTACAACAATAAGACAAATGAGAGAGATAAGGATATATGAAGAGGAAATGAAGTATCCATATTTGATGATGATATGTTTGGATACATAAAAGACACTAAAGACTCCTTCAGAAAACTCCTATAGTTTATAAACACATTTAGCAAAATAGCAGTATATAAAATTAACATCAAAAACTAGTTGCATTCGTATATACACAGAACAAACATACAAAAAACAAAATCAGGGGACCAATACTCTCATACATGATAGCCTCAAATATATATTCATAGATATATATGTATATATATGTGTGTGTTTGTGTAGGTATATATATATATGTGTGTATATATATAATATTAGAGTAAATATAACTAGGGAAGTGAAAGACTGTTGAAGGAGCTGCGGGCCACATT
>NC_022021.1:22939924-22978460 GCF_000317375.1 Microtus ochrogaster
TATTAAGTCATTTAAGAAAGAAACTGGGGCCCAGGGAAGGCAGAAGGCCCCCCGAGAGCAGCCAGGGCCCCTCAGGCCCATTGACGGATGAGTGCCACTATGATAAACAAGTCTGTGATTGAGAAAGAGAGAAAAAATGAGAGGTAGAACTGGAGACAGGGACAGGATGGCATTGGCAGCTGGAGTCAAGATAGCAGTGGCAGCTGGAGACAGACAGGATAGCAGTGACAGCTGGAAACAGACAGGATAGCAGTGACAGCTGGAGACAGACAGGATAGCAGTGACAGCTGGAGACAGACAGGATGGCACTGGCAACTGGAGACAGGGTGGCAGTGACAGCTGGAGACAGGATAGCAGTGACACCTGGAGACAGGATGGCAGTGGCAGGTGAAAAAGAGGGCTGAGGTCTGCATGTTGTCATTGAATAATAAAGTCAGCTATACATCTGACAAACAGTATCTAGAATATGCAAAGAAAAACCTGCATATCAAGAAAACAACATAAAAAATGGGGCATGGAACTAAACAGAGAAGTCTCCAAAAAGGAGATACAAGATGCAAATTCAAACTGCATTGAGATTTTATCTTACCCCAAATAGCATGGCAAAGATTTTTTTTTTAAGGGAGAACAAATATTGGCGGATGTTGAGAAAAGGAAACACTTATCCACTGCTGGTGGGAGTGAAACCTGAGGCAGATACTACTGAAATCAGCATAAGCGATCAAAATGCTAGAAATGTATCTACTATATACTACTATTGGACACAGACCCAAGAGATGATATCCTACTGAAAAGGCACTTGTTCATCCATGTTCACTGCGCTCTGTTCACAATAGCCAGGAAAGGAAAGTAGCCTACATGTCCATCAACTGATGGGTGGATAGTGGAAATATGATGCACTTTCACAGTAGAATATTAAAGGTAAGTAGTTGGAACTGGAAAACTAATTCATCCTGAATTAGTGTGGTGGTCTGAATGAGATGTCTTCCATAGTCTAGATCATTTAAATACTTGGTCCCCAGTTGGTGGCATTTTTGAGGGAGGTATAGGTGGTGTGGTCTTGCTGGAGGTAGTATGTCACTGGAAGCAAGCTTTGAAGTTTAAAAGCCTTGTGCCATTTCCAGTGTTTTCTGCTTCTGGTTCAAGACGTAAGCTCACAGATGTTCCTACTTGCATTTCTACCTGTAGCCATTCTTCCCACCACAATGGCGATAGACTCTTGTCCCTCTGGAACTCTGAAAGCCCAAATAAACACTTCCTTCTTGCCATAAGCTATCTTGGTCATTGTGTTTTACAGCAATAGAAAAGTAGCAAAGTTCAGTAACCCAGATTCAGACAGACAAACAATTCAAATGCTTGTCACATGTGGATGCTATCTTTGAGTCTTCAGACATGTGTGTTTCATTTCTTTTGAGGTTAGGAAATTAGGAATGGGTCATGAGAGGGGGAGAAAGTTTTTAAAGCAGGGGCAATAGAATACACTGACATAAAGAGGAAACGGGGAATATGGGAACAGGAAATACTAAAAGGGGACAGGAATGAGAGGGCAATGTAGAAAAAGGAATATGGGAAGGGATAGCTAATGCTAAAGACCTTTTTTAAAAGCCATATAGAAACCTACTACCGTAGAAATTTCCTAAAATATGTACATATACATACACAAAGAGTCTGAGTAACCCTATAATAGGAGTATAAGACCCCAACTAGACACCACACACTATCCTAATACAAGGAATGTGTTGCCTCTGTTGTTGAGTTGCTGGCCAGTGAGATTCAATAAACCCAAAAATATAACAGGGTACTGCTATTTCTCTTTCTAGAACTTGCCAGTAAGGTCCTACTGCTAAAGATACCATATACTTGATCATAGACCATGGAGAAATCAAGCTTGTACTGTCCTAGAATGTCCACTGATGTTGATTAGCTTTCCTAGTGCTGGAAGGTGCTACACATAGTAACAGAAGAGTAATGCAACCATTAACCTCACCCAGCTGCAAACTCAATGAGCTATAACAGTAACTCTCCTGGAAAAACGTGCCCACAGGTGCAATAATGACATGAACATCTTGAAAGTAACCAATTACTTTCCAGTTAAATTAAGACCTGCTCCATGAAATGGTATCAGCACCTGGTACCATTACTGTGGGCAAGAATGTGTGACTAGATAGTCATAGGTCTGAGGAAAGAACTGGCTATTCTCATTCTGCTAAAAGGACACAGTATTAAAAATGACTCCTGGTGACTGATTGCTATATACATAGGTCAGTGAATTTCTCAACTCTCATTAGAGAAACTTCTTTTTGTAGTAGATGGCAATTAAAAACAGAGATTCACAAGTAGTAACAAGTAGAGAAAAAGAAACTGTGGAGTACTCATCCCTAATCGGGACATAAAAATCATACCCTTCCCCACAAGGCTCCTGGGTGTTTGTCGGAGAAGGGGACAAAAAGATCATAAGAGTCCAGAAATAGTGGATAACCAGAGGAAAAGTGTTTTCTGGACATGCTCTGGCAGTTGAATATGTGAACTCATAAATGATTGTGACAGTATGCACACCTGTGCAAGTTCAAGCTAAACAAAATTCCAACATATGGGGGTGGCTGGGCACAAAGTCCTACCCAAGCTAAAGGTCTGTTGGCATTTGGTGGCTTCAGGGAGTAGAGGAGTCAGTTTTCTTTAAGGGTGTGATTCTGGGTAGGGCAACCACAATTTAGGACAGGCTGATACCCTAGAGTATTTGCACAATAGAAATTGGACTTGGGGACAGATATCAGAGGAGTTGAAAATTGGGGTGAATATGGTCTAAACACATTGTGTGAAACTCTTAAAGGATTAATAAAACTAGTTTTTAAAAAGATTATCCTGTGATGAGTACCCAAAAAGGGAGCCGAATGTGGTCATTCACCAAAAACTCTGCTAGGTGATCCATATGTTCTGAAACTAGAGAGGTCATTTCATTTCAGACATGTTATGGATGAAACACAAGACTAAGATTTAGAAACAAGAGTTAGCTGGCTTCATCATGAACTCACATGAGTCATGTAACATCTCTGAACTACTTTGTATTTTTACTTGTAGTGTTTGGATAGACATAATTTCACTGCCTTCCTTATCAAATGAATCATCAAGTAGGCCATGAGGAATAATTTAGAAATACTAAATGGCCAATGCAGGTAAAATCAGAATAGCATAGAAAAGATGTAAAACCCAGAGAAATACTCTAGATTCAAATGAGTCTCTCCAGGCGTGGTGGCCTGGTAGTGCTGAGACAACTGGAGGAGGCAAAAGGGAAAATGTAGGGGGAAAAAAAGGAAGTTGAAGACTTTGCCAAAGAATAGTTGCCTGCTTAGGCCTAGGTTAGAGGCTAGTTCAGCTGAGGGCATAGAACCTGGCAGATAACCCAGGTCTGCCACTGACCACATACACTCCTTATGTGAGTTAAAAATAATTGTCTCTTTCCCAAGACTCTTTGATTCTACCCATCAGAAGATTTACTTTGTTAAACTATTCCCTGGGATGTACCTGAGAAATCATAATAAATACAAAAGATCTACAGACTGGCAAATCCTAAGGTGAGACATACACTATGGTTTTGTCTTGGAATACCCTAAATATTGATTACTCCAACTCAGGAGTATTTATGTGCTTATTGATGATCAGTATACAGTCATTTTAAAACATTTTTATGTTGAGATTGAGCATTTTAGAATTTTGTACTTTAGGTTATATTTTACTAACTCTAAATAAACAAGATTGATGTCAAGGAAGGACTTCACATGCATAGGTCAAAGTCAATAGTATGCATGTGTGTTTGTGTGTGTGTGTGTGTGTGTGTGTGTGTGAGTATACACACTCATTATTCTGTAAACAAATCAGCTATTCATAGCTAGAGTCCAAAGCAATTAAATTATCCGTCTCAGTGGGACTCTTTTCTCCAGCCAAACACCATGGGTTAAACAGTAGGTTTAACTAAGCATAGTTGTATTTCCAGCATTACGGAGGCTGAGACAGAAGGATCAAGAGTTGAAGGCCAGCCTGAGCTACATAGCAAATAGAGCCTATCTCAGAAAAAAAAAATGAACTTAAGAAGTGAAATTATCCCAAAGGTTTGGTGAGCAAGATCAGATTCAGTTGTTTGTCCAAGACAGACCTTGCTTGAATCCATTTCTTAGATAATTGTTGCCTTCTGAAATAACTAGTAATGGGTTACCTTTTAGTAGCTTGATACTCGGATGAGAGATGTAAGTATATAACTGAATTTCTATATGTTGCATTTAGTCAGCCATCTGGTAGAATCATTATTAGTTCCTTTTATAGGAGAGAAAGCTAAAGCCTGAAGAAGTGAGGCAATTTAACCCACAGTGCTTAAAGAGTTGGTGTTTCCAGCCACTCTCTTGGAATCTGAACCAACTAATTTCACTCAGTAACTGATTTCAGCGTCAGTTGTCCTGGATGCGGGGGTAACTGATTGGGCTGGGAGTCATAGTCTGCTTGTAAACCAGACAAGACTTTAGTCTGAAGCTCTAAAGCTTAACTTAGCATTGCAGGACACAATATTGGAGCCAAATTCATGGGCCATCTTTATTTCTTGGTTGAAGTTTATCACTTACCACCGTGAACACCTAAGTCTTTGGAGCAGGCAAATCCAGAACCATAATTTGAGTAGTAGTCTAGCCAATAACTTCATTTCTACATATGAAAGCCAAGTGAATAATAACATATGCAAATTCTAATTTTAAAACTGAGAAAAACTATTTTAAAATTAAAATAATTCACTTCATTTTGCAATAATTGAATAAACTTTCTTCTAAGTAAAACCCTAGTATTTCAATCCTGACCCGCGCCCTCTGCCATGGCTACTGATCTCTCCATGATCCATTATGCCATGGCTACTAATCTCTCCATTGTCCGCGACTGAACTCTCCATGATCCTCTAAAGGAAAACAGTGAGCTTCCTCAACCAGTATACATGGACAAAGATTAAGGAATAAAATGACTTTTTTTCTTTTCTCTGTTTGTAACTTGATGAAAATTGTACTCTCATCAAACTCATGAATTAACTCTAGAGTAGGGTTTGAAGTCCTTCTCCCTCGTTTAGACAAAGTGAATGAGCAATTAGAATCAAGGAAACCACTATAGACTCATAAATCCTAGAGACGTAAGGACTGGAGGTGGGAGAGGGACCCCGCTGACATCACAGATCTCTCCTAGGTCACAATGCTCTTGAACTACCCTTGGAAAGGCTTCAGGAGTGTGAGGGATGCAGTTTGGATGCAGTCAGGATGCCTTAGAATTTTGGCTTTTTAAGAAGGAAAGCATATGTCTGTTCCCTTTGAAAGATAAAAAGCAAGTCAACAAAAGTCCTAATAATATAGCGGGGAATCAGCTTTATGACTTCAGGTATTTACCCATGGACAGTGCCTCAAAATTTTACATTTCTCATATTTCCCTTACATTTCTTACTTTATACAAACAAAGTAAAAAAAATTCAAAGACCCTCAGCTCTTCTCTTTGGGCACAATAGGATGTATCTCCAATATTTTAGGACATTTGACCTCAGTGACATTCCTGGATGCTTTTTAGAAGCACCTGTGGGGATGTGTTCTGCTCACCAGCGGCAGATGTGGAGCTGGCAGGGGCAGGACCTGGGGGAAGCAGAGGGAAAAGGCACGTGTCAAGCACTTTGGAAGCTTCTCTTGACGTTTGGCCACCTTTACAGAAACTAGTTTCAATTTTTAAAATGACATCAATGCAAAAATTTACTTGCCGTAGTTCCTGATTGGATTCTACATTCTGGTTGCTTAGATACAGATGTAAACAAAAGTGCCTCCTTGCCTGCGGAAGAACAGCCAGAGCCACCTGATGGCCCCCTTCCTGGCTCGGCCAGAGACCAAGAGAAGAAAGCAAGTACTTTGAAACATTTGTATTAAGAATGGGGTAGTTGGTTCTGCTCCTCCGAAGCTCGGGGTTGTGCAGAGTTTGGAGGAATCCCAGAAGCATAGCTTTCCTTTGTGTTTGCTTGGTTCTCGTTTGCTCTGTCTTGATAAAGTGGCTGAGCACAGCAAGGCTGCCTTGAAAACAGATGATCTCAGCTTGTAAATATATTAACGGGATTGATTTTTAATATGGGGCTAAATTTTTAAATTTAGTGATCATTTATTATGATAAAGATTCTTTAAGAAAAAGAATAGTTATATACAAGGTTCCCTTTTCAGTACTTCTCATATTTTCCATTAACGACAGAGGCCATACAAAGCAAGTTGTGCATTTGGTTTGGTGGTTCTAAAAACATCTGAGCAGTGTATACAGTCTCTTCTTAGAAAACAGGTACCAGAAAGTCAGAATGTCCTCAAGCACTGGCTTTGAGTTTCTCTTTAGTTTGGTGATTGTTTAACCTCAATTTACTCTTACATAACATAAGGCTAGTTCGACCTTCCTTTTGCCATGGGGTTTTGATGAACTACTTAAATAAAGCATTAGCAAGCAAAACAAACTTAGTGTATAATACAGTTATTATCACATGACCCATTACTTCTCAATCCTCAAGTTCCTTATATAAAATGAGTCATCTTAAATTAGTCATTTAAAGGAAATTTTGTCATATATGATGAACAAACAATGTTACTGATCTAATAGAGATATTAGAAAAATGAAATTATAATATATATGAAAAGATTCTATAGTATAAGAATTATCCTATTTTAAAATGTTTTTGTGAGCAGATGAAAACTGACACATGTGAAAAATCCCATAATAATAATTTGTGAAGTAATTTTTACATATAATCCCATCTTAGCCTCTAAGTATATCCCCAAGGTAGAAGGGGTGAGAATACCCTAGTAATTCATTCTCTGTGGACACATTCATTCCACAAATGTTTGCACAGCATGATTAGTTGACAAATGCATAAGGCAAATACCAGCCAGTTGATAAGGAAGTACTAAGCCCAGACGTTCCACGGAGAGGTGAAAAGGCAATATCTGGCCTGAAGTATTAAGTTCAGGACCCACAGCTTTTACAGTAAGAATGTGCAGTGAGAAGCGGTGTTAGGCCAACATCTGTTCAGGTCCTCTGGGGATGGAAGATGGTATCCAGAACACAAACACATGAGTATCCAGTAAGGCTTCTCTCGGGCAGCAGTTCTCAGCCTTCCTAACGCTGCGACCTCTTAACACGGTTCCCCATGTTGTAGGGATCATTTGTGGAATGAATGTGTCCACAGAGAATGAATTACTAGGGTATTCTCACCCCTTCTACCTTGGGGATATACTTAGAGGCTAAGATGGGATTATATGTAAAAATTACTTCACAAATTATTATTATGGGATTTTTCACATGTGTCAGTCATAAAATTATTTCATTACTACTTCATAACTGTAATTTTGCTACTGTTATGAATTGTAATATAAATACCTAACATGCAGGATATCTGATATGGAACCCCAAGGATTTGAGACCCACAAGTTGAGAACCAATGCTGAAGGGTAAGCCCAGGCATATCCAACCTTTTGCAAACTCTACTCCACAATATGCCCGGGGCCAATGCACTGTCCCAAAGTTCACTGCCCTCATCCTGACCACTTGGGAGCCTGTTTCAACAGCCTCTTGCCAGCTAGACTGGGTCAAGCCAGCACGGCCATTGTCAACTTCCTGGATAATAGAGTTGCTTGGTTTTCAAATTTTGTTCAGAGGAGATGTATTTGCAGGTGAGTGTCTTGGCCCTTAGAATTTTAATGGAATCAACTATTTCTTGGTTGATTCCATTAAAACTTCTTTAAAAACTAATTTCTGAACAAAAATTTTAGTGTTTAATCCCATTGTCTTAATTGGGGTTTCCATTGCTGAGAAGAGACATCACAGTCACGGTAACTCTGACAAAGGCAATGGTTTGATTGGGTCTAGCTTAGAGTTGCAGAGCTTTAGCCCATTATCAACAAGGTGGGACTTGGTGGCAGGCAGACATGGTATTGGAGAAAGAGCTGGGTGCTCTACATCTTAATCCACAGGCAGCAGGAGTCTGTGTCCACACTGGCTGTATCTTGAGCATGAGACCTCAAAGCCCTCCCCTACAGTGACACACTTCCTCCAAAAAGGCCACATCTGCTAATAGTGCCTGTCCCTATGGAGGCCATTTTCTTTCAAACTGCCACACCTATCACTCTACTAGGCAATGATATAACCCTCCCCCCCAAAAAAATCCAACAAATTTATCTTGTTCAATGTGTTAACTTGGAATACAAGTTACATTCCCTCCCTTGAATCCAATTCAGTGATTGGCTATGAAAATTAGAGTAAAACTTGCTTTGCTTTTAAGCTTTTAAAAAGACTTTGGTTGTCTTCAGTATATGGAAATAGTGAATGTATTTTGCATCTTTTGTCTCATAGGAATGTTACCAAATTATCAACCTTTATGGAAAAAGTACCTTCTAGAAGTAGCAAAATAGTGAATTTAAGTGTTCATACAGCTAACTTGTTGCATGCTACTAAATTAACATACAGTTGTTCTGTGCTTTTATTTCTCATCTGTAATCTGACATCTAGGGTTTTTTAGAATATAAAAGTACTTGGATTGGCTAGCTTTCTAGTTTGGGGCTGTTTTGAAAATAGCTGATTCCCTAGGAAATGACTCTGTCAGGAATAAATAGCTGTCACTGGACTTCATTCAAAACTCAGCCAATAAACATTGGGGTTTCCATTTAGAAGCTTTCATCTTGGACTGATGTATGGCTCTAACTTCTAAAAAGCTTTTCCTGATGTGTTACTAAAGCCATGAAACAAGGTCTTTAGGAGTGTCCCAGGGCTTAACTTCAGTCTTAGTCACCAACAACACAAACGGCATATGTACGGCGCTATATGTTTTGTTTAAAATAAAAGCATTGATTTAAGTACAAGATGGATAAAGAGTAGGCCACCTAAGCATCACATGATGCATTTTGAATCTCTCACTTCTGTTTTAGGTGAGATTATCTCCAGCCAAAATGTCAACCAAGAACTCTACAGATCTAGTTGAATATGTTGACAAGTAAGTATAAAAACTAATAGTTCCAACTATTTACTGCATTCAATGGCTCAGTAGAGGTTAGAGTCGCTGAATGAATAGTTCTCTGCTTCCACCTCAGGCCTCATTTTCTCTAGATAGATGTTACTGCCTTTTCTTTAGGCAACTTCAATAAATTCCTGTAGATTTGTGGTGAAAATAATACAACTGGGGCAAGTTAACACATAATACAACATAATATATAGATAACTATAACTTTAAAATTAAACCAAGTGGGTCTGTTGACATTATAATAAAAACCCAGGGAAAGTTGAGACACATTAATAATCAGAAAAAATCTGACTGTGAAAAACCAAATTCCTCTACATTTCTACACTTACAGTGCTGTACTTGGAGTCCATTTGGGGTGGTCCACAGGCGTGGGACCTTGGTGTCACAGCTCTGGTAATTAGAGCACAGTATTGGTAGAGTCATATAGCACAAAGATCCCAGAACTCTAGTTTTTAAGGGTGGGTTTGGGATGTGATGCATATGTTTGGAGCTGTCTTCTGCTCAGCACACAAAGGGATGTTATCTGCACTCCTATTGATAACTTCAAAGCAGTTGGGATTTGGTCTTAGTCCTCCCACTGTTGCTGTCAACCCTGCATTTGGGGAATTTAGTTCTTTCTTTTCAATTGCAAAACAAGGTTGGACTAGAAGTTCCTGGTGTCTTCTACAGCTTTAAAAATCATTCTGATTCTATAATACACATCCTATCCACAGAAAATATGCAACCAAACAAATGAGTCAATGTGAAGAAAAACCATAAAGAGTAGGCTCATTTTGAAAGTAATCTTTGACAATGAAAATGATGACATTCTAAATTCTGCCTTTTATTGCAATAGTTATAGCTAAGAATTTCCCTGTCCTCAGCCAAATGAATTTGTTCATTTCAGCAATCACTTCTTCTCTTGCTTTCCTTCTACAATTGCTTACATGGGTTTGGATTAAATTTACAGGAGCAGGGGAGGATCAAATCATGAGAAATGATTTTTCATTTAAAACTACCATTTACTGACTGAGCTGTTTAGCCCAGTTGGGCAGTGGTGGCGCATGCCTTTAATCCCAGCACTCAGGAGGCAGAGACAGGTGGATTTCTATGAGTTCTAAGCCAGCCTAGTCTAAAAAGTCAGTTCCAGGACAGGCTCCAAAGCTTCAGAGAAACCCTGTCTCGAGAAACTAAATAAATAAATTGAAAATAAAAATGTACTACTTAGATAAATAATTTTTCCTGAGTTAGGAACAATGAATGTAGACTGCCCAATACTGATGATGAAGGACATATTAATTAACTTTAAGCATCTTAGGAGAAGGGAGAAATGTTTCCACCTGTCTGCACAGGACAAATGGAAATTAGAAATCATTTCTCTGACCTATTAAGAAAATTCCAGTTTGGAGCCGGAATGATCTACATTCCAGAGGACAAAAGAATAAATTCCTAAAGAATGATAATGAACCTTAAAGTTTAGAACATTACCTTGGATTTCAGCCCAATAAAAAGTGAACTACATTGTTTATGTATTATTTTATATGCATATGTGTGTGGACATGTGTGCACACCTGAGCATATCCCTTGGGAGCTGGTTCTGATTTTGCCTGTGGGAGTCAGGCCGTCAGGCTTGGCAGCAAGCACTTTGTTTGCTCAGCTATCTCATGCAGTTGGATTTCAGCAAAACGAAGTGAAGACAAAGTTTGACAGGCCCCAGGATCCATTTCCCCCTCAGTTACACCCAAATCCCATCTCCCAAGGCCTAAGCATTGTGTCATTTTATTCACCGTTCAAGATGCTTAGATATACTGTGCTATTCACTTTGGTTCTCTCAGGTTGCAGCCCCAAAATGCAGGGGCTCTGTGCTAAGTATTTTCTTTCTTGGCCAACAAACCTCTCCGTCGACACAAAAATCCCAATCAAACCAAATCAAAAGATGCCCATGTTTAATAGATGACAATACTTCTGGGTGGACCTAGGAAAACATGGAGAGGGTAAGAGAGAGAAGGAAAGACCATGGGTAACCTGGAGAGCACGTGTTCATTCTCTCTCTGGGGGGTGTTTAAATACCCTGTAGGAGTGGTCTTGACCTTCCCTGGGGAGGGCTCACAATTTGGCAGGCTTTCTTGAACTCCTGAGGAGGATCAACATTTGGTGGGCTTTCTTGGAGATGGAGTTTGGACTGAGGCAACTTCCAGGGGAGGGAGCTTATGCCAGGAGCTAGGTGAAGCCCCAGCTAAATATTCCAGACTTTTTGTATAAAGGGATGCCAGGGAGCTGAGGTGTTGCTTCCAACCAAACATTCCCAACTTTCTTTGGATAAGGGGCACCATCTCAAGTCTGGCTACTTCCTGCAGGCATGGGGAGAAGTGGGAGAGGGGAGAGCTGGGAGTTGTTGGGCTCATGCTCAGTGAGTGGTGTGGCTGGAGCAGCATCTTGTTTACTGTTATCCTGGTGTCCTCTGGCAGCTGTTTCTTAAGGGAGATGAGACGGCAGATGACTAAGAGAAAAAATATATTGTTATTATTGGACCTATGAATGGGGTTAGCCATGGGAAGTCACTAACTGCTAGAAAGAATGGGACGGAGAAGTGCCCTGGTTGTACAGATGAGGCTCGGATGTATAAGTGGAACACAATAGCAGATACAACCAGATTTTAGTTGGTAGGTGTCCTTCATCCAGGAGAGTTAGTACCAATGGTGAAGTACCAGGAGCTGGTGCAGGTGTTGGTGTTGTCTGGAGAGAGCTTTGTAAGTTGGTCTTGGCCCAGACAGCAGGGGTGACCTGTAAATTAGGCTTGAAAATGGGTGGAGATAGATAGGATCTGGAGACTGTTAGCTTTTACCAGACCTGATTTTTGATACAGCAGCAGAACTTTTTCCCAGGAATCTGTAGGTATCTGTAAGACAACTGGAACAGATTTACATCTTGGTGTCATAGCAAAGGGCTATTACTTTAGGTTAAAAGGTATGAACATTTTAGAAAACAATTAAAGGGAACTGGGAACTCTGGATCTTTTAGGATACATCTGAAACCTGTTAGTCCTGGACTATGAAGCCTGTTAAAGAGGCATACCCATCTGTATTTTAGCAGAAAACTTAAGTACCTTAAGTCATCAAATGCCATTAGACAGATCTATGGGGGATAAATGAGCAGAAATGAGACAGCTTGTTTAGCTACACAGGAATTCCCACGTCTCTCTGTAATCTTTGGTGAACACCAGACTTAGAAAGTAATGCTTGCCATTATCTACTGAGTACAAGAGGCCCAAAGATTTTTCTGTGTGTGTGGAGCGGGGAGATTTAGTCTACTTGTCTTGGCAGGGTGAGAAGATCGTTTCCCTAGGTGTAGCATCCAGGAAGTTGAAGAGGTGGAAGGCCGCTTTTTGCTGTGTGGGTGGCTTTGCCATACCCAAAGGCAAGGCTCAAGGCAGAAGGTCTTTTGTAACCATGCATCTTCTTGGAGGAGCTATAGGATGCTGCAGGAGCTGGAGTGTCTCAGTGTTAGAAGCTCTTTTGTTAGATGCCATACTCTCAGACCTGTGAAGGCACTTGAGAATTGGGTACCATTAAGTGTTATATTTAAACTAGACATATAAGTTAAATTTAGACATCTGTTCTATCCAATTAGTTACAGCTTACCAATGCTAGTAAGTGTAAGAAGATTAAAAGAAATATTTTAATAAGTCAAGGAATGCAAGCACAGCACACATGGGTACTCTTGCACAAAATGGTGGTGAGGTCAAAATGGAGGTTACCCACGTTTGTGTTTTTCCAGAGCTGTTGTAATCTGGAGTTATAAGTTTTACAGATCTCAAAACATGCACACATACACACAGACATAAAACAAGCATACTGTGGAAACAATCACACATACTCACACAGACATAAAACAAGCAGACTGTAGCCACATTGTTTTAACAGACAGACAAATAAAACCCTTTTAGGAACCTGTGTCAGCTGACCAACTTAAAACTCCTGGTGGAGGCAGGCGGCAGAAGCCAGAGAAGCACAGAGGTGGACCCATCAAGGGCCAGATTAGCAGACGCTGCAAGAGGGAACAGAAACAAAGGACAGAATAGCTATGCAGTTTTAGAGTGGAGGGACAGGGGGAAGCGATCCAGATCCATTGTAGAATTGTAGAGAATGAACAGCTAGAGAAAGCCGGGAGGGGAGTGGGAAATGGAAGTGGGGGCGGGAGCACACATCTAGAAACCATGGGCTTTTGGAGCCTGGTTTGTTTTTATGTTAGATGGATTTTTGTAAAAGGCAGCCCAAGGACGTTTGGAGATCTGGCTCTGAACCACAAGAGTCCTTTAGAAGTCTATGCCAACTCTCGGGACTCAAGCCTGTCACAATGTGTCCGCTGGGACAGGGCTCCTGAGTCGGGACTCAAGCCTGTCACAATGTGTCCACTGGGACAGGGCTCCTGAGTCGGGACTCAAGCCTGTCACAATGTGTCCACTGGGACAGGGCTCCTGAGTCGGGACTCAAGCCTGTCACAATGTGTCCACTGGGACAGGGCTCCTGAGTCGGGACTCAAGCCTGCCACAATGTGTCCACTGGGACAGGGCTCCTGAGTCAGAAACGGGGTTGTGAGAGATGAATGGAAGATGTCTCTACCCACTCAGTCCCACCTCAACCAGACCTGCCTCACCGCTTGTGTCGGACACGTGGCAAAACCGTGACTCCAACAGGACAGCCAAAGATTGACAAACATAAACAAATACAAATGGGCCCCTGGGCCCTAGCGGCACGTACTAAAGAAAGGAAACTCACCCAGTTGAAGCCGCTCTTAGCCCTGAGGCAGAGAGCACAGGTGAGAAGGACATTTTTCCAACACGTGGCCCTGGGACAATGGGATAAAAAGGCCCTCGCCCGCCCCCCATGGGACCTCCAAATGTTAAATATTTTCTTTCTTGGCCAACAAACCTTTCGGCCAATGCAAATAATCCTAATCAAACCAAATTAAAAGACTCCCATGTTTAATAGATGACAATACTCCTGGGTGGCCCAGGAAAACATGAGAGACAAGGATAACCTGGAGACCCTGGGTTCATTCTCTGGAGGGTGTCACGCCCCACCTCGGCCAACAAGGAATGACGCGACCACCGGAGCTCTTCTTGCAGCAGTTTTCAGGGCTTTATTCACAGCAATCTGTCTCCTTCTCTCTCTCTCTCTCTCTCTCTCTCTCTCTCTCTCTCTCTCTTAAACCTCTCCCAGCCCTTAAGTAGGCATGAGCTGCCAATCCCGGATTGCCAGGTGGGCACTGCCCATAGGCCCACCCATATGCAAGCAGCTGATGATCATTGCGTGATCAGGCATAAGTCAGACTTTAGCCATAGGAGTTGATTATACATCTCCATCAGGTGTGACACCACGCAGCTCGCTACAGGGGGGCAGTTTAAATAGCCTGTGGGAGTGGTCTTGACCTTCCATGGGGAGGGGTTACCACTAGGCAGGCTTTCTTGACCCTCCCTGGGGAGGGGTCACCATTTGGCAGACTTTCCCGGAGGTGGAGTTTGGACTGGGGCAACTCCCAGGGGAGGGAGATTGTGCCAGGAGCTGGGTGAAGGCCCCAGATAAATACTCTGTAACTGTGCTTTTTAGTAACCCAGCAGTAGTCAAGCATGCTCTATTGAACACCAACTTTTGATGAACTGTAGCTGACAGTTATAATGGAGAGTAAGGCAGGTTGACAGGGGACTGACTTGTGTGAGCTGTACTTTCAAAAGGGCTTATGGGGTGCTGACTAGCAGAAAAACAACATGACATCCAGACATTGCCACTATTACTGCAGAAATTTCAGTTGACATATTTAATAAAAAAATGAATATTTTTTTTCTTTAAACAACTAAATCACCAATTGGCAACAGTGTACTGGAAGGCAAAGGGGGCAATTAGGCAAGAGAAGGTTGTTTTTTTTTTTTTTAGCATGTTGATTTTAATTAAGCTTAAAAGCACAATAGATAATGTGAACATATATACATGTATTGAGGTCTCAAGAGAAGGTTGTTAAACACTCATTAAACCACCTGAGTAGACTTACTCAGCTTCAAGGATTCGTCCTCACAAGCATATATCAATATTTCCAAGGGTAATATTCAGAAAAAGTAATACTAAGACCCTAAAGCAAACCTGAGTAACAAAAGAGATCATGCTATCCTACAGACGAGTTTAGCTTAGAGATATGCATACTGAAGAGGCTGGGACTGACTGTGTTCATGGAACCTTTGCTGGCCTTTCGCTTTGGAAAAAGACACACACATTATCAATATTTGTTAAATGTTAGGTCATAGTAAATGATCCATAAGCAAGGCAGCAGAATTATTGCTAGTTTCTATAGAACAATGGTGTTGGTGGCACCATATTAAAGGTGGTAAATAGTTCTTATGTTCATTTTTTGTTTATTCAAAGTGAGCAGACACACTTACTTTATGACAGTGTGCACATGCTCACCTAAGTTTGATGAACTGAAAAGCATCAAAGTCTTGTTTCTTACTACTTTTCTCCAGCTGGTAGAAGGAACACTGATGGAGTCCTGGACTTCCATCATGAACTCTCAAGTCCACAGCAGGCTGTGACTGAGGAAGAAAGCCCCTCTTCACTTCTCTGGTTAAGTTCTGCCTTCTGTAAGAAGGTGGTGCTCCATATGATCAGCGATGAGTTCCTGAGGCTTCTCAGTTCTGCCCATGATTTTTCGTCCACATATTCTGATGTAATAGAGTGGGTGGTTAAGATTTTAGAGCACTCACTATCCTCTCGCAGAATTTAATTGTGAATGGAAAACAAATTGTGCTGGTGAATCTCTTATGTTTATTTAACTGCCTTTTCTGAAAGGGGAGAATTTTTTTCTGACCTTGGAATCAAATGGCTTCCTCAGGTCCCTTCTAATCCTTCTGAAGTGGTTATCACTCACTCATGAATTTATGGAGCACGCAGTACATACGAGCACTGGGCTAGGCACTGCAAAGTCACCAGTGAAAAAAAATAAGACAAAGATTTTCACCTCAGCTAACTTCCATCCCAGAGAAGGGAGAGGTCAAAATATCTTAGTAAGCCTGTCAGGATAATTCTCGCTACCAGGTTGTAGCATGGACAAAGTTTGTTGATCAGGAATTCAGAGGACATGGACCTGTGCAAAGACAAAGTTTGTCAATCAGGAATTCAGAGGGCATGAGGACAGTTGGAGAAAGAAGAAGTATAAGCAAATTTCTAAGACTTCAGATAGATTGAATCTCTAGTCTGTCTTGCCTAAGGGGAAAACTCTAAGTTTCCTGAATGAAAAGGGGGCCTAAGAGGCCAAGTTGTTTCACACTGAGCAATAGCCAGGCCAGCTTGCAGTCACTGCACATTTCAGCACCCTTCGTGGGTACACTTTGGGCAGACAGGTCTCGCTGCTAGTCAAATGGAACATAAGACTGACATAGAGAAAACTTTCAGTGTATCAAATGGATGAGACAAGAAAGGATTATGGAAGTCTTCTTGTGAAAATGTGGCATTCAGGGTCTGAGGACAGCCATTGCCAGGTCTTAGGTCAGTGACAGGCATTCTTTTATGGCATGCTTCACTATTGGCTACTGAGTGATGGAGACATATCCCACATCATGACACATAAGAATGGAAGGTGAGGCTCTGCAGCTAAGCTCTGGATGGGGCAGATCAGACTGGGCTGTCACCAACCACAAAAGTCTTTGGTTTTCTGTAATCTGCCCACATTACCTTTGCCCATTATGGGAAAGCTGCTGGGGATGAGTTGGCAGAGTCACGGGCACCTTGTGCTACTTACAAAGACCCCAAAATCCACCAGAGCACAGATACCCAGGAAAAACACAGTCATCTCTACCTCAGAAGGGTCTAAGAAATGACTAATGAAAGACCCACTGGAACATGGGCACAGTCAGACTCAGTTCTCTGGAGGGAGACAGTGGGCTTCAGCAAGAAGAGAACCAAGCAGAAAAACTGAGCGAAACTCCACGGTGTAGGAAGCAAGTTACACACTCGTGAGCAAGAAGGTAAACATGCCTGCCTCTCTGAGGTAGGTGTAGCAGCATCAGGAACATTTCTTCCCTCCCACAGTGAGGGAGGAAAAAGCGGGAAGCAGGCCAAGCTCCTCAGATGAGACACTGGAAACTTCAGAGTCTCTGTCTCCTGAGTTGGGAAAAATTGGTGACAAGTCATTGTGGAGATGAAACAAAATGAAAATACGGCCCTATAGTGATATGCTAGCTCTAAGGACTATATAGAAATAAGAGGACATTAATTAAACTGTGCTAGGACCTCCCCTCCAACAACTTACCACCTATGCTAATTCCCAGGACGGCTGTGACCACCACCCTTCTGTTGTTGCTGAACAGAAGTGTATATCTCACAATCTTGGGAGGTATAAGTCCAAACACAGAGACTGCAGATTCAGTGCCTCTACGGGCTTGAGGCAGAGCTGGCCCTTGGGGGTGGGCACTCAGGGCAGAACTGTTGCCTGACTTTCCATAGGCTTCTGGTAATAGCTGGCTGCCCTTGGCACTTCCTGGCTTACAGATGTTTCACTTCAACCTCTCCTCATTTTGCCTGGACCCTTCACAAAGCCATTTTTATGTAAGGACACTAGCCATAGTGGCTTAAGGCCACTGATACTCCAATGTGACCCCATCTTAGCGATATTCATGATGAACTAACTTCCAAATAAGGTCACCTTCTGATATGACGGATATTAAGACATCAACATATCTTTGTGTTGGCCGCAATTCAGTTCATTGTACCAGTCAAAAATTTTAAGAATTTGAGTTCAAGTCTTGCAATTCCACATACAATTTTTTTTAACTGAAGTCACATAGACATATGTTATTTATACACACATACATGGAGAGACAGACAGAGGGAAGAAGGGGGGAAAGGAGAGGGAGGGGGAGGGGAGAGAGAGCATGTTTTCACGGAAAATGTCTTGATGGGGTCACCAAATATCCTCGCCCACTCGCATCTTGGGGCTCACATTTATTTGTATGTGCACCCAGATGCCCTCCTGTTCCATCCATGTCAGGGTTTCCCTAAGAAGCTTTACCCTTCTAACATCTCCACAAGGAAGAAGCCAGGCATGGCATTCATTTCGCAATTCTCTTAAAACCTCACTGACCATGAGGCCTTCATGCCCTAGAGTCCACAGCTCTTCCTGAAGGCACACAACTGTCTCTCTAGCCTCTTCTTAGATGCGCCACTGTGTGGAGCTGTCACTATTGGAATGGTCCCCATGCAGGCTCCGTGCTAGCAACCCCTCAGTCCTGGTCATCTTTCTGGACTCTTTGCCCCAAACATGAATTGCCTCTGTCCCCCTCAGAGAATTCAGACTTACGCCAACCTCAGCAACACAGGCTTGCTTCCACAACCAGCAAAGTCCATCTGCCAGGTCAGTTATAGACAAACAATGGAGAAACTATTAAATATAGCTCTTTCTTATTCATCATCCCCACATGCTAACAGAATCATTCTTGTGACCCACCAGAATACTTGCTACAGTTTACTTTATATTTCCTTACAGTACTGTGTGCACTCATAAGGCCTTAACGTTGATCATGTGAAACCGTAGAGAATCTTCTCGGTATGGCCTCTTATGTTCGGAAGAGGGCTGAAGTTTTCCCGTTTTTGTCTCTGGCTTTTACAGGTTTCCAAAATGGTTATCAGAAGCTCCTAAGTAAATTTAGTGCTGTCTTCACAGGAACAGACTAGGCAGCAAAGCGAGAGGCTCATGTACCAGCGGCTTTGCCAGGCACAGCACAGCTGGTGTAAGTCACACCAGCTGAGAGAGGCAGAACTCAGGCTGGGGAAAATCTGTTGGGATTCAGCTACAGTCAGTCAGCAATGTCTGTCTGTGTGCAAAGATGCCTGCGGTGGCCTGGGGGAGAGCTTTCTCCTGGGGCTAGCTACTCCATCAGGATTTGTCTGAAATACTCAGTCACGTCTTCCCTTACCAGGAGAAATGTAAAGCAAGATCCCATTAGTAAGAGCTAGTTTGTTTGTTTGTTTGTGTGTGTGTGTTTATAAAACCAGGGTAGCCACAGCCTGGTTTTGGTCTTGGGTTACATCCCCTTTGATTTGACTAATAGTACTCAATAATAGAAATAACTCGATGATTTGAAGAATATTACAGTCAGGAATTTACATTACACAGATTCATAGGTTTGTTCTTCCAGTTACTACTGAAGAGAAACAAGTGACGAAAGAATCTTCCTTACAGCAATGGGCAATTGGCAGGGGAAGGAAGGCCTTTGTCGTCAGAGAGTCATGTGAGGAGAACTAACGAAGCATTGGGTGTGGCTTCGGGGAGCATCATTAGCAAGCATGATAATTATGCTCTAGTAACAGAAAGCCGTAGGCAAGACAAGCTTTGCAGATACCTCTCTAGATGGAAAATGACTTTAAAAGAAGCCTTAAAGTCCACAGGATAACACTATAGGCCAGCATGTGTACAAGTCCTCGGTGTCTCTGCAGTGTAAGCAAATGCATTTGCATGGTGGTCTGTGCTGCCTCAGCAGAGGTTTCAGTCATGTGCCGTATGGAATAGAAACACGGGGCTGAAGAGATGGCTCAGCGGGTGGTTAAGAGCACTGGAGGTCCTGAGTTCAACTCCCAGCAACCACATGGTGTCTCACAACCATCTATAGTGGGATCTGATGCCCTCTTCTGGCATAAAGTTACACATGCAAAAAGAGCTCTTCAATGTATAAAATAAATTTAAAAAAAAAGACTAGAAATACAACTGAGCCAGCTATGACACCAGCGCTGTTCCACTAGTCCCTGCTGGGACAGATCTGCTTCTGTATTCCCATTCTAAGAACGGTCTTGACCTTAGCTTAGAGCATCCCAGGGCGGGACACACACACACACACACACACAATACAATGGGTCCCTTGTAGGAATGACTGCAGCGCGACTGCATGGTATTGGTTGGTCTACAGACATTTTTCTCGCTCTAACCAAACAGCCAAGCAGGCCTGAAGGCCCTGTTTGAAGAGCCGGCAACTGCAGCCCTTGGTCTCGAAGTGGTGGCTCTTGCTTCCTTACTCGCCGAGATGCTTGAGTGTCTGCAGAGCTTGGGAGGTCAAGTTTCACACTTCAGCAATTTATTGTATACCCTGCCTTCCCTCATCCATGGGCCACACTACCAGTCTCAAACAAAACTCTGGTGTTTGGTCTTCAGAGTACATTTGAATCACGTAAGTGCTTTCCTTACCCACACATCCTAGCTCTCCTGACCCATTCCAAGATTATGATTTAATAGGTCTACGGTAAAGCCAACAAATCTGAATTTAATTGATGGAGGAAGGTCATTGGTTAATTAATAAAGAAACTGCTTGGCCCTTATGGTTAGAACATAGGTGGGTGGAGTAAACAGAACAGAATGCTGGGAAGAAGAAGAAGTGAGGTAAGACGCCTCAGACAGATGCCATTTCCTCTCCTTTCTGGGGCAGATGCCATGAAGCTCTGACCCAGGATGGACGTAGGCTAGAATCTTCCCGGTAAGCGCACCTTGGGGTACTACACACATGAATAGAAATGGTAATCAAGATGTAAGAATTAGCCAATAAGAAGCTAGAGCTAATGGACCAGGCAGTGTTTAAATTAATACAATTTGTGTGTTGTTATTTTGGGGCATAAGCTAGCCAGGCAGCCAGGAGCCGGGCTGTGGGAAGAGGCCCGCAGCTCCTTCAACATTAATAACTTCCCTGTCCTCCCATATCACTAATTCAAATGCCTTTATGAGAAATACTGAATTACACTTAGTCACAAAGTAGGCGATTTAGAAAATACTGAATAACTGCTATATATTTATTGGTAAATCTTTAAATATAGGGGCTTACAAGGCAGTTTGACAGGCAAAAGAACCTACCAGCAACCCTGAGCACCTTAACTGGATCCCAGGATCTTCTCCTGTGCCGCAGCTGCTATACACTCACCACCCCCACACACTGAATTAATCATAATGTCATTTTTCTTTTTTTTTTTTTTTTTTTTTTTTTTTTTGATTTTTCGAGACAGGGTTTCTCTGTAGCTTTGGAGCCTGTCCTGGAACTCCCTTTGTAAATCAGGCTGGCCTCGAACTCACAGAGATCCACCTGCCTCTGCCTCCCGAGTGCTGGGATTACAGGCATGCGCCACCACCGCCCGGCTTCATAATGTCATTTTGAAGCCACTAAATAAGACACATTGTTTTTACCTGCACATAATAGAAACCCCCAAGCAAAGGTGACTTAAATATAAAGATACTGATTAGCATAGATAACAACAATAATGAAAAAATCTAGAGTTTGGTTAATTTAGTGGCTTAACAAATTTGTACGGCAGCCAGAATTTTATGTCCTTTTTTTTTTACATTCCTTTTGTTTCATGTTCACAAGATCAATTCAACAGTTCCCTGAACCACATAGCATGACAACATCCAGCAGAGAAGGATGCCCTCCTCTTTTTTCAAGGCTGAGATACCTAAGCTAGTCTCCTCTTGCATCTCCTTTTCTGGAGTTGCTTCACATGTTTCTATCTAAAGCACGCACATCTCGGGCTAAACCATGAGGCCAGCATAGAGGATGCAAGGGACAGGAAAGTGAGCCAAATCAGGCAGAAGTTTGCCATGGCCATTAGGAATATATGAATGTAATCAACAGTGTCTGCCACAATGAAAACACACAAGAAAACATCTTAAAATGGGGGAGGGATAGTATCTGTCTAAAACCAAAAACTAGAGGTCCCCTTTATTGGCAGTCTAGACTATAGACCACAAAGAAACATTAGCTCAGAGAAACTAATGGACAAATTTACAAATCTCATCACCATCAGCAGGGCCTGGTAGCCTCTTCTACTCAGCCTGTGAGTCACACCCCTAATTGAGAACTATATATATATGTGTGTGTGTGTGTGTGTGTATGTATACATACATACACACACACACACACACACACACACACACACACACACACACATATATATTCATTCCACTTGGCAATGTTCCAGGAGAACACTTGGAGTCAAACGAGCAGTATGCTCTCTGCCTAATCAAAGCCCTGAGCACAGCACCGTTGTCATCATCCTCTTCCTTATTCTCTTCCTCCTCTTCTTTCTTGCATTACAAAATGCACAGAGGAAGGAATAGCGCTGACTGGTCTGAGGCTGTTTCATTTTGCCCCAAAAAGCAAACTTAAGTCCTGAGGTTGCAATGACCTGCAACTTTATAGTCATTTTTTACTGAGCCTAAAGAGAACAGGGAAATTAGTCAACTATAATCACTTGACCTCCTAGTATGTGCTATGCACTCTTCTGGGTGCTAAGGATACTGTGGGAAATAAAAGGTCTTACTGTAGGGACGGAGGACAGAAAAGTAAATGAAGTGTCTAGAGAGACAGCTTGTGCTTGCAGAGGACCTCTGCTCAATTCTGAGCACCCTTTGACGGTCAGCAGGCACTACATACACATGGGGCACAGACATACATGCAGGAAAAATATCCATACATATAAAATAAAAATAAATAAATCTTTGTTTTAAAAGAAAGAAAATCAGTCCAAAGAAGTAAGTAAGAACAAGTTTATATACTCAAAAGTCTGTGGAAAAGATGATCTGGCTGTTATGACAGTAACTGAGCCGGAGGGGAAACTGGTGTTAAGACTGGGTGATGGCCAGGAGGCAGCTGTGAAATAACTGTAGGGAGAACAACTGCAACAGGAGAATCTGCAAGTGTCAAGGCTCCCAGCAAAAGAGCTGCTTGGTGTCAGAGATGAAGGCAGGAAAATCCAGTGGGAAATGAGCTAGAATCTTTTCTCAGGTCAGATAAGACACAAGAGAGAGGGGGGAAGTCGGTAAGTGCTGTCGTTCTAGGGCTTGGGAAGATGGATTGCAAGAACCAGAGCTCAGATTCCTAGCACCCATGCAATGTGAAAGCCAGTGCTGGTGGCTGCAACCCCAGAGTGGGGACACACAGCTCCAGGGAGTAGAGTAGAAGAAGTACAGTCGATGGGACTGGATGAGATCCCCAGGCTCTCATGTTCCAGCACACGGACTGGACATCATGATTAGAAATAGAGACAGTTTATTAAGAAAGAGAAAATGACATCCCCAGCTGTAGACGTGCCTGGTAAATTCTGACTGATCCTTTGCGGGTTGTTTCTATGCCATCTGCCTTCTCTGTGTGTCACAGACCTGCTGTTTGTTACAGAGAGTCCTGGAGAGGAAGTGTTTCCAGATGTCTCATCCAGTTATCTTAAGTCTCTCCCACACCGTGAGCCCAGAGACGCCAAGATGTGGACAGAGCACCAAACTCCAGAAAAACACAGGCAGCCTCTGCCAGGCCTACAAACGACCTTCCATCAGTTCTTATGCTTGTGGAAAAGCAAAGTTAAAGGGCAGTGGGCCGGCAGCCGTTTGCAGGGGGAGTCTGAGGCAGTAGCTTCTCCTGTTTCTTGTTTGTGACTCAGCACCTCATAGAAGCCCTCAGCTCCTCCTTCTCAAACTCCCGCGGGAGAGTCTGAAGTCTCCTGTGCCTAGTTTGTTCCAGAAGCCCTCAGCTCCTCCTTCTCAAACTCCCGCGGGAGAGTCTGAAGTCTCCTGTGCCTAGTTTGTTCCAGAAGCCCTCAGCTCCTCCTCCTCAAACTCCCGCGGGAAAGTCTGAGTTTGTTCCAGGGCAGTAGGGAAGCCTACTTCCTCCCTGCTCACCCCCACCTCCAGGCTGGGCTGTCTCTTACCTCAGGCAGCAGTGGTTATCTGACTCAGGTTGCAGCTCTGAAGAAAGGGAGCCTGTGAAAGCTATGCTGACTTGGAGCAAAGCCAAGCCTTCACGCCCGCTCGTACATTGGTACACGGCGCGCAAACTGCCCCACTGGATAGGACCTTGACAAGGTGACTCCACCTAAGCAATTCCCAGAGCCTTGCTGAGCCACCTGCTGAAATTTGCCTGCTGGCAGCCTTTCCTTCCTGAGAGCACAGGTGTCAGGCACATCACATCACAACACACACACACTCTCTCTCTCTCACACACACTCTCAGACACACACACTCATACATTCACACGCACACACTCACACATGCTCACACTCACACACACTCACATGCTCACACACACACTCACACATGCTCACATACTCACACACACTCACTCACACTCTCACACACTCACACATGCACACACATTCACATACCAAACACACACACACACGGCCCCAGAGTTTCTCAGAGGATACATGCTTTCAAGTCTTCCAAGTTCTCATAAGAATTCTCTCAAGTTGGGAAGAGGGTAATTGTACTAATTCAGCATTTTTGTCAAAACTATCAGCAATCAAGAAAGTTACCCAAAAGGTTTGTTCAAAGGAGCAGGACCTTTCACCCTGAGCCTTATCTCAGACAACTCGTGTTTTTTCAAGGTGTACATCAGCTGGTGTGGTTGTTAGTGAGAAGGCATAAGGAAACCACCGAAAGGTTCTCTCACAGAGATGGAGCATCTACAAAAGTCCAGAGCAGAGGGGAAAAGCAGCAGACTGGGTGCGGCCAGGAATAGAGACGTGGGTAGTGGAAAAATCATGTGGAAGGAAGTAGCTCAGGGAAGGGAAGCCTGTGAGCTGGAACCGCCTAGGAGTTTAGGGTAAAAGAGGAAGTGAGGAGGGCCAGGATGCTAGTGTAACAGGTAAGGTACATATGAACAAGGACTGAAGAAGTCTAGAGGCTAGCATGGCCTTTGAAGTGGCCCTTTGTGGTGGGCAGATAACCAATTCACTAGTTCCTGAGATTTGCTGCTTGTATACTCCAGCTTGAGCTGAGCCTGAGCAAAGACTGTCATGATGGGGTTATCCACTACCTTCAGGGGAATTGGGGCTCTGTTTTAGACCTGACAAAGGTCACACTAGATCGCAAGCTTCAGACTCCTTTAAAGTTTCAATTATTTTTCAAGGTGGCTAAAGCTGTATGTGGCCCTGAGTCCCATCTAGAGCTAAGTATAAAATTCTGTGTTCTCAGAGCAGCCTCAGCAGAGATTCTAGAGTCACCAGGACACTGGGCTGAGCGGAAAGCAACATGTTCCCTTGACCCAAAGACTGCTCGAGGAGATGGATAGATCTCTTTTACCATATTGCAGGCCCTGGTCCTCCAGTCAATGGTGAGCAGCACCTAGAATTCGGTAGAGTCAAGCTTGACAAAGGGATAGGATCAAGGCCCAGGTAGACAGTAAGCTAAGGTAGGGCCAAGGTAGTCAACAGGATCAGATAGAGACCCAGGTAGACAGTAACACAGTATAGGGCCAAGGTAGACAATGGGATAGGATTGAGGCCCAGGTAGACAGTAATGTAGGGTAGGGCCAAGGTGAACAATTCAGTTCTTTTCTAAGTGAAGCTAGTGAGGATGTAATGTTAGCATCTAACCTCTGCAACAGCTGCCTCACCCCATTTCAGACACCTACTGACACACTATACATCTCTAGCTGACAGGCAATCCCAGCAGAGTGGCTATAAGTGCCTGGCATACATAGGATTGTGGGGAAATGTGGTGTGGTTAACACCTAGCTTAAACTAAACTGCTGAGACTGCCTTCTCCCTGTGACACATATGCATGCCCACATAGATACATATTGAAAGACCCCCAGTGTAGGGAGACTCTCACTCAAGTCTCAGGATAACACAACCCCGCCCCCCCCCAGTAACTCATGAAAGACCGTCCTTGCTGCAATCACACGAGGTTTATTCGACAAGACAAGAACCAGTGCACCAGGGCCAAGATTCATAACCCACGCAGGGGAGGAGTTCGACCGCGAGTAACTGGGAGAAGGGGTTTTTAAGGGAAGAAACCACAGCCCAGTAATCCGAAGTGGGTAGGGAGGGCATCTTAGAAAATTCTGAAAATCCAGTGATGATCACAAGGGGGCAACTCCCTGTTTCTCAAGATTATTCTCAAGATTACAATCTAACTTTATCTTCAGCTAATTCCTGAAACAGTCACTAAACTGGCTAATCCTAGATTTCTGATTCTTCTCTTCCTGCTTAGGTTTTTGGCTCTATTTTTTCCTGCTGGAGGGGGATCCTGAATTTATCCAGGTCTTTCAATATCAAATCATCCAGTCTCATTGTCCTCATCCAAATCGTGAGCTGTCTCCTAATTTCTAGAAAACACCCAAATCTCTCTATATAGGCACATTTCAGGCTATCCAATAGGCAACTTTGTATAAACACAAAAAGCTCATTTATTTCCTTCTCGTACATCTAGTGTTTTTAATTGTAATTTTAATTAAATCCAAATCAGAACCGGCAGAATATCTGCCTTTCCCAAGCTCATTTCCAATCTCTCTTAACTTTTGGATCCTTAATCTCTATCATGTCTGTGCTCCCCTTATGTCCAGAATCAACATCTTAGTCTCAGGCCATTCCATATTTCAGATAAACCACTGTTTTTGATAAAACACCAAAACAGTGTCTGTGGATTGGGAGTCCAGAGTGGTTCACTAGATTATTTGGGCTCAGTTGCCTCACAAGGTTGTAGCGAGTTAGCACCCAGAGGCTGGGGCTGCTCTTGCAATGCCTGAGTTCGCTAGCACATGGCCAGGAGACCCCTCAGTTCCAGGCTGTCTGATGCACCAGTCTTTCCATAGCCACACAGACTGTGTCTAAGTCGAGAATATGTCCACATGCCATGGTTTCAATGAAATAGGTAGAAGTGCCAAGATAAGTCCTCCAGAATTTCTCATGTTAAAGAAGGAAGGCTGGACAAGCTCAGTTGGTAAACATCTTATTCTTCACCCTGTTTTTCTGTTTAAAATACAAACATGGTATGACAAGGTGGTATGAGTACCTTCAGGCTGCAAGGAAAGATGTGCTCTGTGTGGTTATGGCTCAGAGGAGCCTGCCCACTTGAGGTCACTTTAGTCTACCACAATGCTGCTGGGCCAGCTCCCTTAAGGCTTCTGATTATATGACCACAGATCTCTATTTTCTTATGTCATTCTTCTGTAGTACCTATTATACACACCCGTGTAGAACACTAGCCAGCACTTGAAGTCTTCGGAACACCCTTTATAATGAGCACTCTTGCAGAAGCTCAGTGTGTTAAACAAAAGCTCCAAAGAGAAAAACCCTTTTACTGGACCACAGTATAATGGAAGTCCCCCAGGAAATTCAATATCATTGCAGACTAGTTTAAAATTAATATAATTCTATCCAAATCTAATGAAATTTAGCTTTTTAAGAGGTCAAAAATCTGCACTTAAGCATTGGAAGGGGCCTATACTGGAATCTGGAATGACCTCAGACCAGTTTTTTACCTATTCTACATAATCTATTTTCCTTTCTTGTGAAATTAATATAATACTGTTAAACACTGATAGAGTGTAACACGGTGTAAGTCACCAAGAGAAAGATACTGTATACAATGTTTTCCAGCTTTGTACGGCTGTAGAAAGCTTTTGCAGTGGCCAATTTTACTTACTATTCCAAGACAGAAGCTCATAGAATCTCTCCCAAGTCACTTTGCACATTCATATAGTGTGTGTGTGTGTGTGTGTGTGTGTGTGTGTGTGTGTGTGTGTGTGTGCATGTGTTGGCTAGAGGTTAACATAAAGTATCTTTCTTAACCATCCTCCACATTATATTTTGAGACAAGAGTCTTGTAGTAGGAGGCCACTCATTCATTCCTGACTGCTCAGTCCCTAAATAACCACTCTTAAAGGAGCCCCAGCATTAAGCTGTGGTTAACTCTGTTCTTTTGTATCTAGAATTCCTTTCTAAGCTTTCTCAGGTTTTATATGGATTTAGCTAGAATATGTTGGGTGCCAGTTTGTAACAGGAGGTTATTCATTCATTCCTGGCTGCTCAGCCCTGAAATAACCATACAAAAACTTTATTATTTGCAATACTGTTTGACCAATAGCTTAAGCATATTTCTGGCTAACTCATATCTTAAATTAACTCATTTCTATTTATCTGTGTATAGCCATATGGTTGTGGCTTACCAGGTAAAGTTCCAGTGTGTCTGCTCCTGGCAGTGGCTACATGGCATCTCACTGACTCTGCCTTCTTTCTCCCAGCATTCAGTTTAGTTTTCCTCACCTACCTCTGTTCTGCCCTACTATAGGCTCAAGCCAGCTTTCTTTATTCATTAATGGTAATCACATCATACTGAGGGGAATCCCACATCAGGGTCTCTCACTGATCATGGAACTCACTGATCTGTCTAAACTGGCTGACCAATAAGTTCCTGGAATCTCCCTGCCTCTGTCCCCCATGGCAGAAGTCACAGGTATACACCACTGTGCCTGATTTTGTGTGGGGGTTTTGGTAATATGAACTCAGGTCCTCATGCTTACACATCAGCCATTTTACCTACTGATCTCTCCAGGTCCCCCATTTGGCATTTTTAAAGTTATATATAAGAACTTGTATTTTTTTCAGATTAAAATAAAATTTGTATACAAGGGTATATAAATATATAAGTCATTGAAGAAGGCTTCTATCATCTTCCCTTAGGTTTACTATAAATTTCTTTGCAACTATTACCATTTGGGCTTTAAAATTTGTCATCATTGAGTATGAAATAACTCTAGCTTGGGAAAAGTGTTTAAATATCTCACAGGAGAGAAAATGAAAAAAGTAGCAGTGAGAAAATGAGTTCAGGCTCCCAGCCCCTTGGTTTGGATGAAAATGACTCCCACGGGCCCAAACATACATGCTTATTCCCCGGGTGATGAACTGCTTAGAAAGAATTAGCAGTTTTCAACCTGTGTGCTGTGAACCTTTTGGCGTTGCATATCAGATATTTTATATTATAATTCATAACAGTAGCAAAATTACAGTTATTATGTAGCAACGAAAATAATTTTATGGTTGAGGGTCACTACAACATGAGGAACTATATCAAAGGGTCGTAGTATTACGAAGTTTGTAAACTACTGGATTAGGAGGTGTGGCTTTGAGGTTCCTTCTGCCCACTGCTTGTTAGTTGTTAGTCAGGATATAAAGCTCTCAGCTACTTTGTACTTGAATGCCGCCTCACTTCTTAATGTGATGATAATGGACTTAACCTCTGAAACTGTAAGTGAGTCTCTAATTCAATGCTTTCTTTTATAAGAGTTGTCTCTTCATAGCAATAGAACAGAGACTAAGAGAGCCCTCCTACTCATTCTTGTAACCCTGCGGTGTTTCTTTTGACCAGGGGTTCCCCCTTTCTTCCTGTCATTCCAAACAACCAGACATGTCCTCTGGAAGACAGATTGAATAACCAGGAACGCACCATAGCTTTCCTTCTTGAGCAAGCCTTCCGCATCAAAGAGGACATCTCCACTTGCCTCCAGGGGGCTCAGGGCTTTCGAAAAGAAGAATCTCTTGCCAGGAAGTTACTAGAAAGTCACATCCAGACCATCACTAGCATCGTCAAGAAACTCAACCAGAACATTGAGGTAGGTCTGTTTCCACGTGTTGACATCACTGCTGAACAAGGGTTATCAACCACCAGAGTCATTTTCAATTATGGAAATGTGTTGCTACAGCTCCAGAAAAAGAGTTAAACTTTTTGACTATAAGTTATGATAAAAAATAAAACAAAAACCTTCCCTTAGAAAGTACTAAACAGCTATTTTCTGACAGTAAAGAAAATGCTTTAGTATGTCAAACATTGTACTAAAAGACTTTATTAGCCTAATCCATAAGACTATGATAATTCGAGTAGAGCTTTATATGCATCAACACACTGAACCCAATGACCCTCTTCCCAGTTCTCTCTTCTGCCAGCCTCTCAGCTGTGCACTGCTGTGCTCTAGTTAGACCTTTGCTGGGGTCCAGCCCCAACATAAATTATTTCTCGGACCAGTGTAGAGGTGTGGAAATAATTGAGGCACAGTTCATACAGCGATATGGGGGAGGGGGTCCCAGGGTTCATTCAAATCCTGAAGATCATCTGAGTTTATTATCCAAACAGCTTTTATATCAAAGGGTAAACTGAAGGGGAAGTTCATTATCATTCTGTTTCCGGAGTAGTAGGACTTAAGTCATGTCCGCAACTACGGCAGCTCTGTAACAAAACATAGCCTGAATTAACACCTCTTCCCAGGCGATGTCCATAATTATAAAGAAGGAGCAAAGCAACATTCGTATATCCTGACCCTTTGTTAGGGATGGCAATACTTTGTCTGGAAAGACTAGGTGACCTCCTTCCTCCTGTGAGGCCAAGTGCAAACTATGGCCTGAGAGTGTGACTGCCATACAATGCAGAGATGACTGCCATACAATGCAGAGACATGGGCTTGTGTGATGCATAGCCCTACAGACCATCCTCCTGTAGCTGTCCCTATGAATGCTCCTTATTTTCTTCACATTCCTACTCAAGTGCCACCCTAGATGACAGCACTTAGTCCCCTCCGGCCTCAACAGTGTCTGCCTCCCTTCTATTCCCCCTTTATACAAAGTTCTCACCACCCTAGAACGATCACTGTCATCTGTCTGTCTGTCTGTCTGTCTGTCTGTCTGTCTGTCTGCTTTCCTCTTCCTAAATACAATATCCAGGAGGCAAAGATTTAGCTTAGTTCACTTCACATACCAAACCCCTCAAAAAAGATTTTTAAGATGTTAAAGGAAACAAAGTTGATCAAACAAGATCCCTCCAGTAAACAATGGGGAGCAAATGCTCAGTACAAGCCTTTGGTTAGACTTCTGTCAGTGTGTGCCCATGGTGAGTCTGGGCAGACAGCTTCCAGAGACAGCTCAAACACCTGGAGAACCATCAAAATTGACAGTGTCCTGCACTAGACTTGCCCCTGGCTAGTAACAGTGAAACTTCAGGGCTGATTCTTTTTTAGTAGGAAGAAAATGAGACATCATCCATGGAGTTAACTCAGCATAACTGGCTCCTGAACTCATGTAATGACTGAAGGTATTTATAAACTGGATGTTTGTGTGTACGCCTACTAGAATTCATAGTGTAACTGAGAGAATAGAGGAAGTTAAAAGCTCAGCATAAAGTTACAAAACTGAATGTGATTACGGTGCTTATGCACCCAGGCATGCTGACATGTGCCTGTAATCTCAGGAGTTCGAGGCAAAACAAGGGAATCACAAGTTCTAGGCCAATTTGAACTACACTGTGAGACCTTGTCTTGCAAAACCAAAAGTTGAAGGTAAACTCAGTGGAGATCACTTGCCTGGCTTGTGTAAGTCCTGAGACTGATCCCCAGGGCCACAAAAAAAGCATCCAAGATGTTAAGATAATTTAATTAACTATGGCAAAATAGAAACTACTAGGCTAACATTAGTAAATAACTCAGCTAATGAACATTATATAGGAAAATGGAAGCTATTCCAATATTTTAAAGAAAACTATACACATCAACTCAGTTCATTTGCACATTGGTCCTAAAAATAGATTCAACTATGAAATAAAACTTAACTCAAGCCCTTGACAGAAATGGGGAGGGTTATTTTTACCACCGTTGCAGCAGTGAAGTGGCTTTCCCGTTTTAAAAGTCAAATGAATTTTTGAGACATGCTGGCCTTGAACATGCCTTTTCATTCCCAATGCTAGGGTACAGGCATGCACTTACAGTTAGAAAAAAATAAATTTAACCAGGAATTTACTGGGAACTCACCAAAGCCAGCTGGACTGGGACTGAAAGAGCACGGGATCAAACTGGACTCTCTGAATGTGGCTGACAATTGGGGAAGACTGAAGGGCCATGATAATGGCACTGGGATTTGTCTCTACTGCATGTACTGGCTGTTTGGGATCCTAGTCTATTTGGATGTACACCTTCCTAAGCCTGGATGGAGTGGGGAGGGCCTTGGACTTCCCACAGGGCAGGGTACCCTGCCCTCTCTTAGAACTGGAGGAGGAGGGAGGGAGGGTGAGTGGGGTAGTGGGAGGGAAATGGGAGGAGGGGAGGAAGTGGAAATTTTGAATGGTATTATTTATAAAGCAATGAAAAATAAATAAATAAAAAGAATCAAAAGAAAATCACTGCAGCTTCCAGCTGGGACCCAGAGAGTTCAGGCTTCTGAAATTATGGAATGGGGGCGGACTCTGGCATCCTTTTTATAGAAGGAGTAAGCATTAGGCATGGACAAAGAAATTTTACAGTTTTGAAGAGAAGCATTTTAAGATTTAAGATTTCTGATAATAAGGTTTTAGCTAAAGTTTTACCCAAACTTAGAGATCATCTTCATAGTTAACAGTTTCTACAAGGATCCTCCAACTCTTTCAAGCACAACCGGTTTCACAAAGAGGGAGGTATACTAAGCAAAAACAGCAGGAAGGCTTTTGGTTAAAGTTTATAGGACGGGATGGTTGTCTACTGAGGACCAGCCTTCCTATGTTCCAGGTTAGGAGCGTGAAGATTAGAATTACTAAGCAAAAGGAATAGGGATATAAGAGAAATGAGAGGCAGGAACACAGAACAGCCCAGGAGGTATTCAGTGAATACTGACCCCAGGCATGCTGATTCCCTCCAAAAGGAGATGCAATCAACTTCATTAACATGATAGAAGGAATAGCCTTGAATTTTGTGAGCCTTGGTCCAGGTGCTCCTGCTGCACCTCTGTACTCGAAACACTAATTAACCGCACCCTAGGTCGGATCTCTTTGTAGCCACACCTGTCGGCTCACACCTGAGGACCCACACACACCATTCCATTAAAAGTAAACTTTGGTTCACGGCAATTGTCAATTACAAGTGAAAGGCAGGTTATTGTAAAAACTATCGCTAGCTATAGAGAGCTATAGTAACAGAAACCAGCCTTTGGTTGCAGCCAGAGCTGCTGGTGAAAGCAAGGAAGACCCCTGGGAGGCTAAGAAAACTCATAGCATGACAGGCTGCTCCTGATTTCCTAGGCTACAACTGAACACACTCACTTTTATTCTTGGATTCTTCAGGATTACCCCACAACATATATTCTTGGAAGTGGACTTACTAGGGTGTAGACATGATAAAATTATACATGTTGCTAAATTGGCTCCAAGAGTAAATTGCACTAATTTACACCTCACTAAGGTTCTGTGCAATGCTTTACACTGGGCTTATGCCAATTTCTAGATTTATTGTTTCAATCCTTGCTATGTACAGAAATTAGGTTTTGGATTTTTTTTTTCCTTAAAGATGTTGAGTTCACTTGTTAATCTGACTATGATAATTTTGTAGTAAGGAGACTAGCCAGTGGTACACTGTTAAACACTTTACAATGAGCAACCACTATTTTCCTGAAGAAAATCCCTACTCTGTTGTCTGACTCCTTTGATGGTATATATTTCCACTATGATTTTAATCAACCCTCTGTGTCAGAGATAGCAAGAGATTGTACAGTAAAGACTCACATTGAGGCCCTTGCTGGCTGGCTGACATCAGCAAGCCCTTGGTGAGAACATTTGTTTGGGGAGATTTGTCATTGTTGTTACATTGTTTTAGTTTTATTTCACTTTTTTATGGACTCATTGGGAGTTTTATATCATGCATCCCAATTCTGCTCACCTCCTGGTCCCCCCATATCCTCTGCCATACACTTTGCACAAAAAGAAACATATCAAGCACATGTTGAGTCTGGCATCACAAATGATGGGGGGACAGACCACCAAAGTCTATCAGAAGCAAGCTTTATTCCAGAAAAAGAAAAAAAAAATCACCATGGGGCACACAAAGCTTATCAGCTATAGCTGTGACCACAGCCAGAGACCAGCTTCTGTAGCTGTAGGAATGGGGCTGCTTTTCAGCCTCCTCTTATAGTATGGTATGGGTCAAAAAGCTTTTACAACCTTGGGGTCAGGCTTAAAGTCACAATACATTGTAAGTTTTACAACTTTGGTTATAGGGTGTCAATTTAGGATGTTTGTAAAAGCCTGTGGCTGGTCCAGACACTTTTTACTGTCCCTGAAAGAATACAAGACAAAATGTAGAGTCACATAGCAGTTAAGAATTAAGGGAATATAAGCAGAGGGTCCCAAAGAGGGAATGTCTGCAGTACCTGCCTAGCTGGGAAGCTGGAAGACAGGAGACAAATGGGCTGGGCGGTGGTGGTGCATGCCTTTAATCCCCCAGCCCTGGGGAGGCAGAGGCAGACAGATCTCTGTGAGTTCGAGGCCAGCCTGGTCTACAAGAGCTAGTTCCAGGTGAGGCTCCAAAGCTACAAAGAAACCCTGTGGGTGGGGGAGGGGGGTTACCTCTCTACACAGTGGCTGCCAGGATTTTCTTAAGGCAGAAAGTGTTTGTTAAAGGTTAACAGTGGCTGCCAGCTTTCTTTCTTTATTTTTCTCCCAAAATGTGTTTGGGCTTACGACTTTACATTTCAATATTCCTAGACTGGACCTTTTATTTCTATATTATATTCCTGGACTCTTCAGCAAGCAAACAAACAAAAGAAAAAAAAAACAGAAAACCTAAAAACAAAACAAAAAAAAACACAAGAAAAAAATCTCTTTGCTCCTGCATCTTTCCTACCTCTCCAACACCTCGTCATTCGTCCTGGTGGCAATGGAGGATTGTATGATAAACAATACAAGGCATATAGTACACCTCTTTTTCCATCAGTTTTACTGGCAAATGTTCACTGCAATGACTCACTGGTCTGGTTCAAGGCGTCTGGATGCTCACTGGGACTCCTGGGATATCTTGTGAGAGTCTTGGAATCTGGCGGTTTTCATTCCACCAGACCAGTTCCTTTACTGGCTCCAGTAGGTCCTAGATGGACCAGGTGCTAGGGAGGGTCAACCCAAGGCCTGGATGAGTTGTAGCCAAGCTGGTCAGTCCCAGGCTCCTGAAGCCAACCACCTCGGGCCAGGGGTGGCCTCAGCTCCCCTACGTGCATGCCTTTAGACTCAGTCCACCCTGGCTTGTGGTGAGGGGTGGGGACCATCTCTCCAATGCACAGGGGCCAGCTCTCCTGCTTTAGTCTCCAGGGAGAGTCAAGGCCAGCTTTCCCAGGGCTGGCAAAGGGAGGGGCAGCTCAGCATGGCCCTCTGATTTCATCTTGCATGGTTCCTAAGGCCTCCTGAGGTGACACAGGTCACAGACATCCACACTGACCCAAGCTATAACTGGACCGTGGACTCAGACATGGCTGTCAGCAGCAGCTTAGGCCTGGACAACATCCTGGCTCTGGGTGGAAGGAATGACCACTCAGGTGAGAATGGTTCTGGTTGATAGACGCCATCAACACCAGGGTTGTGGCCCTAACCCTGAGTCTCTATGTTACCTTTGGTGGCAATGCAGGATCTGGACTTCAGCATCTGGGTTTGGATGTCACCACTGCCCCAGCAGCTATATGGCCCTGAGACACTGACATGGCTCTGGAACTCAGGTGTCTGTACAGCCTTGGGAGGTAACAGGAGTTTCAGACATCAGCAAGGACCCTGACTTGACTTTCAGCTGCAGGTCTGGTCCAGACACCACCATGACCTTGTGTAGCAATATAGGCTGCTCAGATCTGGATGTAATCCCGCCCTTGGACACCAACCTGGATTCAGGTGGCTGATCTGACCCTGGGCATCCTAAAGGCACTCAGGGGCAATAGGAGTCACACAGATCAATCTGGACCCTGGCTGCTATAGGGCCACCGACCCAGACATGGCCTCAGGCTGTAACCTGGTCGGTCAATATCCTATCTCCAAGTGTTAGCCCCAGCCACTCAGATCAGATAGCTCTGGTATCAGCATGGCCCCTGGACAAGCAACAAGGCCACAGGCTGCCGCCCAGAACCCAGGCTTCCTTTGGCCTTTGGTGGCACCATGGGACTTGAGCATCAACATGGACCTCAGCTACTGTAGGACCATAGACTCAGACATGGTTCTCGGAAGTAGGCTAGGCCTGGTTGTCATCATGGTCCCAGGTGGCAGCAAAGGCCTTCCAGATCAGTAAGTCTCCAGTGGCAGTGTGGATCAGGGACCCAAACACGGACCCAAGAGGTGGCCTAGCCCACTGGAATCAGCCTGGAACTCAATGGCAACAGGAGCCGTGGATATCAACACGGACCCAGGATACTGTAGGACCAGGGACCCTGCCATGGCCCTTGGCAGCAGCCCAGCCTGGACAGACGTCCCCCTGTCTCCTCCTCACTGCCCTTCACCACGGCCCCAGGAGGCAAGCAGCCCACCCACATCTGTCAACTCCTCACTGTCTTCATTTCTTCCTTTCCGAGTCTTTCCACAGAACATTCCACTTCTCTCTCTTCATTTCTCCATTACACATTGCCTTACTGTAATAAGGCCCACATGCCTGGGGCCACAAGGCACCAGGCAGGGTCCTAGGTAGCAGAGCATTGAGGACCCCAGCTGGCTAGGCCCGGGCTAGGCAATAAAATTTGTAATGGCTTCCTGTGTGGTTTTCTAATTTTTTATTGTTTTTATTGTTATGTATTTTCTCCCCCTCCTCTTCTGCCCTCTCTAATGATCCCCATGCTCCCAATTTACCCAGGAGATCTTGTCTTTTTCTACTTTCCATGTAGATCAGATTCTGTGCGTTTTTATCTTGTTTTTAAAGTCTATTTACATGTTTCATATAAAGTTAAACATTCAAATATTCTGCTTTGCAACTACAAGGTAACCAAAATTACTGATACCTTTTGTCGTGGTATGTAAGGTCTTTTTCATTCCTATCGTTCACTTTTTAAAAACTCCTTTTGCCTGGTAAAATTTATCAAGTTTAAACACAGTTCAGGCATTTTTTTCTCACCTTTGTGTGCTGTGACACCATAGGGTTGATGGAAATCATAATAGAAATATTAGTACCACAAGTAGAGTTGTAGCAGGCTTTCTCTGACCACCACTCCCCAAATCATGACACGGAGACTTATTATTAATTATGAATGCTCGGGCTAATCTTATGCTTGACCTACTAGCTCTTATAAATTATATTAACCTGTTTCTCTTTGTCTGTATTTTGCCTCAGGGCTTTTAACCTTTCTTTCATTCTATATGTCCTACTCCGTGTCTGGCTGGCTCACCCCAGACATCTACCTCTCTTCCTCCCTCGTTCTCTTCCCCTCATCTCTCTCTAGCCTCAATTCCTCCTCCTCCTACTTCTTATCCTCTCTGCCTACCGGCCCTACCTATCCCTGTCCTGTCTAGCTATTAGCCATTCAGCTTTTTATTAGACCAGTCAGACTGTAGTGGGCAAGGTAAAACAGGTACACATTTTACATAATTGAACAAATGCAGAATAAGCAAATGCAACACATCTTTACATTCAGTGATATTCTGCAATATAAGCAAATGTAACACATCTGTACGTAGTTAAACTAATATTCCACAGCAAGGAGTCAAACACCACAGAGCAGGGATTTTCTCTCAGAAAAAATACTGGTTATTTATTGCTAAATGTCTTATTAAATTCAACCATTTCCAGAAATCACAAGTTATTTGTTTTCTCCAAAGTACTATGCTCTTTTTCTCAACTAAATGTTTGTCAGTCTACACTGAAGTTGTCAACTAAAATATTATTTTTAATGGATATGTATTTTTTTCATTTTTAAGTTAATAGTTACAAATTGATATAAAATATTTTAAAACTACTATTCTCAGCACTGCCAACTTGGTACTACAGGAAAAATGCCAGAACACATTTGAGATATGACTAACAGGGATAAAATCTGAACACACATAAGAACTCTTTCACAATCTCTAAGGAATGAATGTGGAGTAGACCCTTTTCAAAATGATGTCTAGTTTGGATTTTGTCTCCTCCATTGTCTGGTGACTCCTCTTAAATTTCTTTCATATCTGTTTATAGATAGACAGACAGACAGACAGATGATACATAGATATTGTAAGAAGCCTCTTCTGTAGTGGGTTTCCATATGATCAAATGGCCCTTAGTGTTAGCTGTTGGCTGGTCCTCCCATGTTCCCTCTCTTTCTCCTTTCCTCCTTTTTTCTCCTGCTCTAATCTACACTATATCTCTTCATAACCATGTATTTTAGTTTCCCTTCCTTGAGAGATCCTTCCCTCCCCCGAGACCCTTACACCATCCCTAACCTCTGTGCTTATATAGATGTAGATTGCCTGTTGAATATTTAAAATAAAATAAAATAAAAGCTATCATCTACATATAAGGAATATATACCATATTGGTCTTGGGGGGGGGCATTTCCTCATTGAAGATAATTTTTTCTAGCTCCATATATTTACCTGAGAATTTCATGATTTTATTTTTTAACAACTGAATAATATTCTATTGTGTAGACGTATGGCATCTTCATTGCCCATTCATCTGCTGATGAACATCTTGGCTGTCTCCAGTCTCTGGCTATTAAGAAGAGAGCAGCAATGACACGGGGGCAAGTGTCTCTGTAGTAGGATGAGAGTCCTTTGTGCATGTGCCCAAGAGTGGTGCAGCTGGATCTTGAAGAGGATCTGTTCCAGCTTCTTAAGGAACAGCCAAACTGATTTTCATAGTAGATGCCAATGTTTTTTGATTGAGAGATTTGACATAAAACCTTGCTTTCTGGCTAGTGTTCAGAAATTATTACGACTTCATTAGCCCCCTGGCAGCACTTCATCAGCCTCCCTTAGTTAATACAACTTCCTCTCTCT